>NC_057869.1:11065459-11384305 GCF_019740435.1 Gambusia affinis | reverse complement strand
CTGCGGTGCACCTGCGACGTGCTGCACGCGCTCCATATTTATTAAAAATACTAGAAATTAGAATATATTCGAAACATATTTGAAAAAGTTGATATTTAAATCATTATACAAAATTATAAATTTCAAGTGTTTACTCAATTAATTACCTTACAGCTGATAAAAAGCCAAAATAGAGTTTCTTACAGAATTTAAATAATACATAAGAGCAACAAAATATTTCGTTTAAACAGAAAAGTCCACAGGGAAGCCACAAAAAGGTCATTGCTAAAGATGCTGTCTATATTCAAGCTCATTAAAGGAAAATTGAGCTGAAGGAAAAAGTGTGGTAGAGAAAGTTGCACAAGAAAAGAACATTTCCACTCCTGAACCTGAGAAACATCAGAAATGTTTTACCTGGGCTAAGGGTGGTTGTCCAGTGTTACACTTCTTTTCAGATGAAAGTAAACATCGCATTTTATTAGAAAATCAAGATTGAATAGTCTGGAGGAAGAGTGGAGGCAAAGAATCAAAGATACTTGAGGTACTGGGTAAACCTTTTGTTTTACTAAAGTAAAAGTAGTCATCAAAGAAATTACTCCAGTAAGAGTACAAAAATATTTGGTAAATAGTCTACTCAAGTACCGAGTAAGTGATGAAATTATCATAATTTCTTATTTAAAAACTACATAATCAGATGGACCTAAATATAATGTTAAGTGGAAATTTAGGTCTTTTAAAGACAAAAATTACAATAATTAATATAACGAAAGAAAATCAGGCAAAATTATATTTTTACAAATTAGTTTATTCAATTAAAATGAAACTTTAATAAAAACTGCAGCTGAATAAAGTTCAGTAAAATCCAGAAATTTTACAGAAGTAAGATACTTCATAATAAAATTACTCAAATAAAAGTAAAAAGTACAAAGTAGCAAAAATACTCTAAATAGTCCTTTTTTTTTTTTCCAAAAAATGGTAATCAAGTAAATGGAGTTAATTAAATGTAATAAGTTACTATCCAACTCTGGGTATTGGTCCATCTATCAGAAAAATTAGAGCATTTCTTTCTGCTAAGACGCTTCATAAAGTTAGTGATTTCATTTTCCAGCAGGACTCTGTGTGAACTTAGCTTCACTGGGCTCAATTGGTCAGAAACTCTTTGGACCTGTAGCCCATGCAACAATTTTAAATCACAGGAATAAAAGCACTCGACATATCTAGTAATTTATATAAAGAATCTAAGAGTTGAATTTCTTTAAAATTGACTTACGAAAAGAAAGGCATAAAATTTATTCAAAACACAAACACCTTTTTCATAAAGCCATTGGCTCCAATGACCATATAGGCAAAATGCATGGACTTTTGTACTTAAGTTTAGAAATAATCCCAGAATTACAAAGCAGAGAGCGATCGAGCCGTTTATTTGAAAGAACTCGCGCATCAAAAAGGCACACGTTTACTGACATTTGTGTCAAAATACAATTCATAAAACATCTAAATACAACCAAAAGCTCACATCATGGAGTAACAGGCTAAAGCTGTCATATGTGTTTGATTATTTAATAACCAGTTTTATCACCTCTACTGAAGGGGGTTGAGGAGGAGGAGAGTTAAACAGGCTGCAGACAGTCGATGTGAACCCTGCTGGTCCCCTTCTGTGCTCTGAGGTGGTCCGTTTACATTCCCCCGGTTGACTCGAGCTACTCTTAGAAAAACACAATCCTAGCAGTTCACAAAGAGCAAGAATAATAGAAATCACCTAAACGATGGTCTGTGATTGACTACATACAGCGTGGAGCAGACTGTAAGCATAATATGTTTGAAAAAGGGAATGTTTTAATAATTAAAGAGTTCATAAAACAGAGTTAAAAAAATGCCAGTGATATGGGATATATGAATTATGTAACCAAAAATTTAACATAAACAACAAAAAAAATAAAAATTCTGTAATTTTTTGCAGTATGCTCAGTATTCAAAAATATTTGACCTTTTTAGAAAAAGAAGTACCAGCAGAGGCAAATTTACTAAAAATCCCGATATGAATTCCCTGATCTCAACGTAGGTCGAACCATGATCTATATGACATAAAATGTGTGTAATTCTTTTAAAACCGAAAATGACAACACCAACACCAAGCTCTAGTTGTACCCAATTAATAACTAAAACGTATTTTGTTGGCTCAGACCCTCGATAGGGCGGCTGCGTAAGGAAAAGGAAAAAAGACTTGTAACAAAAGTACCTGTTTCTCCAACAAAACCCACAAAGATGATTTTTCAAAGAAATTACTACACCAAAGTTCAGTACACACATTTCTACTGAAATCTAAGGGCAAAGTAACTGGTCAACTCAGACAGCAGCAACTGTAAACAGAAGAAAACTAAAAATTCATATAAAAAAAGGACCTGAAAGCATTTTGACAGATGGAAAAAAAATATATATAAATATAAAAAACAAACTAATTCACAGTACCTCAAAGTAAGTAAGCAAGTAATGCATTTCCATAAAGTGAAATACCATAATTGCACTTACTTTGTTTCTTTAATAAAGCGGTTAACCAAAATCTTCTCACATATAACTTAGAAGGCAACAGCTTGATCAGAGAAAGCACAAAAAGCTGAAAATGATATGAAAGGAAGCAAACGTTGAGCGAAATAAAAAGGAAACATATATATATATATATATAAAAACAAGCAATTAGAAAGGAGTAACCTGGCTCAATTTTTTTTTGTGTGCATGGAAAGGCAATACTAGTCTGTAGGGAAAATTCAGTTTGCTGATTGTCAGTGGGTCTGGATGCTGCCATTAACACCAGCAGGTTGGTAAAGGAGACATTCGGATCTCCCAGGTGGTTTAGACCAACTCCTCCGATGGAACAAACAAACGAGGCAGCTCCTCATGTAAACAAAACACACTTAAAGAAAGCATTGGTTTAAAGGGTTCCCAGCCTGGGACAAATCCCCTTATTATTACACAACCTAAAGTCAAATAGAAAGTTCACAGCTGCTGGTTTCTATGGGGCCGTCTGGCTTTACGTTGGATGTTTTGTGCATTTGGGATATTTATATATGTATAAATATATATTTATGTCTTGATGTGAGGGATCCTTCCCTGTTTTGGTCACATAATCACCAAAAGTTCCTTAGAAAGACCTGCTAACAAGGCTGAAGATGTACTCAAGATTATTTGTGCTACTGGAGAGCTTGGCTGAATGTTTCTTCAAGCAGTGAGGATATTTTTATTTGGTCCACCTGCAGAGAGCAAGAATAGGATTTAAATAAATAAAAACACACAAATAAAAACTACAAGTGAGTTATTCCCTCAAGCAATATTGAAAGGTAATATATATAATGATTTTTAAGAACCAGAAATATATAAATATTAAACATGAAACGTATGTTGTCTCTTAAGCAAAAGGAAAATCTGAAACAGGTCAATTAAAACAGGAAGTGGTTAAATAAACTGATGATTTCAGACAAATTAAAGATTATTTTCTTGAAAAAGACTCAGGAACATGTTCCCAATTATTGATGTTAAATCAATGATTGGGAACAGAAAAATAATGATCAGCAACACAACTGTTGTTGTTTATTGCTTTTTGCATATTTGCCATAGAAAATTAATAGACGTATTATTTTTTTTAACACAACAGAAAGCTGTAAAAATAATGATATAAATAACAATTTAAACAACACAATACACTTAGGATTTAACTCAGTTAAACAAATAAGCTATTTTGTCGTCACATTATGGTGTTTGCAATCTTTTCTGCTTTGGACACATTTAAAGAACAGTTCCAGCCTGATACTGATATTCCCTGCTGATTCCCCACAAACACACAACCAAACAGGTTCCATGATAATTAGAGTCACTGTTTTTCACTGGTTCTCAGTGGTTATAATGATATGCCAGAGGTACCAAATGCTATAAAGTAACATTTTTCTTCTGTATCAGGAGTTTTCAGTAAAGTTGGTGAGAAGTGCCCGTTCTGCCGCAGCGTCACACACTCACCTCACTGATCAAGCCCAGCTGCACCAACTCTCCAGCTAAATCTTTAACACTTTCATCTGAAACACAGAGCCGCAGTTAGTGAAACCATTTCAACACCAACCAAGTTAAACTACAGCAACACGATTGATGAGCTCATGAAACCTTTTATACTTCAAGGATTTGCATGTTTAAGTATCAAGTATAGTATCTAAACATTTAAATAATTATCACTGGATTCACTGAAGGTATCTATTTCCAACTTTATTCAAATCGTTGCAAAAAGAAATCAATCACTTGATTGCTGAACGGTGGCGTTTTTGGGCCTTAATATTACTGTTTCGATGAGCTACGTGTTTTAAGATAAAACCGTGACGTTTGTGGAGGTGAGTCCTCCCTATGTTTTAAACCACGTGGTCTGGGGGCCAAATCCGGCCCACCATAAGCTTTAATGTGGCCCTCTAGACTGTAGAAGGACATAAATAAAACTTTTAAGATCATATAAATATTTTTTATTATTCAAATCAAAGCAGTTTTTATCTCTTTACCATCAAATTAAATTAATGCGTAAAGATGTGCAACATTATTTTAAAAATTCTCATTGATTAGTATTTTAACGGTTAATGGGTAGTTTGATTAATGGGTTAATTGATTAATACATCCTGCCAGAACCGGTCATTTGAGGACAGTTATAACCTGGATATGGTCTGAAAAATGAAAATGATTTTGACAATAAAATGTACATGACAGAAAACAAAACTACTACAAATAATAATAATGAAATCTTTAAATAAATGGAAAAAAGTGCAAAACTGCTGCAAATGTGAAAATACTGAAATGCTGCTAAGTAGGTCAGATTTTTTTTTAAACTTTTGATGTCTGATTTATTCTACTATTTATGTTTTTATCTCATAAATATTTTTGTTTTTCTAAACTTATCAGTAAAACACTTCCGCACTGCTTTTTTTGATGCCCAAATCTGAGAGAACATTCTGGTAAATAAAAAGCCCTGGACTGCAGCCAAAACAATTGTCTGGGGTTTTTCAACTGTTTAAGGTCATTTTGATGTTCTGAATCCAAAGATCACTTTGGTTTTGCTCAATCAGCTCAACTTTCTGAACTATGGATGCGACATGAGCATCAAAGAGCATGACTTGTTCTCACATCTGGATCGGTTTCCCGAGAATCTGGGATCAATGAGTGCTGAGGAGGAGGAGAGATGAAGATGTAATGTTCAATTTATATGTACTTACCCTCATCAGAATTGATTTCTGTTAATCAATTTACAGAAACCCAAGTTTAATTTATTAATACACTTTGTTAGAAACCATTTTTTTCCTCCTAAAACCTTTTTTGGATGAGAAATATTAACAGAAATGAAGTGATGATGTCACAAAAATGTCATCAATTTAGTCAGAAGTCCGGATTTCTATAAATCAAATTAGAATAAAAACCTGACCTGACTGAGAAAAATGGATGTAATTTTTGGATTCAGCGGTGCAAAGTATTCCTATTTCAGGTAACTTCCAAAAAATATGTTTTTGTATTTCCCAGTGTTATTAATCTTGAACTCCAGATGCATAGCAGCGACTAAACCGAACCAGAGTGGAAATTTGATTGGACCAGTGATCGGCAGATAAGAGATCCCTTCAGAATATCAACATCTTAGTGTGACTGATTAGTGTGCGGACGTATACTGTAAGGACGTATCAAATTACAGTGTGTGTGTCAGTGAAATTATGACGCGAGAGTGCAAAGGACGACATGTGGAGAGAAACGAAGCAGGCACCAAATGACTGAAAGTGCGAGCATAGATGCGAGACAGAGACATTACAGCCTCGTAAGAGACGGGTAGAGGAGATGACAGCTGTCAGCTGGAGCCTCTCGGGGTCCTGACATTCTCCACAGGTCTGCAGCATCGCGCATGCCGACCATACCTGTCATACCTACGACAGAGCAGCAGACTCTACTGCCAGTTAAATAATATTCTCCATATTGTGGCTTTTATCACAAGCAGTAACATACAAAAAGTGATCTGCTGAGGCACAGCTTTGAAAAATGTATGTTTTGAACTGAATTTATTATATTTTGATATATTATGTATTACATTTTAGAGATTTTTTAAGCAAATGGACCTAAGGAAGAGTTAAATTTTGCCACTTATTCATTGATTATGAAATGTCCTGACACTGGGACTTCTCTACTTCTTATGAATAAAGAAAGAAATAAGAAGAACTCTGGTGCTCTCTAAATCACTCTCCCTCTATATAAAGTTAATAAATTAAATATAACATGTAAAAATAAAACATTTTTCCTTTAGTAGTCCAGAGTGTCCTATTCTTAGTAATTTGCTCAGCCTCTAATGACTTGACCTTTGTGAAACTGACCTTTTCTACGACAGCAGTTTGCATCCTGACCCGGTTATTTAAAGAATGAGAGACATTTTAACTCATAAACTCGGATCCAATAACTTGCTGGCAGCAAACGTATTAATCACCACTTTAGTCTTGCGGAGGAAATCTTACAGACCCCCTGCTAAAGCATTCATGCTGCTTAGTGTTCAGCATTTTGTCTCATTGCAGCCACAAAAATCAATTTATTAATTAGGATGTTATGGAATAAACAACCACAATAAAATGTGTAATTATGATGTGGAAGAACAAGATGTTTGGGGTTGTTGTTCTGCAGGGAGATGAACCTCTGCTCTGCCTTCACTGGTCTAATTGTTTTATAGCTTGTATTGATATATTTTGTTCAAGTAGAGGTTTCTTCCCATCAGCCTTCAACAGTCTAAGGGACGGATTACATATGCAGGCCACACTATTCAGATCTTTAATCGTTAAAAAGAAACCAAAAAGCATGCATCTTTTTTTAACCCACTGAGTTCCTATAAATCAAAGCTAACAACCCGTTTGTTTAAAGTTTATTTTAATAATTGACTGGAACATTAGTCTGGATTGCAACTCTTCATTACTTCTCTTTAGTCACTGTAACAGTTTTTGTTTGTTTGTTGTGTTTTTATCATGTAAGAACTTTGAACTGCCTTGTTTCTGAAATGTAAACTTGACTTTAAGTTCTTTAAGCTGTAACGTGACAAAATAGAGGATAGTATTCAAGGGATAAGATGCTTTTGTAAAGCAGCTGAGTTAGGGGATAAAGAAGTTGTTTTGTAAAGTTTACACTGCAGTGGAAATTACAAATAAAATCACTCACTAGTTTTTCAAGCTATGTTGAATATGACTGTAAACATAGCACTAAAATTCAACATTTTCCTTTAATTTTTGGTATTAATTTTTTAAAATTCTCTTTTTGTTTTTTCTTTGAGAAGCCTCCACCTTCAACCATAATAAACTTTAACCAGTGCAATTTTTTTCTGTGAATGAATTTCAAAGAAACTCTGTTATTTATTTTGTTTTTAAATATCAAGAAGTTCTTGAGTAGCTGAAAGGTTGGACTACATGTAGCAACGATGAGAGTTTGATCTTACGAGGTAACATGTCACAGCTTAGATGTCTGTTCAGTTTATCTTCCAGTTTCAGCAGTAATGTTAGCTAGATGGAGAGAAACAGAAAAACACAAATTGATTTTTTTTTAAATACACGGTAGTGAATCAATAAAAACAAAATTGCTTGAAAAAAAAATACACACATGATATTTTGCTCCCTCCTCAACAGACTCCACGTGACACTGCATCTGAACAACCTGCAGTAGGAAAAATAAACATTAAAAGAAGAAGAAATGATTCCTAAATCTACATTCGATGATTACTGAACTCACCCGCCGCATCTCGAGCTCTGCAGGTTCAGGTGTGGGAGATTTGACCAAAGGAACGACAACAGGAGACGTGATTGTTTTGAGCCGAGTCTGCTGGGGACTGGGCACCCCGAACGCCGTCATTGGATAAATACCGTTCCTGATGGCGCAGGAAAAGCACATTTAAACAAGAGAGATTTATGAAAACTTTATGATACATTGGTTCTAAATGAAGACCATAGGATGGCTCAATACTGCCTCCTTGTGGCCAAATAGCAAAAGGCAGACTTTACAATCCAGAGTTATTTTTGCCCTCAGTTCATCGACCAAAAACAGTTTAGAGTCACGGCATTTTTTCTTAGAAAGATCTACTTAAGGACGTGTTTTGTAATTAAAAACAAAAAAAAAAACAAACACCAATTTATTTCTATTTTTAAATAAAACACAGAAAAGAAAAAACTTTTGAAGAAAAAAAAAAAAGGATAAATATTTGTCAAAAATGATTAAAAAATTGCATATTTTGCAAAGATATTAGAAAGATATATCTAAAAATGTATTACTTGTAGTTTTTGGTGACTCTGTTGTGGAAATTTTATGGGCTTTTATGTAAACTCACCTCACGTCCTCCAGGAATTTGTCAAGTTCTAAGGCAGGAAACTGGGACAACCTAGAGAAAAAAAAAACACAATGGGAGGGTAACTATTGTTAATTTTCAATAATAAAATCAACAATATCAACATCAATATCATATATTGTTCTTTATACCTAAAAAAATTAGTAAAATAAATTCAAAAAATGTATTTTACAAAACTGGGAAAACCAACATATTTAACAAAAAGATTTTTTTTAACTCTGGTTCCTCCTCATCAGTTTCCTGCAATTTAGTTTTTTAAATAAAATAAAACAGAAATGATGCATTAACTGTACCAGATAACATTTGTTGTGAATCGGCGCCATTTAAGAAAACTAAACTTAAGTTAAGTTGTGTCATAATTGTATCTGAATGGGTACAGTTTTAGTTTTAAATTGCGCTGCATGTCACAGATGCCAACTTTCATCTGATTCTGAATGACATTTTCATCACTTACTTGAGCTGAACACCCTCTTTCGTAACGGCGATAACCAGATTGGGATCCAGCTTCTTGGTAATTTCCTCCAAGGCATTTTCAGGAATCATGTCTGGACAGAATAAAGAGAGAAAAATCACCACATGACTACAGCTAATGGTCTCAAAAAACATTTGAGATTTTATAGTGTTCATCCCCTGACTTATACTTTTCAATAACATTCCCTCTGATTTGCTTAGACTGTTATTTTGTCTTCATGCAGTAATAGTAGCAGGTGGTGCTGATTAACCAGTGAATGGACCTTGTGTGTTTATGCTACAATAACCTGACACTTCACTCTGATAATAAAAGTTTTTTTGTCTATAAAGCCAAAATTGAGCAATCATTTGATTTGTAAAAGCAATTAAAATACCCAAGTGGGTGAATACTTTTCAGAAGTACCTGATGACCAGGTTAAAGAGTAAATCATCGGTTTGACCACAAAGTTCCTGATTGAGGCGAAATTAAAATTTCCTGCTTCATTCAGTCATGCATATCCTAAGTTATAAATCAGATACAACTGTCTAATATCCTCTCCGGTTGAATAAAATTGCTGAGTTGATCTCAGTGTAAATTTGTATGTGTGGATTCAGGACTCACGCTGGTAGCTGACAATACAGTGTGCAGCCAATAGTTTTAATAGAGGCACTTCGAAGAGAGCCTGGTTAAACAGCAGCTCCCGGGCTGTAGGCCGCATGCTGGGATCACACGCAAGGCACTTTTGGATTAACTCCTAAAAATATACAAATATCTGATAAACATATTGTTTATGAAAACTGAAGTTTAGGCAGATCCCAAAATTGTTATGCACAGTTAGTGAAAAGCATTAAAACTCTGTGTTTCACCCTCTGGAGCGGGTCTTCCAGTAACTGTATGGCGTTGTCGATGGCTTCCTGAGAAATGTACGAAGAGTCTCCGTTGCTCTGAATTTCCAAAAGCGCCATCTGCAGCACAGCAACACGAGGTCACACGTGGGAAACGGCTCAGGCGAAAACGTCATGCATTCTATGAACCGTCTCACCTCTAAGGCACACATGCCGAACGAGTAGATGTCTACAGCCGTGGTGACGTCATTATCAGCTGCAGTGACAGAAACCATTAAAACAAAGCTTCCCAGGCGTCTCATCACGCTTTAGTTGTCACAACAGATGTTAAAAAAAAAAACTGTTTCTACTCATCACAAGTCTGTCAAAGGATGCAATATCTTCAACATCTCTTAAAATGAACACAGAAAAACAGTTTGGTGGTACTTACCTCCATATTCAGGGGCAAGAAAGTGCAAGTTTTTCTGCTCCTCGTGGAACGTCTTCACATGGTTGTTAATGGTATCTGGAGCAACTGCAAATTACAAAAGGTTACTTGTTTTCGACTTCATCAAGAGGGAAAAAGATGTGAAGGAGAAAGAAGAAAGAAAATCCAGAGAAGGAAAAATTAGTATAAAACCTTTTTGGTTAGTAAATGAACTCACACCAGGAGTCACAACCAAAGTATTACTTGTGTAGAAAGACATCAAAATAAATCATATTGTTGAAAAGTTTTGTGTAAGACAGTGGGATAAATACTGAACACAAAGAAAAAACACAGCAAGGACATAAAGAAAGCAAAGAAAATAGGCGCTTAGTTTTGTCTGCATTTAGGAATCAGTACAATTAACATCAGGATCAGATTATTACTACTATACTTTATTGATCCTCATGAGGATTTTTATTTATTTGTTGACAAGCTACTCAAGTCTAAGTTTACGTTTTAGCAAATACAAAAACCCCACAACCAATATAAAATTCATAAAAATATATCCATAAGTATGAAATACATATCTAATCTATCTAATACATAAAGAATGTAACAGCGGCTAGTTCTGTCATGTTTGATGGGCTGGAAAATGCTTCTCATTAAAGTGTTACAAAAGATGATTATGGTTACAAAATACTCATAAAAGTGGTCAATATCTCTACATTTTCCAGCAAGTACTGTTAGAGCCATAATCTGGAAGTATCTTAAATAAGTACAGTTTTTTTGTTGCTCTATATTTAGCAGTAACTTGATTTACGTATTAATTTACTTAAAAGTACCATTCTGTATGGATTATTCGTTTCTTTTTAGTGACATCTGGTCTAAATTTCATATCAAACGGGCGTGATCTGAAATTTCTAAACTGGAAAAAAACATTTTCATGTTTTCTCTGCAGATGAAGTACAAATTAAACGTTACAGAACGGCAGAAAAATAAAATATCGAATAAAGATATTGTTTCAAAGATTGTGGAGTGAATAAAAGAAAAATGTCATGGCAAAAGTGTGAGAGAAGTTAATTTGAAAAAAAAAAGGGGGAAAGGTTTTATGAGGTGTTAAAAATGTAATGTCCAATTCATAAAAGTGAAGTGAAAGTTTGAGCTCTCTTATTCATAATTTAGCACAATTTAACTCCCCCTATCAAAGCCTTTGGGATGAAACTGGTGTAATTTTATACCTGATCCAATCTTAATGAGCCCATTGTGCTGAATGAAGACGGTGTCACAGGTAAGGTTGCCGTGAATGATGGGTGGATCACATGAGTGGAGATAACTAAAACAAAAGAGAAGATGAATAAATTCACCATTAAAAGCAAAGATCTCAAAACGATCGTTAAGCTGGAAGTCAGTTGAGCAAAACGTCTGACACTGAACCGACCTGAGCGCAGACAGGATCTGTGTGCACCATCTCTTCCACGCCTGATGGAGCAAGAAGAATGTTATTAATGGATATTGTGGCTGCTTTTCAAGACGAGCTAAGTAAACAGATGTAGAACAGAGTTTACACTCGAAATGCAAAAATATATGCAATCAGTACAATGCAGGATCATTCAATTCAGTTTTAATTACTTTAATTACCAAGTCACAACAAATGCTGTCTCGAGGCACTTTATAAAAAAAGTCACTCTTTTTCAGACGGGCTAAAAACAGAATATTTTTCCTGTACCTTTTCATTCATACTTTTGTGGTTCTTCCTCGTCTTCTTAAGAAACTGCTTTAAGCTTCCAGATGACATGTATTCAGTGATAAAAATCACCTGGCAGAGAAAAGACATGCAAGACATGTAAATCTTTAAGAAGTTAAACTGTTTAGTGGAAAAAAGCAAGTGTGTTAAACGACGCAAGACTCACCCTTGCTCTGTTGTCCTTTGTGTCAGCCCAATACTTATGAAACTTGACGATATTGGCATGTTCCAAATGAATAAGGTTATCAAATACAGCCTTTACTTTCTCCTAAATCAATTCCAAAAATATAACAAAAAATAAGGAAATAACTGTGCATGGGAGAAGTTTACATTTTCTTAATGGTGTCCAAGAAGTATTTGACAATATACATATTTAACTGTTTTCTTTGCATCTGTAACATCAGGCCTTTACCTCCAGCGGTTTCAAGTTCTTCCTCTCTGAAATCATGACTTCGTTCCAAACCACTTCCACTCCTTCCTCTGTGTCCATGGCCAAATAAGCAGCATCTATTCCCGGGACATTACGCTGATTGACCTGCATTTAAAGGGATCAGAAACTACATATTAGATAAGGATGAAAATACAGCACGGCTGGTCATCTGTAGAGGATCAAAAAGAAAGTTGCAAATGAGTAAAAACTAAGAAGCGTGGATTCGCTGAAGGTCTGGCTGCCTTCAAATTAATTTGGTGAACTGTTGACAAACACAAAGAATTTCATTTGTACATATCAGCTGATTACATTTAAAGGAGAAGTTATTTTATTTTAACTCAAATTATAAATTAACTGTTTCCTAAAGATTTTTGAAATAACATTCCCATGTGTAACAAACAAGTTTTTCTTTTATTTTTTGCTTAGATGAATTTGAAATAGTCCTGCTGTTAGGACTGTTGACAACTAGGGTGAAGATTTATTGTATCACAATCATAATAAAAAGCTTTGATTTATCATGAAAAAGATAAATACAAATTAAATGATGACATTTTGTTGCAGTACATTACTACATTCTTCACTTTTGGTTCCATAAGAGCACCAATAAATAATCAATACATTTGATAAATGCAGCTCCTGTGTGCAGTTGAGTGATTAAAAAAATCACATTTCATTATGTAAAAGGTTTTCTGAAGAAACCTATTTCAAAACAGAAATGTTTTTAAAAGCAGTTTTTGTGCTTGTGATGTTTCCTAAGAAAGTCACCAAAGAAGTTTGAAATACTTTCTTTCACTTTTATTGTTATCACAATAAATACCACAATATATCATGATAAAATTTAAAGTCTAACCTACAGACAATATTTTTCCTGGTGGAAGTTGGTACTAAAAATGTGTTTAACACTAATTCAGAGAATTAGAGACAACCTGGGTCGGCAAATAGTGGCAGGCTTCTGGAAAACTCACTCAAAATATGGGCTGCCATTTTCAACAAGAAATAATCACAGGCTGATGTTTACAGTTAGCAATGCTAACACAACCACAAGATGCTAAAAGCAGCTTGAAGTGTCAACTTAGTTTGTAACACAAACTGTTATTCCAACTCAGCTCAAAATATAGACCGCTCAACAATCTTTCACAAAAAAAGTTGATTAAAGCTCCTCTACAAGTAATACATTAATGATTTAATAATCTAATTTATAGCAGTAAATCTGCGCTTTTCTCCTTTTAAATGTTATGTTGGACATTGATCTATGCACTGAATAGATCTTGTTGAATTGAATGGTATGCATTACATATTTAGGTTTGCATAAGAAAAGTAAGTAATCTGTATTTTGATATGCAAAACACTTTACTGTGTTTGTGGATTTTCTATTTTGTAAAAAGATGAGAGCTGTTCTTGAATAAATATTTTTTTTAATTTTACTGGAAACATTTTTATTAAAACAAACAAAAATCTGTATCAGCAGCTCATAGCATTACAAAAATTGGTAATAAATATCTGATTGGTGATATATTTATCGGTTCAGGTTTCTCTTTGCACAAAAATAAATTGTAGTATTGTAAGTATTTATGCAATTAGACAACCTCTGATTGACTACAGGGACTTTTAGATGAGTTTTTAATGAAACCCAAACTTTAGCTGAAAGCTTAAAGTCCTTTTAAATGGACGTATGAGGGGTGAAGGATGACTTGTGCTGCAAATAATCACCTCTTCTCGACGTTTCTGCCAGCGGCCACAAGGACTCTCCTCCAGGATCTCCGATTCATCTTCGCTCTCATCCTCATCCTCGGTCGCTGAGGTGGCCACAGGTTTTGGAGAAGCCCCGGAGGAAGTAGTAGGTGTCCCACCTGGAGCCTGCGTTGAACTCGGGGAAAGATTTCCTGCTGTAAACTCTGACTTCGCGTCTGTACCGGGTTTCTCCTCCGCCTCCGACATGACAGCAAACCTTATTCTAACGTGGCTTCGCTAGATTCCTGAGTCTGGCCGGAAGCAAGTGATGGAGTACCGCTGTGTCTTCTGCTCTCCTCTCGGGTTAATCATGAATCCAGCTTATTTTAAATGGGCTAGACAACAATGAAACGCTCAGAGAAGAATATCTGTCAACAACATCCAAAAAAGACGAGCGGTTAGAAGGCATGATACATTTAAAGGTCTCTTGACTTTTAAAACTAATTTTTAAAAAATTCTTAAGCCGTGAAGACATTTATTGGTGTTTATTACTAATTTTGGTTAATCAAAAGAGCAATCAAATTTGTTAGCTTACCTGCATGACGCTGTTAGCTAAAAGTTCAGCCACACACTACTTTGCTAACTTTCCCTTTGCTAATAAGCTAGTGAAAGCCAAATAAACTACTTAGTTTCGACCACTATCCACACAAAAATAACTAATCAAAACCTTAAAGAGGGAAAAACAAAACCCACAAATAGAAAAAAACAGGTTGTAGTTACATGTTGAAGAAAGCAGCAAAAAATAGAGGTCTGAACAAAAATGCTAGTTCGTCATAAAAATGTAGCATCTCAAGTCCCTTTCTGTGAGCCGGAGTCCGAGGGGCGGGGCGGGACTTGAGGAGCGCCTGTCTGCGCACAGAAAACGCAGCGTGCCGCTGGAGAACATCACGTACCGAGCCGCGGAACAAGTCACGGCTTTGTTTATCCGCTCCCTGCTCGGCGAAGACGTTTAAACAATGTTACATATTGTGTTGCTTTCTATGTGCCACGTCTAATGAAAGTCTAAAACGACAGGAACGGACTTGTTTTGGAATTTTTTCGTCTATTTAAACGTATTTATTTATTTAACATGTGCGACTAATAACACAAATTTTCTACAATTCTACAATTTTGTAAAATAAAATTGTAGAAGACTGTAGAAAACCATCGTACCAAGACATTTTGTTCTGCGATTATGAGTGCGAGATTGAACTTATAAAATACTGCAACGTTTCAGCAAAAAGAAAAAGAGGAATAAATATGTATTCGGGTATCTGAATTTGTATTTTGTGTCGTTTATGGTAAATTAGTAATTCACATGATGCAGCGGGCTGCCAACAAGAAAGTTACCAACAATAATAAATAAACATACGGTAATGTACGTGTTTGACAGGACAGATACTCGCTTATAATTAAATGAGTAAAAATACTAATGATAATTATAGAAAGGGCAGCACAGGGATAGACTAATAATATTTTTTTTGCTCCAAAGATTTTACGCGTGTGTAGAAATAAAGATGGACCTCCCCCAGACCTCTAACAGGAATAGTGCATTCAGAGTATTTGGTTTCCGAGATTCCTGAGATTTATCTGATGTTCTTTGTAAGTCCCCTCATGTATTTTTCAGTATACACATACGCCACTGTAATACTTTGACTCACTGAAATAAATACAAAATTTACAGGAAGAGATTTACTGCCAGTCAACGTACCACTATCAATGTTTGGTGTATAAACGAAAGAGCAAGGTATTGGAGGGGAACTATCTTGCAACATTACAGACGCGCGCCCCAGCTGTTTCACGTTGCTAAAATTCTGCGCAGGCTGCTCTCCAATGATTTCCACACAGGACAGTGATGCAAACAAGCTCGCTGGATAATAAGGGGATCCTCATGCGGTTGTTTTGGTTATAAAATACCCCTGACCTTCTGCGTCCACGATGCGGCTACCGTAGCCTGCATGGGCTGTGTGTAGCGGATATTTAACGGATGGTGGTCCCAGGGAAAGGCTGTGAGGCTGGGAAGTCCGGGCATCAGCTGAGCCGATAGAGGAGTGTTAGCAAGCTAGCCTTTGTGATCAGCTCAGTGACATTTTCGTGAAAACACTACCTGGTTCGGCTCAGTCACCATGGCCACGAACGGTAACAGTTCGACGCCTGGGATGGGAGAGATCATCCAGCTAAATGTCGGGGGGACAAGGTAAGTGATGTCCACTTGACACCGACAGATGATTGTCATCTTTTCATAAACATTTACTCTTGCGATTATACTTATAACAACTTCATAACGTTGTTATTACTTATGTAATCAAAGCAGACAACACAGATCGCGTACTCCATCATTACTGCTGCTACACCACTGAATAATTGACTTTGTACACAATGTACAATTTCTACAAAATTAAACCCAATGTTATTTTGTAATCATATTACTCAGTGTTATGATCACAAATTCTTAAATGTTTAATTAAATCAAGTATTTACTCATAAGTCATAAAGACATCCTGCTCGAAATGTGTTGCCATTCATGATTTGCCTGTATCCTTCACAAGGTTCAGCACATCCAGGCAGACTCTGACGTGGATCCCAGACTCTTTCTTCTCAAGGTTCGTTCAATAGATCCAGCTATTTATTTATTTTTTATAAACAATGCCTCACAAAAGTAAGCACACCACTTTGAACTTTTCTAATTTTGTCATGTTACTACCACAAACTTTATTATTTTAAATTATGTGATGAAGAAGCACAAAGTTGAGCCACATTTTGAAGTGGAAGATTTTAGAACTTTGGGCAACAAGAAACCTGAAAAGTGTGGCATGCAATTCCTGTAGCTGTGGCTATTTCTTTAGTGTTGTTTTCCTGTTGGAAGGTGAACCTCTGAACCTGTTTCAAGTCTTTTGCAGCCTAGTAGAGTTTCTTCCCATGTTGCAATGTGATTTCCACATAAAATAGGGGGATGTATCTTCATTCTTTCCTATCAACTCTGACCAACTTCTCTATCACTGCTGCATAAAAGGTTTCCACTGCATGATGCTGCCACTGTCCCTGTGGGGACGATGTGTCCAGGGTGGTGGACAGTGATGATTGTCCACCATACAAAGTTTTACATGTAGACTAAGTTTTAATATAAACATTTAGATGTTTTAATCCAAAAGTGATTTGGAACCATCTATTAATTCCCTTTGGGGTTTTTTTTTCTGACAGTGCATCTCTTTAGTCCACAACATAAAATAAATAAAATATGTTCAGGTTTGGAGTAATGTTTAGATGCACTAATGTTCAAGAACTATGAAAACTTGTGCGAGGTGTTGCTAAGTTCTGTGTCTGAGCTGATTGTGGGTGAATATTTTGTCATGTCTCAAGCTTTGT
Organism: Gambusia affinis; assembly: GCF_019740435.1. NCBI lineage: Eukaryota > Metazoa > Chordata > Actinopteri > Cyprinodontiformes > Poeciliidae > Gambusia > Gambusia affinis. Next base: position 11,367,003 of record NC_057869.1, on the reverse strand, counting down.
GTTAGACAAAGTGGGAATCCTTCGGGATTCCTCAAAGGAGATAAAAATTAAGTCTTTTACGTAAATATGATAAATATTGCATTTTATGTTTTGTGAAACCAGTGAAAACAACTTTTTAAAAATATTAAAAATATTTTTGGTTAAAACTTTTGTCATAGTTGAAGTAATGCTGTCCCACCTGATTCTACTCAGCTGTTAGTGATTTTAAGTCTAGATGAAGGCAACAGTTAAAGAGAAGCAGGATATTGGAGCTGGTAAAATATTTTTGTTATAAAATTAAACACTGCTCTGAGTACATTCCTACAACAGCTGAGCAGAGCTATAACCAGAATGACTGGTTTAACACCTGTTTGCCTGTAGGTCAGTCTCTGCTCCCAGCTGTCTTTAGCTCAGTCACTGTCGCTTTTTCATAACAGTTAACATAAAAACATGCAGTAAGGATAATAATCTAGACTTCAGAGTTACCTCATTGGTTTTCTTGGTGTAGAAATAAATTGATTATAGTAACTGAGTTACTGGTTAGTGGAAATGGAGAACTGATTTGATAACATTTGTCTCTGTGTGTTCCTTTCAGTTTACTGAGTGGGAGGATTTCCACTCTGCGGGATGAAACTGGAGCTGTGAGTAGAGCTCTCCTGCTACCACAATTAAAATGGTTTCTGATTGTGCAGTTTTCAAAAATAATTAATTGTATGTCTTTTAATAACTTATTATTGCATCACTTTCAGATATTTATTGACAGAGACCCTACAGCCTTTGCACCAATTCTCAACTTTCTCCGAACCAAAGAACTGGACTTGCGGTACAAAAATGCTTGATTACTACTGAATTTTTAGGAGGGTGTATCTTTGTGACATGACCTGTATCATAGACATTTTCTGTGTCCTGTTTTTCTTTTTAGAGGCGTCAACATCAGCGTCCTGCGCCACGAAGCAGAGTTTTATGGAATCACTCCTTTAGGTATGGTGGTGATCAGTTTCAGATGGGAGACTTTGAAAGCAACGCTAATAACTGGGTTATTTATAGTTCTTTGCAGAAGTATTCATACCCTGTGAGGATTTTAACACAAACTTAAGTTGGAATTTTATGTCATAGACCCGCAGAAAGTGGCACATTACTGTGAAATGTAATGCAGTGCATAAATCTGAAAAGTGTGGGATGCATTAATCTTTACTACATATTTACTAATAAATAGAGTCAAGCTGTGTATAATTTCATCTCAGGAAAAGATAAAAAACAACCATCCATCATTTTTGTTTTATTTTGAATTGATTTCTTATACAAAATCCCAATTCAATCCCCAGTACTTATCTTTTTAACTATGAAGTGACAAAATTGGAAACAGTTCAAGGGATATGAATACCAGGTAAAACGTTGTCCAACCATATTACATTTACATACAACTCTGTAAAAAAATTAAGAGACCACTCAGTTTTTCTGATTTTACTCTTTATAGGTATAGGTGAGTAAAATGAACATTGTTCTTTTATTTTATGAACTACTGACAACATGCCTCAAAAAATCCAAGCAAAAATTTAGTATTTATTTGCATAAAAAAGTTCTATGTTTTTTTTTTTTTTGTTTTTTTTTTTTTTTTGGTACATTTGAACCCAGCATGACAGACATTTTATTCTAAAATAATTGTCTTCCTGTGTCAGAATATTAATCAAGGTGAAACGCAGGACAGAGTTACTTCCACATATGTGCTGTATTACATCCTGTTTCACTGTTTTAAATTTCCCCACACTAACAATGAACGTTACCTTTTGGAAATTCAGTCACATTCTTTGAAATTATATTAAACATAGAAGAAATACACAGCAATCTTATTCAGGCCTCGTCTGTCCCAAACTGAAAGCACATGAAGCTAAAGAAAATAATAAATGTCTAAACTAAGAAACAAAAATAGGCCGGTAACTTTATATGAAATGGTTATGTTGATGAATGTTTATGTGTATTTGTGTGAACCTGTGCAGTGCGACGCCTGCTGTTGTGTGAGGAACTGGACCGCTCATCATGTGGCAGCGTTCTGTTCCATGGTTACCTTCCTCCCCCAGGTAAAAACCTGAAACTCCTATTGAATGAACTGAAAACAGACGTAGTAGAGGTTGCACCACAGAAATGATCAAGACTCCACCTGGTACTAATATGACAGAACAGTGTAAGCAAAAAATAAGTGGATTTTTTTTGTGGTTTTGTTCTGGACAGTTGTCCCGGCTCGTAAGTCGGCGCCCGCAGCGTCTGATGAGCGACCGGGCCCGAGCGGAGCGGAGGGCTTCACCCGTGGGGTTCCCCTTCCTCATCCTTCTTTGTCTGAAACAGATGACCCAGAGAAACTGGGTAAAAGGGAGATAATACATTTAAAAATTTGTTTTAGCTGAAAACATTAAAAGCAAATAAGATTCTCATTTTTTTTAAAACCATCTCAGGTAGTGGACTAAATTGTGCTAAACTGGATTTGAGTCTGACCTTTAAAAACTTGATCTAAAATCCATATTTAGCCTTTCAGTTTGTCCATGTGTGTGTGCTAAATGCATGCATAACAGAGTAAATGTATGTTTTTGTTTGTGCCTTCTTGCAAGAGTGCATTAGTGCGCCTGCTAATGTGTCCTAAAATCTTTTTAGTGCTCAGACTAGGAGCACTCACTGAAGTGGCCTAGTTTCATGTTGACCTGCTGACTAGTTTGTTCCTGCTTCCTGAAAAATCTTTTTCACTCAAGCATTCATTAAGAAACACCAGTTCACTTCTACCAGCAGTGAAAATGGGAATTTATTTACTCTGTCTGTGTTTGCAGATTCAATGGTTGACCCCAGGAAAGTGCTGATTATAGCAGGACACCATAACTGGATCGTTGCAGCTTATGCACACTTTGTCATCTGCTACAGGTAACAGTTTTATTATTTCTCATCGAGAAAGTGTGAAGATTTTCTTGGATTGTTTTTGCAGCTCTGACTCCAGCAGCTGTCTATGCATTGCAAATCTCACTCAAAGCCTTTAATAAGCTTGTTTTGTGCCACACTTTTTCCTTCCACTACGTTTTCTGTTAACATAGTCCTGGCTACTTTCCATAGAAATGATTTCTTTGTTTCTTAACTGTCTTGTGGAGCATTTCAATATCCTCTGTTTGATAACTGTCAACCATTTTCTCCTGACTAACAGAAGACTTTTGTAATTATTACCTTTAATCATATTAAAATTTCCTAAGAAACTAAATTTTTGGGTTTTTATTTAACATATCCTTCAAAATGAATTGAAATAAACAATCGTATTATATTGCTATGGGTATAAATTTTTGCATGTGTTTTAATGAAACAAAATTGACTTTTCAATTATATTCTGATTTACTTAGATGCATCTTTACACTAAGATGAGCTCAGGTCTCAGGCAGAGACTCGTCTTTAAATCTTGGCCTTGAGCTTTGCTGTCCTGCAGGTTTTAGAGTGAGATCCGGTGTCCTGCAACACACCTGAATCTATTAGCTGAATCACTTCCTCATCGCAGTCAAGTTCTCCTGAATCCTCCTAATGTCCAGATTATTTGACTCAGGTGTGTTGAAGCAGAGAAATCTAAAAGTTGTTGGACCTGGAATTCCTCTGTTTCACATGCTTTCATACTGCTGACTTAATTAAGTGTTAAATAAATACATTTTAATCAGAGCTCTATAAACGGAGGTTACAGTAATAGCTTGTGTATGCTCTGGCTACAGGATAAAGGAATCGACTGGATGGCAGCAGGTGTTTTCCTCTCCCTACCTTGACTGGACCATTGAACGTATAGCACTTAACGCTAAAGTGGTGGGTGGTCCACATGGAGACAAGGACAAGATGGTGGCCGCCGCCTCAGAAAGCAAGATTATCCTCTGGAGTATCCAAGATGGAGGCAGCGGAAATGAAATTGGTAGGTTTCAAGAATCAAAGGGAATAGTTCTGGTCCTGGATGCCACAAGTGCTGTATTTTAATTCCCTCTTTAGGTATATTCAGCCTCGGCGTTCCTGTTGATGACCTCTTCTTCATTGGCAACCAGCTGGTGGCGACAAGCCACACAGGAAAGGTTGGAGTGTGGAATGCCGTCACTCAACACTGGCAGGTGGGCATCGTCAGTGAGCGTTTGCTGGATGCTTAAACACATGTTTGTCACATTATGTATTTCCTATTATTCTCTTCTATTTATTACTGTAAGTTCACTTTTCATATTTTATTAGGTTCAGGATGTAGTTCCCATCACCAGCTGTGACACGGCCGGGTCCTTCCTGCTGCTGGGCTGCACCAACGGCTCCATCTACTATATAGGTGTGAACAGACACACACAAAGCAACCAGCCTTATTGGATCTTAGTGAGGTTCTGTTACTGGATATGAATCTTATTTATAAAATAAGAGATTGTTACTGTTTTTGTCACTAAAAGATTTCTGTTCAGGTGTTTTAGATACATTCAAAATGTCCATCAGATAAGGAAGATCTCAACTTCCTCTTCTCAGACATGCAGAAGTTTCCTCTGAGGATGAAGGACAACGATCTCTTAGTAACTGAGCTTTATCACGACCCTTCAAACGATGCCATTACTGCACTGTCTGTGTACCTCACCCCTAAAACCAGTAAGTACTGAATAAATACTGAAAGAAAAAGGGTTACATTGAATATGTGTGGGATGGGGACTTTGCTTCTGTTTGGTTTTTTAATCCTACTTGGAAAAGCACGTGGAGTTTTTCTCCTCAGATGCTCCTCTGGGCTCTTAATGACTCGCTAAAAAACTGAGTAATGTTTTAAAATGTAAATATAGTTAAAAAATGGCTTCAGCAATTTTCCTCACGTCTTGTGCATAACAATTTGTTATGTGTGCATAACACATTGTTATGCACACATAACAATGTGTGGAAATGTTATGTGTGCATAACATTTCCACAAAAGAATTACATTTATTGTTTCACCATGATGCAAACTATGTGCTTTTTTTTGGCATAATTTTATATAAGAAAACAATTGCTCAATTGAAAGAAACATTGCATTTTGTTTTGAGATTTTATGTTTCTTTGCTTTGCTAATTAAAAATCTAACATTTCCTATTGCAGAAGCTATTTTGTTTAAAAGAGTTATGTTGTGTTGTGACCCTAACTTAATTTCATTTGGCTGGAATGAAGGCAAATGGGCTCTTAGGGTTGCAGAGGTTGCAGACTCCTGACATTTATGTTTATGCTGCTCTCAGGTGTGAGTGGGAACTGGATAGAGATCGCCTACGGGACGAGCAGCGGAGCAGTGAGGGTGATCGTGCAGCACCCAGAGACAGTAGGATCGGGTCCTCAGCTGTTTCAGACGTTCACTGTGCACAGAAGCCCAGTGACGAAGATTATGTTATCTGAGAAACATCTGGTGTCAGGTAACAAACGTTCCTCTGTTTAGTTTTTACAAAATTCAGATGACAGTCACCAGTAACAATCTACTTGTTTGAAACCTCACTGGATCGTTTTTACGTTGTGTGTGTTTTAGTGTGTGCGGATAACAACCACGTTCGGACGTGGACGGTGACGCGGTTCAGAGGGATGATCTCCACTCAGCCAGGCTCCACACCTCTGGCTTCCTTTAAGATCCTGTCCCTGGAAGAGACGGAGAGTCATGGAAGCTACTGCTCTGGAAATGATATAGGTGAGACGGGAAGAAGCAACATACACAATTAGGTTAAACATATTGTTGATGATGTTGAATTCTGTCCATGTACAAAATATAGCAGAGATAAAAAGTAATAAAAAAACAAAAACAAAAACATGCAAATGTAAATATTTTGCATTCATGCAAGTTATGCTTGGATTGTGTAATGAATAATAAATATAGAAACCCTAAAAAAGGGAACCACATACAGATTTGGCCCTTTTTCCAAAAAGTTAAGAAATGTATCACTTGAATTGTTTGGTTTCCACAGGCCCATTTGGAGAGAGAGATGATCAACAAGTTTTCATCCAGAAAGTCATCCCCATCACCAACAAACTGTTTGTTAGGCTCTCCTCAACTGGAAAAAGGTACACTGTCCACCATATACACGCGTCAGTGTTACTGTGGTTAACATGTGAATTTGATTTCTTTCCGTAACGCTTCAGGATCTGTGAGGTGCAGTCGGTGGATGGAACCACTATCACTTCCTTCATGGTTCGGGAGTGCGAGGGTTCCAGCCGGATGGGGTCCCGACCGCGCCGCTATTTGTTCACCGGTCACGGAAACGGCAGTATTCAAATGTGGGACCTCACCACTGCGATGGACACAGCCAACAAAGGAGAAGAGAAGAAGAAAGACGGTGAGGAAGGAGAGACGAGTGGCTGAAATGTCATCAAGCTGTGTGTAAGTTTCTATTCACAAAATCCTGTAATGTTATTTGGCAGATGTGGGTGGGCCAACAGAGGAGGAGCTGCTTCAGCTGCTGGACCAGTGTGACCTGAGTACCTCCCGCTGTGCCACCCCAAGCATAAGCCCCGCCCCCTCCGTGTTGCACCACACACGCCTCAGAGAGTCTATTTCAAGGTTCGAGAGATGACTGCATCGTATAACCGTCTGGCAATGTTTCTGCTCATGAAAGGTCTCACCTTTCTGTTTCTGCTCAACCTCAGTTTGCAGCTGCAGGCCCAGGAATCTATTCCTGAGAGCCAGGTCACCTACGGAGCCGTGCGGCCCTACAGAGAGAGCCCCCTGCTGGCCCGTGCACGGCGAACCGAATCCTTCAACAGCTACAGGTGAAGCAACATTTTTCAGTCCAGTTAGGAACTGATATCATATCATGTCATTCATTTCTTGTCATGAATTTCTTGTCATGGTTAAGAAGTTCACATTAAAGCTGCAGAAGGTAACTTTAATCAAAAATGTTTTTTTGTTTTTTTACATATTTGTTAAAACTGTTACTGACTGAAAGTATGAGACAGATAACCCATGGAAAAAATTTTTTTGCTCCTCCGCCTTCTCCCAGTGCTAACTAGAAACAACCAATCAGAACATAGAGGCGGGACTTAGTGCTGTGAATCACAATTGTGTGTTGTGCTGCCCATTCCTTCTTTACCCTCTCCATTGCTCTCTGCAGTTAGCAGAGAATGCCCTGAATGCTAGGCCAGTTAGATTAGACTCATAAACGATTTTCTTGTAACAGTAAGTTGCTTGAGCAGCAATTATACAGGTTTGATTGACGGCGCCAAGACCCTCCTCCTGGCTGATTATTTTTGGTCGGAAGCGATGCATTTCATCAGATGGAAATAATCTGGCAGGAGGTGGAGAAGATTTATCTTTTCATATTCTGTCAGGACAAAGTGACAAGTTTAACAAAGATGTAAATAACATATTATTTATAAAAGCTACATGCTGCAGCTTTAATGATGTTTAAAACCCCCTAAAACTGTCTATATTGCCAGTTTTTAACTGTCCGGTATATTTTTTTAGAGACTTCCAGAACTTTAGCCTGAGTCAGACGTCCAACCCTGGACCCAGTCAGATCCCAGACGCCCGGCGCTCGCTTTGTAACTTTGGGCCTGAGGACAGTGAGAGGAGCGCCTCCGTCATGGAGCTCTGGGCTTCCCGCAACGCCGGAAACATCTCAGCGAGTAAACCAGAAGTCAGTCAAGAATCAACACAGCAACCTCCAGACAGCCCAGTTCCAGGGGCGGACGTGAGGCGAAAGGTGTACACTCAGCCAGAAGAAGGGGATGCTGTTGTGTCTGGAGGAGAAGGGGCGAAGGGTGACGGCGCTGTAAGGAAGAGGGGCGTACTGGAGGGGGGCTTTCTGGGGCGGAAGAGGGCTCCTCCAATTCCACATCTCTCCTCTGGATCTGAAGGTGGGGGCAGTGACTCATCTGCAAACGCCTCGCCCTCGCCAACCAAACTGTCGTCCTCCACTTCGCCGCGACACAGGAAGCCGCCAGCTGAGCCGTCCGGTCATGACAGCAGCCTGTGACATGAGTAAGGCTAGCCTGTCAGCGCTAAATATGAAGGCAAAGGAAGAACATACAATCAGCTGCAGCAAAAGTCACTTTTTTCTTACCTACAGGTGTGGCTCATGAAGAAGCTGTAAGTCTCCAACACTATCAGTGTATCATCTGTGAGATGTAGTTGAACTTTCTTCTGTCTCGGTACGTTTTCAGTCTGTTTTAAGAAGATTTCAGGATTCTGTTTTCTCTTCCTGTGAGGTTGCTGCACTAAAATCAACTTCAGGAGCAAAACTAAAGCACAAGGTCTCAGATTAGGTCAATCACCGGACGAGTAAAGCTAGTAAAACAGAAATAAGCCAAATATTAGTAAGCATGTGTTGGAATGACACGGATGGTTACAAAATCAAATTGCCTAAAATTTACAAATTTGCCTTTAAAATATTGATGTACATTCGCAAAATAAAAGTAAAAAAATATATACTTCACACAAAAACCTAAATATTTATTTGAAAAATCTTGACCAATCATACAAGAGCTTTGTCCTCCTGTCTCTGCAATAATAATAATAATCACAATACTTTTTCAACAGTAGAGCTCATAACTTTGTTGTGCAGTGGATGTTCATGTTACTTACCGAAAACATGTTATCCGGTCCAAAATGTTGGCAGCTACTTGAATCCTAGGATACTTTCTTTACTGCAGCCAGAGTTAGAGGGGTTTACATTAAAACAGCTGACAGACAGCAGTTAAACTGTGCAGGTCGGGCATGCAATACAAGCTTCACTGCAAGGCAGCGGTGAGGTGAAGAGGCAGACCAGATACTCTGGTATTCAGATGAAGGTTCATGGCAAATGATCATGTGTGGTGACATTCTGTAGATGTGAAATATGCTTAAATTTTGTCATTAGTGTACCTTCACTTTGCATAAACGGTAGCCTCCTCCTAAATGGAAAAAGTATATTTTAACACAGTAGTTAAATGTACAGCAGCTTGCAAAAGTATTTCACATTTTTTTTCTCCCAGAAACATCAAAAATATTCCCACTGAGTTCATTTAAATAAGACAAAAATTGGATTTTTTGGCCTACATGCACTAGGTATGGAAGAGAACTAACACTGCTCATAATACAAACCATCATCACTGTGAATCAGTGGTGGCAGCATCATGCTGCAGATCCTTTTCTTCATTAAGGACAAAGTTCATGGGAAGATGGTTGGAGCTAATTATAGGAAAACTCTAGAAGAAAATAAGACTTAAGACTAGACTGGAGGTTTTTCTCCCAGCAGAACATCAACGCTAAACACACAGCCACAGTAAAATAGAAACATTCAGATCAACGCATTCAGAAATGTTTAAAACTGTGTATACAATAAAAAATAAGTTGATATTTGTTGTAGAGTGACAAAATGTGGGGGAAAAAAAAACACATTTGGAAGGTACTGTACATTTTAAAGCAGAGATTTTATGGCATTTAGTCCTTTAAGAAAAACATTCACTAGAAAACTTTTCAGTGCCCATTTCTGAGAAAATGCTTTACTAGAATAAGTGCTTCTTTTCCCGCTTGAGATTATCCCCCGTCCTTCCCAAAACGTGCCTGTGAAAGATCATTTATCCACACTAATAACATTTATTAGTTTTATTTTTTCATACCTTATATTAGATCTAATAAGAGGATTTACACATACACGCCCTCACTTTGACTCATTTAAAAGAAATGTTGATATGTCTTGTGTCAGATGGCTGTTGTAGTGCCTTATTTAACTTTTGTTGTGTTTTAATGGAGAAATGTAGTGACCAAAGGATTGTGAAGAGGGAGAGCACTGTGTAGGAACATAACGGACCTGCCTGATCTGGCTTAGTTAAGGCCAGATTAGAGTTAATTATGAACCACAATGAGAAAAATTATACATTACTGAAGGCTTTAAGTACATAACTTGATGCAAGTGTTGTATGTTTAAGATGTGAGTTACTTTAACTGCACCTAAAAACATACCGGAGTGTGAAAAGATGAAACCTGAGAGCTGTGTAGCTTCGGTCATGACTTGTACAAAGACACATAGATTTTGATACACTAACATTACAGTCAACCTGCATATTCAAAACAAAATCCTAAAGAGGATGCACTCATTTATTTTATTGTATATTTATACATCATGTATACATAAAAGGCCTGTATTGATGTAATCACATATTGGACCTAAATATGTTTTTTCTTGCACTATACAGTCTAATATTACAGTAAATTTTGAGTGTTTATTTTAGATTTTAAAATATACAGTTTATTGTGCATTATAGTGCATAGGTGTTTGTTTGCAGCATGTTTTGTCTGTTGTCCATCAACTCCTCTCTGGCTATGTTTACATTATATTACAGCCAGACTCTAACGATGCATATATGTTTATTTAAGCTTCTTCGTATGATGTTGTGTTATGTACTGAATTTAGAAAATGCTGCAAAATGAGGTAAAATATTTACAGCTGCAGTCTCAGAACTTTTCATAAATGAAGTTGACATTGATTCAGAGTGTGTAGTTTAGTTACAATGAGTAGAGCGTTATTTGTCTTTCCAAAACTGATACTAGGCATGGGCTGGTTAATGTAACCTTTTGCGGTTCCCATGTACACGAAAAAGTGGTTCCTAAAAATGGACAATAATATCTAATTGTGTTCATTTAAAACAGAAAATCAATGATCATGTCTGCCTATGCAAACACACATTGACTGATGCAGTTTTAATGTTGCTACACGTACAAAATAACTTTAATTTAGTCATACAGTGGCAATTTAAATTATCTCAATGCACCGCACCAGAGAAATACAGGTTAGACAGAGAAATGCATATAATGTTCAGTCATAGAGCTATTCTAAGTTTTATGTCCAAGAAAACATTGCCAGTTGCCTAGTGTTATTGACTTAAAAGCATCCTCGCCTTCAGAGGAAGCATATGATGATAGCGGATGTTTGACTGCATCTATAACTTTGCAGTTATTCCTCATACAGCAGGAAGGAGTGACTCCCTTTAAACAGGAAGAAGCATCCAGCAGAACCACATTCTAACTTGAGATTTCCAACAGAGTATGTTCTGTGAAATTTAGAGGAAATTGATACTGAAATCTTAACTTTTTAAAAACCTTAACATTAACATGCCCATGCCTACCTGAAGTTTGCAACAATCCACTCTTAAAGCGTACTTTTTTAAAATACAATGCATTTCATATGTATTCTGTAACACACTATATGTTATATTAGAAATCCCAACATTTCAATGTCTTCTGTGCTTGACTGTGAAAAAGGAACCTTTTGATGAGATTAATCCAAACAAGCTGATGTTTTATGATGATTTTGATGTATTTAAAGCTGACTTCAGCAATAGAAAAGCCACAGTGAAGAGTAAAAGATGAGTTTTATTGCATGCTTCACTTAGACACCGTGCAAAAGCAAAAATGTTTTGTTTTAAGCATCAGAGGTGTATTTTTTTTCCCCATAGCTCTGATTTCACTAACCTTCCCGTCAGACAGTCTCTTAGATGGCGTCTGTCGTCATTGTGATTTATGAGTTTAATAAAAGCCTCTGTGTGTGTGTGTGTGTGTGTGTAGCTCAGGGCCATACTGTCCCTTACAATCACTCCACAAACTCTCTTTTCACAGCCTCCCCCCTCCCTTTGTGGCTGACAATAGCTGTGAATGCGGCCGCGAACGCTTCAGAAGTGCCCTTGTCAGATTGGCGTCCTTGAGCGGGGGGACTCGGTTGTTACTGCCAGTTTGTTAATTTTAAACTTGCCTAGATGTCCCCTTAAGGGACACGGTGGCAAAAGTAAATTACGGCAGCATAGTTTTGATGGAGACAGTGGCACTGTGGCCGTGCGTGTGTGTGTGTGTGTGTGGTGACTAAGGTGTTGTGCAGCTGTTTGCATATCTGTGTTGTAGGAACTCAGCAGAAAGTGCAAAAACAGGATAAAAACATGAAGTTTACGTAAAGTTGCTTCATTAGTGCAGAAACAGGTGGGGGGTTAGAAGCATTTGATAAGTCTGTGTGCACAAAGTTACTCTGTTTAATCATCCCTCACACCTCTTGACATCAACATATGGATTTAAAAAAATTATGTTGAAAGTATTTGGATTTCATGTTTAAATGAACAAGACAATATTAACCTCATCAAATAGAACAAACTTTTACATTTGTCAAGTGATGTTTTCTTTTGCCTTTTATTCTAAATCTTTTTTTTTATTATTTAAACATTGGTCTGGTGCATTTGTGCATCTTTTGTTGACTTGCTGCTTTCAAATACTGACATTTCACTTCACAGTGGAGTAAAGAAAAATGAAACTGTTCTTATCTGGCACTCAGTCTGTCTGTCTTTTTTTTTTTTTTTTAACCACACATGGTTTACATAATAATTATGGATTTGTAACAAGCTGTTGTGAGAGCAAACTTTAACTTCAGGTGTTTATGTTTCCTGTTTGTGAAAAAACCCAGAAAATTCTGTTTTTTGATATATTTTTTTAATTATTCACCAAAAATACACAATCTATGAAGTACCTATAAATAAAAAAAATACAATCATAAATAATACTGCCCGTGTTTAAAAAACAAAGGTTGGTCATAACAGCATATTATATATATTATATATAAAATCCATCAACATTAAAATGAGTGGTTAAATAAGCGTCAAATGCTGTTTCTAGGTCCAGTCTGTGGAATCTTGATATAATAATTTTACTTCTATAAAAACACTAAACAGGATGTTTCCTTTTTCTCTTTTTTTAGTTGAAACTGCAGGTCTCTATGTCAGAACAGTGAAATAATCTGTAAGCCACAGAACAGTAACAGTCAATCACATTAACAGGTAAACACATCAGAGTTGACCATCAACCACTTGTTTTACATTTGAATTGCAATAAGCAGTAAATACACAAAAACGTAATAAGACAAAATCTCAGTTTGGGCCTTTAGGTTACATCACAACAAACAGACAACACACATTTGTACATTTCAGCTACATTTGTAATAATAAAGTTGGCAAATGTCTCTAGCAACAATAACATGAAGGCCGTGTGTCCGTCTAAGTTAAAGCCCTAATGGTGTTGATTACAGATATGGTAATAGACACAGTTACCAGGTGAGGAACTGATCGACATGAACTTATGGATTGTTTTGATTTTACTCATTTAAACTTTCTATAAGCTGTTGGCAAGCAGTGAAAGGGAATCATAATCTAACCTAAACATTCACAGACCATCTATGCCATAAAGTTACCAGATATGGAGGCTTTAGTCCATGTGCGAGCTCTAAATTTAAACATTGTGTCCCTGACTCTACTGCAGCTAACACAGCTTAGCTCTATTGTAGCAGTAACAATAAGAAGACACCAAACAGAGTGAGTGTTACCAGTCTGGCCTCTTTAGGCCTGATGTCCTAAAGATGAGTGTCGGTGAACAGGCTGTGCTCTTTTTTCACAGAGCTTAAGGCCTTGATGGCGTCCACAAACTCATCTTCCTCCACATACTGAAAGAAAGCACACAACATCCAAACATTATGATGCCAGCAACTTTGAAAAAATACTCAAGTACTAGTAACTTGTAATAGTTTGTAATTCCAGACATCTCGTCAATTTTCTGATGTCACTGACAACCTCTGAACTCTTATAATGGAGATCAGATGGCATTTACAGTTTTAGCCTTCTGGTCGCTATATTTTGTGTAAGATTAGAGCTGACAGGTGTTGCAGAGCATCACTGTGCATTGCTAAGCTATCTGATTATGAAGCAGCATGCTGATTATTAGGTATGTCACAGCTTAATTGGTTTTAAAGAACCATGATGATACCCACAGTCTTCCTTTTAGAAGAAACATCCAATGTTTATCAGGGCTGTTTCACTTTTTAGCTTTTTCCTTCTCTGTGGATTTTCATTCTGCAACAGAATTTTATAAGATAGACAAACTCAAAGGAGCACATAATGTGAAGTGGAAGGAAACATGCTAAACTTGAGCTTAGTATAAATCCAGCTTTTCTATGAGGGCCACAGAGCTTTCATGTTGAACATTAGCAAACAAACAGCATCACGTTGACCAGCAGACAAGTCTGGGAGAAAGTTGTGGAGAATTTTAAAGCAGGGTCAGGTCACCAGTCTAATATCCAAAGCTCTAAACATCTCAATGAATACTAACAATTTAACATCTGAAAATGGTAACAACTGCAAAGCTACCAAGACATGGCTCTCCTCTTAAACTGTTTGCAGAGAGCACTAAGGAAGAGTAGCAAAAAAGGTATAAGTTGCTCTTCCATAGTAAATATGTGGAAGAAGATGCACTGATAGAATCAGACATAAATTAACTTTCTGATCTTGATGCACAAAGGTTACTATGGTGGAAAACACCACCATAGTAACCTTGTGGTGGCAGCATTATACTGTGGTGATGATTATGCTGTAGTTTCAGAAAAGGTGGTTCTACAAAGAAGTGACCTTGGATAAACTAAATTTTACTGAGGGGTACAGGAGTAAAAAAAAGGCATAGATTTTCATTTGACAATGTTTTGGTTTATCACATAAAATCTCCCACAAACAAAAGGAAGCTTGCAGTTGTACAAACCTTTTGAAACGGCCCTGAATGTAAAAGGAAGTAAAAATGAGCAAACTGGAAAATTATAATCTATGAAATCAAGTGGAATAAGTCGATCCTGAAACTCCTATCAGAGACGGTCAACAACAAACAAACGCATGTTTATCCTCACCAGTCCAGAATCATGTCCCAGTGGGTTATCCCAGCATCCTTCCTCCATCAGTGACTTCCTGTCAATCAGCTGACTGACGCTGCGGTGCAGGGAATGCTGGGAGTAGCCTTGAGTCAGGTCAGTTTGACTGGGAACCCGCAGCACAGACATGGGGCTGTAGCGCGAACTGCTGCCAACAATCTTTGTGTCCGCCAGACCCTGTGAGGTACAGTTAGTTCAAGAGTGACCGCATGTTTGAAATCATTTTTCACTTACTGTTAATAATAAAATGACAACTGCAGAAACACTGAATTTGTTGCTCCTTGAAATCAAAGTGTGAATATAAACTGAGTTGGTTGAAGAATATGCTTTATCTTTCTCTCAGACAGAAAAATCCAACAGGGGGAACTCCTGGGAATTAACTACTGGGAATTAAGCTTTTATTAATGTTTCATTATAGATTATAATTATGCAATAATGTAAAATATGTCTGAAGTATTATATTAATGTTCCATTTACATGTGTAAAGTTTAAGCCACACTGTCCCATATCAGAAAAAGTCACACACTCTAATACTTGGTAGGACCTATTTTAGCTTTGATTACATCAAACATGTGGCACTGTTTAAATCAGCTTCTGCAACGTCACAACATTTATTTCCATCCAGTGTTTTCATTTTTCACCAACATCTTGTAGGACTGATGAATCCGATTACTGTCCAGATTCTTGTCAAGTACATAACAAAGACTCTCTAACCTGCTTATACAGTATATTCAAGTAATCAGCTGCTCTGATAATGTTGCTGAACCTGGACCTGACCCACTGCAGCAACCCCAGAGCATAATGCTGCCACCACAGACTGTTTGGACTCATCAAACTACATGACCTTCTTAGATCACTCCAGAATTTAATCTCTATTCTGCCTTGAAAACTGAAACATTTTTCATATTAGCCTCACTGATTAGTGGTTTTCTTTAGACTACACAGCGGTTTGGTCCAAGTTACTTGAATTCTCTTTACATTGTTCCTGTGGAAACGTTCTTACTTTCACCATTAGTCATAATAGTGTGCTCAGTTGTTTTAACTACTTCACTTCATCAAATGTTTAAGTGATCACTAACCATTTAAACCACATTTCTGGGTGGATAGAAGGGTTCCCATCATCCGTCCAGTGTTTACTAATGCACTGCAGGGTTTCCTCTGCAGGTAATTGATCGCCACGCCAAAATAAAAGCCGTTACACCTTCAGAATAAAGTTTTTCTTTTTTTTAAATTATATAATAAAACAATGTAAAGCAAATTAGATATATATACATGAATATAGCCACTTGGACAGCCCACCATCACAGTTAAAAGAAGAAATCCTAGAGGAGACACTGGGGTTGTTCTAGATCTAATTTAGTAACTTCGGCAACCTCCTTCGCTTGTTTATCACCAACATGTTTTTCTCTACCAGTGGATGCATCTTCCAACATGGCTGTTTAAGAAATCAAAATATACTCACTGCATGGCTGAGAGTTAGATAACTAACATAATCATGCAGTGGGTAGCTCTTGCCCTCCAGGTGGTGACTTTTTTTGACATGCAGTGTAAATATAAAGACAAGCTCAAAGACTGGTCTCTTACCACCCAGTGACCCCAACAACCAAACCACTGTTTTCATGAGAAAGGCTGAGGTATGCACACATGCACAAACAAAACATGCAGATGCAAACACAGAGCACATGCGCAGGAGGGTAACCCACCAAAATCCACATTCCCATACCTCTGCGTACATAGTGTAGCTTTTAAGTATAACGTTGCTGATCTCAACACAGTCTGCTACAGTGTCAAACTGCAGGGGGACAGTGAGATAAACATTTAGGGGTCTGGCAGTGACAAGAAGACAGAAAGTTATCTTACTGTAGGGCGATCAAGGAGGAGCAAAGAGCCGGAAAGATGCTTAGAGCACAGCTCAGGACGGGGCCTCTGAGAAAAAGATTGAGGATTAGACGGGATGGAGGGAGCAGCGCATGATTGGAGTGGAAACAGATATAAAAAAGACAAACAAAAACAGATTAAAAGAAGGAAGAAAGAGCAAAAATATACGCCTTAAAGAAAAGCTGCTTTAAGAAACAAAAAGTAACCAGCACATTGAGGCGACATACTTTACAGATAAAACATTTCGCCTCAGAGCACAATATTATCTTTATCTTTTATCTTCAGATTTATAGAGGAAAAATGCCATGTCATAGTAATACTATTTAACAGAGCTGTTTCCTGGAATCGATGAATATGTGGATATGCAAATACATGAAGCCCTCCAAGCAGATGTTTGAGGGTCCTGAAAACCTGAATGTTTGGTCTCATCAGTGGAGAATGAGAATTTTTTTAAATGTTCGCTCATTATATGTTATTTGACATCTGGAGGATGGTTATTGTACTTCTTTTATGATTTTTATGCTGCTTGAGTGGCTGAACATAAACACTCTAATTTTAATAAAAAGGCATCATGACTGTTGTCTGTTTGTGATATACTAATGGATCCTCTAATGAATTAGAAATTTCTACATTGTAGATTAGCAATGGGTAGTTAGCATTGCTAGCACAAACTTCTGGAAGTTGGGATTTGATCAATAAAGTCCCTGTTATAACTGCACCTAAATGAAATCTAAATAAAACAGAAAAGCTGAGTCTGATTTATCTCAGAAACTTAAAGGCTTATCTAAAACAGATGCAAATATTAAAAGCGAAACCCCTATTATACAGATTTATTTATTTATTATTATGCAGAACTTATAAAAATAAGCCAATAAAATCACAGCCAAGACCACTGACTCATTGGTTGTCCATTCACATCGTTCAAAAGAGGGATAAGTCACAAAACGTCATCGCTAAATCCAATGTGGATTCATGCAAAGCTGAGTAGAAGGAAAAGATAAGGTAAAGAAAGATGGACAAGCAACAGGTGTGAGCTGAGCTATGAGTGGATTGAAAAGCCAAGACCATTCGACAGTTTGGTCAACTGTAGCTCATCCCAGGTGAGCCAAGAAGAAAAAGGTCTGGATGTGCAAGATTGGAGTGGAAACAGATCTAAAAATCCTCTATATCTGAGTTTTAGATACAGAAAAACTCTTCTTCTCAGGTGAAAGAAAAAAAAGAAAGTAAATTGCATTTCATTTACACATCAAGGTCCTAAAGTTTTGAGGGAGAGTGGACGTGTACAAAATTCAAGGGGCTTGAAGTCCATTCTGACTTAGCAGCAAGCTGTAATCTTTAAAATAAAGAAAAATCAATACTTGAAATATCTGATGTAACTGTACATCGCATAAGTTTCATAATCATAAGCTTATGATTTGAATTACAGAAACAAAACAGCTTTTTGAAGACATTCTATTAAACTGAGAGACACCAGCAGCTTCAGTTGTTAACCTGGTCATATAGCAAGTTAGACATTTCTAAAATATTGATATGGTTTGACCTGTATTAACCTTCTACATGATAGTCTTCTTTTCCTTTTTATGTACAGTTACCGTTAATCTTTTAATACCTTGTTTTTCTGAGCTGCTCTTCTTTTTGCCCCTCACCTTGTAAGTGTCTCCTCCAGCCTTTCTGGTCTTCTGAAGCATGACCAGCGGAGGGCGCTCTCGGGCTGATGGATTCTTCCTCAAAGTTCTAAATGAGGAAAAGAAAACTGATTTATTTTCGATTCCTCTTTGTTAAATAAGATAAATGAATAGCAAAAAACAAGCATATTCCATAAACACTTTACATGACGATACCTTTTTAGGAGTAAACCAATCAGTATTGCAAGGAGGAACAAACCGAGCAGCACAAACAGCAGAATGAACCACAATTCAGAGTAAACGGGAGTGGCTGAAATGCTGATGCCCTGTTTATCACCATCAACAGGCTCAAGAGGACCTGCACAGAAAAAGAAGAGTTAAAACAGTCAATATGCTAACACATGCAGTTTTAATTTTTGTTTCTACATTTGAGGTAGTTTAGGAAGACACTGGAGAGGGGGTACCAAGGCCTGTGGCTGGGTTGTATCTGATGGTTGGTGTGCTGGCGCTGCCTCTGTCTGTGATACACGTCACCTGAAAGGAAAGAGCTACAAACCCCCCCGCCCCAAAGAAAACCACAGAAAATATCAAGTTAAAATTTCATGACATTACACACACTTATATTGTTCTGCATGAGTTTGCACAACTTAAAACAACAATAGGAGCAATCAGAAATCTAAGCAGTGGACATTAACGTTCAGTCACTCTCTCTTGAACCCAATTCTGGCAACCAGAGGATGTCATCTGTTGTGTCATTAGCAAATATTTCATTTTATCCTCCAAATAAAAACAAACAAAAACAAAAATATCCAGTTACTGTAGAGTGGCATAACAAAACGTACTGACATTCTTCTCAACGATTATGGGAAAGCTCTTCATTTTACACTAATCAAACACTTCAAATACTTGATGACCAGGTTTTTACATGTTGTGTTTTGTGATGAACTCCAAGACTTTAAGCCTAATCACCCAAATCTGCAGCTCCCTCCAATTATTCTTTAACAGATTCAAGCTGGGACTGTAGCTGTTTTTTTCCCTGAGAAGAGTCGTCTATTTTTATATTTTTAATTTGATTTTCAGTGGCTAACAAATTCTAAAAGTCTCAAAGCTTTTAAGATGAGAGTCACTATTTGCTTTAAATGTTATAGACTCTGCAGAAATATATAAACCTGCAAAAACTCAATATTAGAAGACAAACTTAATTATTTTTCTCAATTGATGCACAGAGACATATCTAAAATATTGAAGCTTTGAAAAAAAAACAAAACATCAAAGTAAAATTTTGATGTAAGAAAAACCTGTGAATTATTGTGTTCCAGAAGTTGCACATTATTACAAAGCATGTGAATGTGTTTGGCGTGTGCAGCCTCACTTTTCCGGGAGGTGCGTGGAATATGAAGGTGGCTGTAGAAGCCGGTGTAAACTCTGAGCTGGCTCTCGGTCACGGTGTACTCCTTCAGGAACCCGTTAAGGGAAAAAGTGTCCGTCCAGTCCAGCCAGATCACGGTCAGGTTGCTGTCCACGGAGAAGGGAGACACATATTGGGGGGCTGCAGGGAGACAAACACATTTATACTGTATTTTACTGCTTCTTATAAGTGCTTAGCTGTGGCTTCAGGAGGACTGAATAAATGTGTTACGTTCGCTGAGTGTGCTGACGGCCGTCCAGTTGGAGGCAGTGCTGCCCATCTTATTGAAGCAGGCAGCCCTCAGCTCATAGGCAGAGTATGGTTGGAGCCCTGCACAGATAAATACAGAAATATTACTGTTTTATTTTAGTGAAAACATGCATGCTTCGGCATTTATATTGTATAAATATAAGCTATGATCTGTATAAAGATTCCTGATATTCTTAGATTTATAGATTGCTGGGGTCTGTTATTAGGAACAGAATAGAATTAATAATCATAATAGTAATTTCATGGAATTTTACTTTAAAGATGTAAAGCAAGTCTGGAAACAGAAAATATTTTAGAGGAAACTTATGAAAAATTCACATTTGGTTGTTATCCTTCCATTTGGGTTTCAGCTGCTCCTAAAAACAGCCAAAGTGCTAAAAAAAATCCCCCAGCTGTTTTTTGCTGATGAGTTTATATTTTTGGGTGTCTGGAAAATGAGCAATTTCAAAAATCTCCTGAAATCTAAGTCACAATTGAGGGCGCTGCGCTGTTACCTAGCAACCCCAGCTGAGCCCAGCCCACCACCTAAAAACCCAAGCAACCTCCAGCAAATTTGGTCAGCTGGTTTTACCGCTGTGCAATGATTGCTGGTAAAGACAAGTGTTTAGTTGTCGACATGCCATCCAGAAACCACTTCCTGCAAACGTGTTGGTTGAGCAGGAGGCTCCACTTCTGCTTTTCAAAGACATACGGTTGTATAATTGCACATCTGTCTCCCGCCATTTTCCCAGTGCGAGTGTAAACGTTGAGTTGGGGGGTGTGGCCAGCAGCAACTTATTTGGATTTAAAGTGACAAGACGTCCTAAAACAGTTCATTCTGAAGGGAACTCAAAATATGCAGAACTGAGCAGAGTGAAATCTCATTAACTTAGAATAATTTCATAAAAAATTATAATGAAATTGATTTGTATAGCTCATAGACCTATACTAAGGAAGCCTAATGGGTCACTTTTAAGTAATAATCCATGGAATTACCTGTAACATTATAGCTCCGCTGTTTGCCATAGAAACAGATTTCTGTTGGCCCCTCTGTGCAGGCTAACGGTACGGGCTGGGGGGGCTGAGGGCAGGATGTCTTGATATGAAGCTCACAGCTGGACACACACGCAGACACTGAGTGAGATTAGAGGTGTGTTTGATTTCTGAGCTATGGGCACTCTTCTAAGAGTTTTCCTCACCTGTCAATGACTCCATTCGGCGCCGTCGGTTCGTCCCATTCCATCTGGACTGAGCGGGACGTCAGGGTGAGGAGACGAGGGGGATGCTGGTCATCTGGGGGGGCAGCGAGGGTGTGGAGCTCCCTCACTGGACCCCGGCTACAACACTGAGAATTGTTCAAAGAGGAGCAAAGCTACAACTAGTGTCACAAAAGTGGAGCATCTCAGTCAATTAGAATATCTTCAAAAAGTTACTTGATTTAATTAATAATAATCAAAATATTGATCAAAAGCAGAGGGGTCCTTTTCAAGCATTTATTTATTTTTTTGACTATGGCTTACAGGTAATAAAAACCAAAGATTATGTTAATCAGAAAATCTGAATTTAACACAAGACCAATAAAAAATTTTTTTTTAATATAGATTATCTGTTGTGTTTATGTTAAGATCTACGTGAACATGTGAAAAATGTCTGATTTCATAACGGCGCAGAAGACAATGAACCACATAAACTCACTATAAAAAAACCTAACTATTCAAATTCTGCATCCAAGGGCATTAATGCACAATTGAGGGGAAGAAAAAGGTTGTAGAAAAATGTCCACAAGCAGCAAGGACAGCAAAAGTAGTTTGAAACCACATGGGTTTCCACAGTTACTAGGATTTGCGGAGCCATGTCATCTGATGTGTTGGTACACTGTGATTTATCAAGCTCAAAGCCAGCTCAGCTGTTAACCAGGAAATATTGGAGCGCTTCATGAGGAAGAGGTAAAGAGGAAGATGATAAATAAGAGTCCCAACAGTGCAGATGAGAAGAAGGTCGCTATCAAAGCGACTGTGCTTCCTCAGCAGGACTCTAAGTTGATGTCTTCAATGCCACAGTG
The DNA here is from genome assembly GCF_019740435.1 of Gambusia affinis. Taxonomy (NCBI): domain Eukaryota; kingdom Metazoa; phylum Chordata; class Actinopteri; order Cyprinodontiformes; family Poeciliidae; genus Gambusia; species Gambusia affinis. The sequence goes on along the minus strand of NC_057869.1, from coordinate 11,345,133 downwards.
ATGCAAAAGGAGCCCTGACCAAATATTCAATTTAATAGGCTGTTATTTCTGTATCAGAAATATTTAGTTTGTTTTATATGACATCCTAATTTACTAACAAGTTGAGCTTAGAGCTATGATAATCTAAACTAACAGAAGTGAATACTTAACATGCATCACTCTGTGTGTAATCAATCTATATGTGAATTTCACTACCTAAATTGAAATATCAACTTAATAAAAAGTTAAAAAAAATATTACATTTATTCAGATGCATCCACTTTTTCTCTTCAAGTAGCATAATATTTACCTGATAACAAGTGCAAGCCTCAATTCCCACCAAGTACTGAGTGTAAGGATGTAAACCATGGAGTGTCTGTTGATGGGATGTGCCTTCTGAGAGCTGCAGGAAAAGAAAAGCGGCAGGATGAGGTGGAGGTTTTTTGAATTTTTAATAATGAAAATTGTTGTTTGCGAAAGAGACAGATGCAATTCTAATAAGTGAAATGTTGTATCCAGTAGCTACCAGAGTAGTGATGTTGTTGCGGTCCAATGAGAACACTCTGAAGAGGCTCACAATCCCGTTGGGTTGAGCAGGAGGGTGGATGTTCACGACTGCTGAGGTTGCTGAAACATCGAGGAAAATGGGAAGCCTGACACCCTGAGGCGGGGCAGGCCCAGTTCTCCCACTGACCCATGGACTGGAAGCATAACCAACTGAATTTACAGCCCACACCTGTTGGTCACAAACCACGCAATCGCTCAATAATGTGATCAAACCACATGAAAAAAGTAGAGGTAATATGCGATACTAACTACTGCCCAACCCTATCGTCGCCATTTAAAATACACTTTATGAAGTGTTACCGAGGAAGGCTTCTCTTAATTAACCAATATCCACCTGACCAACAGACGAGTACGAGTCAATTCGATGGACCATCCATCAAAACTACCATGAGCAGTGAGAGCAAAACCTTTTCACCATGCATCCCAGTACTAACATATCTGCATGACAATTACTTTTCACCTTCATCAAGGAGTTATTCACACACATACACAGTAATCTTATTTGTGTGCTTGTGTTGGGTATAATTAGAGGGTGTACACAGCGCAGGGTCAGGCGGGGTGGAGATTTGCATGTGTAAGTCATCTGTAGCCTGTCAGAAGTAGTGCAGAAGGCAGATGGATGGCTTTGAGCTTTAGTGTTGAAAGTGTGTTCATGTGTGCACGGTTTGTTGTTTGTGGCTATGAAGGCGAGATTTGCGAGTGTATGCATACGCTTGCGTGTGTGTTAAGAGTTGAATTAACCTCAATAATAGTCAATTAGGCCGTAATCAATCAGACTGATTGATCTAAGTGACAGCACAGATGGACTGAGGAGGGAGAGGGGAAAGAAGAGCAGAAGATGGAGAGACCTGAGATTGGGAGGAGGAGGGAAGGATGAAAAGATGTGAAGATGCAAGCAGGAGAAGCAAGATACAAGTTGTGAAACCAGAGTGATAACGTATTTCTTCTTAGCTTTAAGGGATTCCAATGTATGCAATTGAAAATGTATGTTCCTTAAAATTTTTTTATTGGAAATGGCCAAATGATCTCTGAAAGCAACACATCATGTCTCATGCTAAAGTAATTTGAGATGAGAAACACACTAACTGATATCTGTCGATCTGGAAAGTGTTACAGAGTAGTTTCTAAAACTTTGGGATTCCAGTGAACTACAGTGAGAGCCATTATTCTCTCACTGTAGAATAATGTGAGAAAGATGCAATTCTTTCCATGTTAGAGAAAACATGGAACAGTGGTGAAACTTTAAATGAGGAGCAGGTCTATCAGGTTATTCCAAGAATTCATCAAATACCTCTTTGATGTGACCTCTTTGATGAAGAGGTCACATCAAAGAGGTATTTGATGAAAAAAACACACGCCAATATCTCAAGCACTTTCCTAATTTAAGGTCAGTTTTCATAGTTCAACAATGAGAAAGATAGTAATACAAATGGCTCCTGTTTGTAGCTTTTAACACAATCACTTTTTATAAAAACATATTATTTACATCAATAGAGTAAAGAGACTTTTTTATTTTATTCATCCATATTGGCTGTTTAGTTTAAAGCTGTAGAAATAATGTAATAAAGTGGTTCTTTGTGCAAAATAGGGGAAAAAACACTGAGATTTTAGTTACATATTGAATAAATATTTAGTGATCAAAGTGATCAAATCTGTTCATGTTAACATGTTGCTTTTCCGGAAAGAACCTAAGCATGTTTTCATCTGAAACTTAAAGGCAGCATTGGTAGAAAAATAGTAAGATTAATCTACAATCAAACCTATTTCATATTCTTTCTTTTAAAAAGAAAGTTAAAAACCAGTTTACCAATTTTGCACATACAGAAACAGCAGTTTTCTCCATTCTTTGTTCACAAAATAGCATAGGACCAGTCAGATTCTTAACTGGGATTAGGTCTGGATCTTGACTGGACCATTCTAACACATGAAGGTGCTCTGATGAATGAAGTTTTGTTTTCCTGCTGTACGCACCCCTGAGCATGACGTTGCCACTACTGTGTTTCATAATGGTCTCAGCTAACCAAAAGTTATATTTTCACAATTAAATGTGAGAATTAATTCATACATATTTTTTCTTTCTGAGAGCAGTTAGTTCTTGTCTGTGAAGTTCAATGTTAAACTCATCTACTGCCAAAACCATTATTGTAATTAATTACTCATTTAGAAAAACAACTGATCTCACTGCATGTCTTTTTTCCACTTAACTTGAATTAACTCATCAGTGTGAATTCAGAAAGAAACAAAACTGGTTAAGAATGACGCATTTTTACCCAGCAACATCTATGTTCTTCTCCATAGCAACAAAGTTAAGACCACTTACGACTTTGAGTGATAATAAAAAGTTCGTGCCACATAGTCAGAACAGGGAATAAATGTTCAAATTTAAAGTCAGCCCACATCACCTCGCCCTTGATCCAGTGTTAAAAAGGTACAGCTCATGCCTTCGTCCTTATATCATCTACAAACTTTTTACTACCTTTTCTCCACTCTTGTCTTCTTGCCTCCTATTGGGCCATGATTTGCCTTGTTAGACACAAAATAAAAATATATCCTGCAAGCTGCCACGGCAGCAAAAGAGCCGCCATGGCAACAAACGACTTCAGTACACTTCCAGGGAGGATTTGAGCATTTTTATTGGATGGCGGGACAGCAGGCTCGGTTTTAGTGCTCTGATAGGCCGACACAATAACTTGGCGGGTGCATCTACTTGGGGTGAAGGGGCTAAGTTGTGTGAAAGTGGGCAGTAATTAAAAGCACGCATAAAGCTGTCAATAGGAGCTTATGACCCAGTGTAATTAGCCTAATATGATTTCTCTCTACGAGCTGTGGTGTGCTACACTGAACTGACTCGTCCTTGTGTACGCTTGAAGCACATGCAGAGAAAGTGCAGCGGCCAGATATCAACACAGAATTAAAAACAGGTGGATGGCTGAGTGAACAGCTAGGTCCGCTAATGGAAACAAAAAGGAAAAAGAGACAGAAAACAGAAGTGAGATAAAGTGGTTGGAGGAAGGTTTTTGGTAGAAAATCAGTTTCTTGATGCTTACTATGACAGAACACAACTGTATACGATCATCACCAAGTTTCACATAGCATGTTATCCACCCACTTCAATCCCCCCTCCACTCCCAAATTCTCCAGGGACATGTAGCGGTCACCATTAAAAGGTCTTTCCAATACGAGCGCTGTTACCAAGCAGGCTAACAGTTAATTCGATTGGCTGGCTGGTAATCAGGAAGTGGGGTGCTCAGAGGACCTGGTGATTAATGGCTCCATTGCCCGCTCGTCATCTCCCAAAGCCCCTCCTTCACTCCCTCCTCATGTCATAAATTAGAAGTCTCGTAAATAAAGACGGCACCACAATCAGGCAAACTCAATCAATTACATCCGTTCTCTGGCCTCGGCTCATACGTCTGACAGGCAGGAATGCTAATGTTATTGTTGCTTCCAAAGGGCTAACCTGTCAATTAGTGTGCCAATGCACAAGCACAACAGCATGATTATGGACTACTCCATTTAACACCTGTCTGATTAGTTATGTGAATGTGTATTAGTGTGTTTGTGACTGGTGGGGATAATAGGTGCTGGGTAACATGGTGCTGTAGCATGATGTTATTGTATTTAAGACAAGGTGTTTCAAATAAATTTTACTGCAAAACCTCACAGTCCTGTCTATAATGAGGCTCAACCTGAATTTACTCTGTTTTGTGTCAAATAGTGTTTACATCTTTGTTGCAGCCTGTATTTTTGGGGATGTCTAACCCAGACCCAACTATCTATATAAAATAGTCTTTCAGTACTAACATAGGTTACTCGCCTAGATTACTTTTCTTGTATAGTTAAAACTTTTCAAAATACACCTTTCATCTTACCTGGTACTGGTATGCTGTGTAAGGCTGGAGTCCGCCATCTTTGAATGATGTAGAGGCATTCCTGTAAACAACTGTTGCTGAACTCGTCTTGTCTGTTTCCGAGGAATCCTGCCTGCGGTGCACCTCGTAATGTAGGATCCTACCATTCGACTGGCCCGGGGGAGACCAGGTGAGAAGAAAGCTTGTCTGCAGGCCGGTGTGGGGGTCAGAGGTGAGATCTAAGAGTGGCACCGGCTGACCAGCAGGGGGAGCCTCCAGTGTGAGTATGGAGGACCAGTCACTGGAGGAACAGCCCAGTTCTGTGCAAGCCTCTACCCTCACTTCATACCTACAGAGATTAAAATACATATTTTTAAGAGAAGGAATGTACATGGGAAATTTCTTTAAAAGAAGTATGTCCAAGGGGCGTGCTCCGGTGGCGTAGAGGTTAGCGCGCCCCGCGTTTGGAGGCCCTCAGTCCTCGACGCGGCCGTCACGGGTTCGATTCCCAGACCCGACGACATTTGCCGCATGTCTTCCCCCCTCTCCTTCCCCCTTTCTTGTCAGCCTACTATGAAAAAAGGGACACTAGAGCCCACAAAAAGGACCCCCTGGTGGGGAAAAAACAAAAACAAAAAAAGAAGTATGTCCAACAATAGACTAGATCAGACATATTTAAAGAAAAATGCTTTTTCTTGACTTGTCTTTTTGATGTGTGAAACCCATCTTGCAAAGTTTTCCACATTTCTAGCATTATACCCACAAATGAGGGATGTTATGTGGCCAGCACAAAGTAGTGCACAAATGTGAAGCAGTTTGAAGATGATACACCAGAATAAGTGCGTAAATACAGCTTTTATGTGATTTCCTCTTCACCCCCGATAGCAAAGGTAAAAAAAAGTCTTTCTGCCTGTGAACATGATTGAATCGTCAAGCTGAACATACCAGGCCTCACCTGTTGGAGACAGGAAGAAAAAGTGGACGTGACTGAAATCCACTCAGACTGACCTACGGTAGGGACCCAACCCATGCAGAATGATTCGTTTGTCAGAAAAGGCGCTGTCCTCTGGAGTGAAGACAGAACTGGTGATGTTAAGATGGACTGGATCTCTCAGATACACGGAGTAGCTCACAATGTCTCCATTAGGACGAGCTGGCGTCTGCCACTCTACTGCGACCTGGAAAGAAAAACAACAAAACAGCGTCAAAAATGTTCAACCACAACTTCTAGAGCTCTTGATTTGGAGTCGTTTAAAAAAGATTGACCCACCTGGGTTGCCTCCAGTGATGTCAGTGTTGGGAAACCTACACCAGACGGGGCTGATTGATGAGTCTTTGCTGTGGCTACTTTGCTGCTGACAGCTCCTTTGCTATTGTTGGCTATGACAACATAGCTGTACTCCATACTTGGTATGAGAGTGAAGTCATGGTAATGCGTGTCTCTGCCGATGTAGATAACTTCACCATCTCTGCGCAGCTCGTAACCGGTGATGATCCCATTAGGACGATCGGGGGGTCTCCACGTAATCTCAACTGACTCTGGGCCAGTAACCTGATATGTAGTTGAAGAAAAATACGTTAAACAAGGTTGAGAGGTAATAATAAAATAACAAGAAATCAATAAAAAGTTCTTTATATTGCACAAAAAAAGAAATTCACAATTGAACACTATGTGTATTCTGTCTTTCGTACAGATTTTTCAATGATTTTTCAATAATTCACTGACTAAAAAATTGGTTTCAACTTCAAGTTAGAGATTTAAAAAAGCACCTTAAGAGTTGGGGCAGCCAGGTGAGTCGGGGGAGCTTCCTCAGTAACTACGGTTTTTGAGCTGCTTGCGGTGCAGCCGCCGCTGGTACATGCCAAGAGAACCAGTTGATAGGATGTATGTGGCTGCAGATATGACAGTGCTGCATTGAGGTCTCCTCCACGATACGCCTCTTTGTTGTTCAGTTTCAGCACATATTCTGTCACCTGTCCGTTCTGCATCAGAGGTTTACTCCATGAAACGTTTATATGATGTGAAGTTATGGCGTCCACGGTGGGGGGTTCCACCATCTCGGGTGGGGCCTCTAGCGTTGTGATTTTGGTATGGGGGCTGGTTGTACATCCCTCCGAGGTGCAGGCTGTCACTGAATAGCTATGGGAGAATAAATTAAAGATTTTTTGTTTATTTTATACTAAATCTGCACATATGATGAGAGATAAATTAATGGAAACAAAAAACACTTAATACCTATATGTTGAAAACGGGTGCAGGTCTTCGTCTGTGTAGGTCAGGATAGTTGGATCAAAACTGAACTTGAAGTTGACATTATTTCTCTGAATCCTGTAGGATTGCAGAACCCCATTTGGCTCCAACGGAGGAGTCCAGGACACCACCACCTCACTGGGCCGACCATGGACGTGTCTCACTGTCGGAGAGGCTAGACCACGAGGAGGGGCTTGACGGGTTGTTACAGTGACCCAGGGGCTGCAGGTGTGTCCCGCTGGGTTGTGAGTACAGACACTGAACTCGTACTGGGTCCAGGGACGTAAACCAGTTACTGTGTAGGAGAGACCCTCAGCTTCCTGTGGGGATAATTCTGTGAAGAGCACCTGTAGGAGACATGATTGATGATGAAGGTAGGTGTTTAAGTTAAGAATTAAATTCTATTTGAGACAGAAATAAACTTTGCAAAAGCACGTTCTTCTAGATGGAACTGCATTGTTATTAACTATGAGAGTTAAATCCAAACCCTAAGATGTTCCTTCAGGAAAACTTTAAGTTGAATGTTAAGGCTTGTCACCATTAGGCCTGTCACAATAACAAATTTTACGGACTCATACTATTATGTATTGAGAGACACGACAATACTGTTGTTTTGAGACAATTTTCAAGTAAAATTTTGATAATGGCTTAATAATGCTAGTTAGTTTTCTCAAAACTCAATAAACATTAATTTTAAAACACCAACTACCAAATAAAACAGAAAATAGATAATCAAAACCATAAATAAAATAGATCAGATGATTCTGTAAACAAAACATTTTCATTCATGGGAATGAAAATAATCTAGCTATTTTAAATACACCAGGTGATTAATTGACTAATTGGTTATTGCAGTATACTTAACTACAACCATTACTCCTTCTACCTTTCCTCCATCAGTATCCTCTTCATTATTTCGTAGCTTTCCCCTCTCCTCCAAACTCCTTCCAAGCAGAGAATATTCTCCAATTGGCCCATTGGGTTGTGATGGAGGATCCCAGGTGAGCGACACCTGATCAGCGCCGACAGAAAGAGGCCTAGGGGGCAGCTGGGAAGCCGGTGGGGCAGCTGCAGTGGTGATGTGCTGAGGAGGGCTGAGCGTGCAGCCTGCTGCAGTACAGGCTTCAAGAGTCAGAGAGTAAACAGTCCACGGCTCCAAACGACGAAACAGGAAACTCCTTGAAAGTCCGCTGAACTCCAGGTTCTCCTCACTGTACAGATTATACATCTGGATGGATGGATATGGGAAAGAAGACAGTCAGAAACTTTGCAGATGGGACACTGTGCAGAGTTTTTTCTACCATTCACGATGTGTGTTTGTTGTATTACTGAAGTACTTGCAGATTTAATAAAAATATGTCAAAAATATCAGCTACAATAAACGACAAAGGAGAACCAATACAGCATCTAAATGTTGCTGCTATGATGACCTCAACCCTACTCTTAGTCTGTCATTTTGTCTCACATAGGATGGTTAAAATAATCCATGTTTCAATATATAAATATAAATAAACTGCTTAAAGATACTTCCTACAACATTAACTGTTTCCATCCCCCTGAAGCTCAACACATCCTCACAGCTGCTGATGAAAATTTAGAACTCCTTTAATTTGGGAAGCATGTCCAGAGATGGGAATTTGCAACCCTCTTTTGACAAAAATTCAAATGTAAAAGAGCAGACAAACAGTTAAAGCCGCAGGATGCCAATAAGTCCTGATATTATGCTACAGAGTGGGGACTAGAAAAAAACTCTGCAACCCTGGCAAACCATCTTAAAGACAGACACGTTATGGACCAGATCCTGAAAAAAACTTTGTGTAGCCCAGATCCATGCATACACAGTAAATCAATCAGTGTTCCAACTAACTACGCAACTGAGTCCAAGGTACAGACTTCCATAAAGATAATAACAATTTGTGTTATCTTGTCAACTGTTTTCTATGAAGTTTTTTTTCCTAAATTGATGGTTATGTGGCGTTCCACAGACCCTCTCACAGTCCAGAAACAGGCTAATTGTTTTCTCTAATTTGTTGTGAAGTGAGTGTGTGCATGCACGTTATTTCTCCTGTGTTGCTCTACGATTGACTGGAAACCTGTCCAAGGAGGAGCCCGCCCCTTGCCCAGTCACTGCTGGAGATAGGCACCAAACCCTCCCACCCTGGTCTTGGTTCCGTACCGTGATGACTCCATTCGGAGCCAGTGGCTCATCCCAGCTGAGCAGCAACGCTCTGCCCTCTTCTCTCTGCTCCACTGTGAAGTTCCCCAGGCCAGTCGGAGAAGCCTCCAGGGTCTTGACCTCCACCCACAGACTGGAAACGCTGCCTGAAGTGGTACAAAACACAATCAGACTCCCTCAGGGTTATCTCACTATTCACTCCGGATATTTAAAATTTCCTTTTCAGCTTCCAAACTACCTGCCCCATTCACAGCTTCCACGCGAAGACGGTACTGACTGAATGGGTCAAGACCGAAGACTGCTGCCTCCAACACTGAACCCTGAGAGACAGAAAACAAGTTATAGAACCATTATTTTCAAACTGTGATACAAGAAACCGCTGTCTTTAGCGGCACTCGGAACAATTTTTGGTACAATGTCTTTTAAAGTAAAGGCTAAAATTAACTGGAATGTTGAGTGACTAAGCACCAACATTTAAAAAACGATTAGTGGTGAAATCACATTGATCAGTGATTTTTGCTGTGCTTAAAACTAAAACTTTATTTCATTTTATTTTACTGCTGTATGTTTACACACAATTGGACCATTTTGGATCCAGGGGTTGGAGAACATAGAAAGGCTGCATTTTGTCACTTGAAATTCAAACTTGAAACTTATAAATTTTTATTTTGAATAAACATAGAGGGCATAATTAAAATGCAAAATTTAACCAATCATGCAGTGCCAACTGATTTTTGTTAGTATTTATGACATTATAAAAACAATAACAAAATTCAAGTCTTATTTTTGACATGTCCATCATTATGGTTGTATTCAGAAAAGTCACAATTTGAAGAATTTTCACTTGTTATAAATGGGATACATATAGGGAAAGATGGTTTTAAGACAAGAATAAATGTGAAATAGTGAAAAGACAACAGAGGAAAGCTGATCAATTGGGACAAATGCCAACCTGACAGCCAGCCAGAGGAAATTAGTTACTGTTCACACAAATCCTGTGTGAATGGAACCAGAGTATCAACTATTAAAAGAGGAGTGAAAAGGAAGAACAGAAACTAAGATGACATAACATGGGATTTGTGATATCAGTGTTTCAACATCCAGACTGCCATGGTCAAGTAAGAAACACATGCCTTAGTGGCAGAGAGAAACGTGGCAGGCAATCGGCTGTCCCTGGTGGGAGAACTCAAAGCTTCCAGATTAAGTATTTATGTCACACATGCACCATTTCATATCATATACACAAACACACAAAACCAGGGTGTGTGCCAGTAGCTTTAGGCAGTGGGACCCATCCCAACACCCTGGCAGATGCAGGAAAAGTGTGTATGCGTGTGTGATACAGTGAAAACACCATTTACTAATTGATAAAAGACACACTGTTGTTTCAAAAGGCCCTGGCGTGCGATGACATGGAAGTCTGGGAGCAGTAGGCTCCAGGATGTAGCATTTATTCCCAGTCTTTGTGTTTTCTTTTAACTGGGAGCTCTGAAGCAGCTATGAGAGTGATATCTCTGCGTTCGTGTGAATGCATAACACAGGAGGGTATGCTTCTTTCAAGTGTTGAGTCTGCAGATCAAATTTTGCTTGCACATAACAGAGCATATGTAAAGAGATTAACTGGTAACCCACTCCAGTGCAGCTATAGCAGGATCAAAAAGGCTCAAATTTTCACTGAATCAAATGAAATCCCCGACAAATCACCGTGGCGTGGCACCAAGGCTGAACTGTCTGAACAACAACCAGAACGCGTGTACTCACTATATTCATGTCTGGAAGCCAACATATTTTTCATTCACAGTAAAACGGGATTAATAAGCCCCTAGACACCTAGACACAAGCTAAATCCTTCTGCAAATCACAGCACTTCTCACTAAAAGAGGGAGGGAGAGCCACAATGAGACAGGGAGGGGTGAGAGAGTGGGAAAAGAGAGAAAGAGGAGGATGTAGTGGAAAAAAAGGTAAAAAAAAAAAAGTTTTTGTAAGGCAACACATGGAAGGCAATTAGGAAAGATTGATAAGAAACAGTAAGATGTGGGTTAGCTAATAACCAATGAAGTAGATAAAAAAAGGAAGAGGAGGAGGGGAAAAGAGAAACTGAGTTAAGTAAAGAAAGAGTGAAGGAGGCCGAAGCTGCAGAGGAAAAAAAAGATAGATGTGGCAAAAGGGAGAGACAGATTAAGTGAGCCAGAATGAGAGATCTCTCTACCTTAAAAGCCAGTGAAATATGTGAGGCATGTGGCCTATAAAGCGGTTAACATATGCACATTGTCAATAGCAGCATCTGGCGCTGGCAGATTTTATAGGAGCGTGGAGACTCTGCTACATGCCTCTAGATGGCAATGCATTCAAACACTTTATCACTGAAACACACCACATTAACAGGCTGCTCTCTGCAACACACAGACATGCACACACCTACACACACAAGCAGGTGGACAGACTGTTATTAAATGTTGCTGAAATACATAACTATTCCACTGCATTAACAGCTCCCACAATAACTACTTTACTGTGATACATGCACATGCTTGCGTTCATACTGAGAACATATGTAACGAAACCAAGGAGTTGGTGAATTTGTTGGTAACACAAGCAAAAAATATATCTGCAAAAAATAAATAAATAAAACGGAGAAAAAAAATCTTTTTAACTTAACTAGGTTAAACCAAACTTAAGCAGAGGGAGGAACGACCTTCTGTCTTCAAAGTTTCTGTCCGGTTTCACATATTCTGACTTAAATTTATATGAATAAAGTGACTGAGTTTTGAGTTTTCTGTGTTTTTTTCCCCTGGTTTTTGGATCGTTTCCAGAGCCTTCACAAGATTATACTGGGTCCAAAACAGAATTTGATTTGAGGAACTCAACTACCTAAAACTGATCAGCTTTATATTATCCATGCATCTTCTCCATAAAACATCTAACATTATATACACCATTGTTAAAACAGAAAATAATTACTTTACCCTACACCATTATATATTAATTGATTACACTGACAAATCTGTGTTGCTTGAATCTTCTGACTCACTTCACATGATATACGTGTGTTTTAAAACATAGTCACACACTTATGTTTTATGCATTTAGTTTTATTTGGTTAATAACTAAAATCTAATTTTAAGTTTCTCAAAAAAGAAAGGGGGGAGGATATAATGTACAATCCATAAAGAGGATTTCCAAATTTGAAATTTTAGGTGGCTGAAAAGTATGCCCATGTGATGCAAAATCTTCAGAAGGTTGCAGTTATTCTTGATGCTTGTGCATTGCTTCCTTTCACATTTTTTCCTTCCACTCAACTTTTCATTTACTTTGAACAACCAGCTTCTTTAACAATAAACTTTTTTCTCTATTCTCCTTACGAAATGCGTCAATGATTAATTAATTTCTGTCCTAAGATCTGACCAAAACATGACACTTTTGTTCTAAAAATATGTGATACCGTATTATTCTGAAAAAACACAGTTTACATTGTCAGTAACCCAGTCATCCAAACTATTGAAAATCCACTTTAAATAACAATTATAACTAAAGTTTAAAATTTTTAACTGAAATACATAGCTTTTGAGATTCAAATTTACAGAGATGCATCTATATATACAGGTGCATTTACCATGTCATAAAAAAAACAACGATTTTGTTAGATGAATTTTAGAGCTCAAACATTAATACTGACTTATTGGAGGATGATTATCAAACAGAGATCCATTTGTTTGAGTGATGCTAATGAGGGACATATGTAAACTTTCACAGTTGATTTGTGCCTCAAGTCTATTCTGTTTGTACCAATTTATGGTTTACCAAGCTAATAATCAGAACAATAAAAAAAGTTTATCTCTACATCTGGCATGAAAGCTCTACCTGCTGTAGCTGTAAAAAATCCAAACTTTCATAAAAAAAAGAAAAAAAAGTATATTATGCGTTTTTCTGAGGGAAAAATAAATGGGCAGATTATGAAGATCACATTATGAGTCGGAGAGTAAGATATGAAAGGAAAGGGTTCCTGTCAACTCAAATTCAGTGAACTCCACCGTATGCATATGTGCGCCGATGATCAAAGTCACCAGTTAATCATGCAAAATGCAACAGAGAGGAGCAAGACGTGAAAAGAAACGGGGGAAATGATTTACAGCGTAAATAAGAAAGAGGGAGAAAAAAGGAAGACAATGATATGGGCAGAGAAGACAGGAAGAGGTCGTACTAATTTAGAGATTAAAGCCCTCATCAATCCAACAGAGTTCAACACAACTTTGAGCACAGAGTGCAAGAAAGCAATCTATTTAATTTTCCTTCTCCTTCTGAGTCCATCAGACAGTTTGAACTTCTGCACAAAAAGCCTTTGCAGAAGGAGCTCCTGCCTCCATGATGTGTCATCAGGTTTTTGTGAATGCGTCTGCATGTATACTAACAGGTGTGTATCCGAACACGTTTTGTTTTCCAACCATCTGACTCTTGGATCCCTACAACTGCATGTGTGCGGCTGATCGTTTGCGTGTGTTCTGATGTTCAGGTAGAGAGGCAGAGTAAAGCCAGGGGGACAGTGTGTGATACTAATTAAGAATAACCATGTGTATTTGTCAAAAGAATTATGCTGATTATCTCACAAAGGCCCCGGCACTGGGCCCTGCAGAGAGATAGAGACACAGAGCCAGACCAGCATTAGCATATGGCTACGCACATATTGCCCTGTGTCCATGTGAACGGAAACAAACACTCTTTGTCTCTCATTTACGTACATATTAAACATGAGAACCAACAAATACACCAACAAATACGCATGGGAAAAAAAAAAAAAGACTTGTACACATGTGAATGAGTCCCAATTGTTTTTTGGACAGAAAATGCAAGACTGCAATGCTTAATCTTTATTTCCTTATGTTTTTTAAAGAATATGTTCTCACCAGTTTCTTTAGATTTAACAAATTTTGCTCAGTCCGGTTTGTCTAAATAGTCCAGTCTATTAGTCCAAGCTGTGCCCTGAGCAGCTCTGTGAGAGCAGTAATTGTTTTCAGAGGTTTCTGAGGTGAGCCAGTGTGCCACATACTGATCCATCGCACCCCATGCCAAGCTCTAAAGCCAAATGTGTGTGTGTGTGTCTGCATATTTATATGTGCATACCTAATTCAATGTTGCTGGAACGATTGCCCTGTGTCTGTTTACAAATGCCCTGCATGGGTGTCCCTGCTAGTCAGTGTGCGTTAGACAAACCCTGACACATACAGCTATCCGCGCGATACACACACACACACACACACAAGCACACGCCGACACACCCACTGACACACAGAGTGCCATTAGGCATGCGTTTTGTCTGTGGCCAGCACCGATGTAGAGAGGGACTGTGGGGGCTTGGAGCAGGCTTACCCGCTTCACACCGACATCTATGATTGGCTTTGGCGGCTCAAGACCCCAGGAGCAGCAAATTTGCTGTGCATATATCATGCCTTATGTACGCGTGTTTCTGTGTGTGATTTAGACAAACACTAGTGGACATACACTTAGGAGCGATCCTCTGAAATTAAAATATCTGAGAGCTTGGTCTCCATTGATGCCCTAATTTTATCATTTGTATATAATAAATAATCCTTACTTAGCAGAGCAATCAATTTTAAATGAATGACTGGTTAATTAAACCTAATGCACATTTGATTATCTGCACAAAGAATTTACATAAATATAGTCTAAAAAGAGAAAAAGATGATTACCAACTACAAATACAGTCACATTGAATCTGGGAACTAATGAAATAATTTGTAGGGGCTTGCAAAGTATTCATATCGCTTCAAAATTTTCACATCTTGACAAGGTTCAACTACAACAATGCTTTTCAGCAGTGTTCACTGAATTATGCATCTGAAACAACTTCAAGCTCAATGTAAACATCATAAATACTGGAGAAAAATCAGCTGATGCCCAAAAGGCAACTTGTAGCATCCCAATCACTGCACATTATTAAAATGTAAGTCAGAGGGATGTTGATCCCAGCTTCCACTTCTTTATTTATGGGAAAGACTTGCAGCTGTAGCTGCATCAAAAGGTGATCCTATCAGGTGGTAACATGAAAACATGGCGCACTTTTAAGGATCCTTTTCCTACCATTTAACAATTATACAGCACTTTGTGTCGGTTTATCACATAATATTCTCAATTTCAAGCATCAATGTTTGATGGTAGAACGTGATCAACAAAGTAGTTCAGTGGTATGATCACTTTTACAAGCCACAGTGTCAACAAAAATAGGAATAACAACCCATACCTTTTAAATGACACCTGTAGGGTTCATTACAGAAGCAGTCGTTATGACTATGCTAGTAATGTCTTTACCTGGCATTACTCTCTCCTCACCACCAGGTACTGGACATCTTTTTGACTGTCCATTACAAACATAAACCAATACATTCACATGCATGCTGTGAGGCAGATTACAGAGGCAGGGGGGCCTCTTCAAAACTAAGTAATGCCGACTATCAATCAAAACAAACAGAAGTCACTTATGCACAAGCACAGCAAACAGCTTCTCCTCTAGAGTTGAATGGGCCCAGCGATCAAAAACGCAATAACGCTTTTTTTTTAATCACTCTCTTTTATACTCACATTCACTCTGAGCCTTCATCTCAAGTGATGGCCATTTTATCACAGCTGCAGCCTTAAACAGCCATTTAAACAAGTGGAGAGCACTACAGCGGATGGTGTGGCCTCTTCACAGACAGAGACACAATAACACACAACCTGTTATTACTGCAAGAAACTCTGTGTGTGAGAGGCAGCGAACAAGAGGAGGGAGAGCGAGAGAGAGTAAGGTAGTGGCAGGAAAATAGGAAGTCACTTGACAGAGGGAAAAAGAAGAGGGAAGGAAGGGGGTAAACACGGTGGATGAGTGCAACATAAAAACTGTAATTTGATACAGAGGCAGAGACGTCTCAGACAGAAATGTTGTGTTGGATTCAAGGGGAGAGATACTGGAAGGAGTGCTGAAAAAGACAAGGAGGCAGAGAGAAGATTTGCAGTAAGGAGAAGAGTTGCAGCCTGATTATTTGGCTGTTTATGCAGAGCAGTAAGAGCTCTCCAATCAGAGATGGAGACCTCTAAATAAGGGGCCTTCTAGACCGAGGGCCTAACAAATTCTACGCAAGTCTTCTTACTTTGTCATCCAGGCCTTTCTTTTTCTTTTTTTTTTTTTTTTTCAACCTTTGTGAACTCGGTGGTGAATTTTGCCATCCTGTCCAATTGTTTATCGTCTTTATTTGCCAGAAGGTGTTTTTAAGAGAAAGGCTACAAGAAAAGTCTGGAAGCACAACAACTTTTCATGAAATTTGCATTATAGGAACAGTTTTTGAAAACATATCTTTAACAAATATGTAACTTTTAGGATCCTAACAGTCTGAGTTGAAGTTAAGAGTTTGATTTACTGCTTTAGGTAAAAAAAAAAAAGAACAAAAAAATCAAATATAAAAAATCCTACTGTATTTTATTGAAGGATGTTTTATTTAAGCATTCAGGATTGTTTTGAGTTTACCTACTTAGAGAACAACCTTTGAGTTTGGAATAAAATATTTTTTATATAATTCATACAAAAAAGATGAAACAAAGGATGAAAGAAATGAAGGACAGAAGAAAAGTAGCTTGGATCAAAGAAATGGGTAAACTATAGCAGAGCAAAGAAATGAAGAAAGTACAAATAAAATGAGAGAACAAAGGATGAAGGAAAACAAAGAAGAAAGTAAAGAATGAATGTCAGAAGTAAAGAATTGTACACAGGATGGAAGAAATGTTGGAAAGACAAACAGAAAGAAGCTGCAAGGATGGAAAGAAGGAGTAAATACATAATGGAGGAAAGGAAGAAAGAAAGAAACAGCAAAAGGAAAAAAAGAAAAAGCACAGCTCTACTTGAACCTGCAGCTCAGGTAGAAGAATCTGTCGAGAAAAATACTACTTGTACATTTCTAGAAATCTGGACGTTATGGAAAAGTGGCAAGGAAAAAGTAAATATGAAAACAAAGCCATTCAGAGACTTGTCCCAATCTATGTAGAGAACTCAGTAAATCTGTGTAAGACGGTTTTCTGGTAAGATGAGACTTTTAGCTTCATGTTCACAGTGATATGTGTGGTAGAATACAGCATATTACTCTGAACCCATTATACTCCAAAGTGAAGCACGGTGGTGGCAGCATTATGCTGTGGGGATGCTTTTCTTCAGAGGGAACAGCAAAAGCTGGTTATAGCAAAGTACAGCAGAATCCTGGAAGAAAAACTGGAGACTAGACTGGTTCACCTTCCAGCAGGACAGCAACCCTGGATGGTTTAGGTCTAAACATATTCAGGTGTTTGAATGGACCAATAAAACTCTGCCTGGATCTAATTGGAAATCTGTGGCAAGACTATTGACTCTCTAGCTACTTTGCAAAGATTTATGAGAAAATGTTCAGCCTCTAGATGTTCCACTCAGACAAACAAACCTGGAAACCCTCGCAGCTGTAATTGCAGCAAAATATGGTTCTACGAGGTATTTACTGAGGGGCACGAATACATATGCAAACCACTGTTTTATGGTCTCCCACCACCATGTGCTAGTGACTTTTTTCTTAATGACATATCATTCGTATAAAACTGTTCATGCTTAAATACACACATTCTGACTGTTTAAGTGACACACTACTACTCTAAAACCTCATATTGGTTTTGAGGCTCAGTTCGCCGGCTGTCACATGCTGTTTCACACTCTCTGACGGTTTCTTAATGGTAAACTAACAGATTGTAAACATGCTGCCAGCTCTTTCCCTCCCTGTGTCTTCCTTGCCTTTATCAATCAGTCCCCCTCTTTCTTTTTCAATGTTCACAACTTTTCTCTTCATTTGCTCCTTTCTCTTCCTCCTTATCTCCATTCACTTCAACATTTTGTCTCCATCCCAATCCCTTCTTCCAGTCTCCCCTCTCTCTTTCTCCCTCTCTCTCTCTAGCTTTTCCTGGTGTATTTTTTAAACAATGTGTCCTTCATGTACGGTTGGTTACGGGGCGTACAGAAGGACATCATTAGCGCTGGTGGTTAAGCTGTAATTTACACCATTACCGAGGTAGGGGCCATTTTTATTGCCTAGTAAATTTCAGCTCTGAAATATTTAGACCATATGGCTCAATTTGTGTAATAACCTTAATTTCCAAGCACCCTTCAGCTCCCTTCAGCGCCGGCTGTTGTTGGCGGATGGCAGAGTGGGGCGTGCGTGTGTGCGTGCGGTGTGGATCTGAAGCACTTACGCGCACTAATAAACACAGAAACAGCTTCGCAGAAACACAGATATGGCTTAAAATCTGCATGCAACACAAAATCCTTTACATTGCGCTTTCCATATACTCGCAATGATTCAGTCACTAACACAGAGAAACGTGCACGCATGTATGCATGGCAGCCGCAGATTAATAGGGTGTCAGCTTCTGTTTGGGTGAGGGAGCGTCAGGCGTCGGCCAGATGGTTCTCAGGGATGATGACTGTCAGGGGTCCTGCTCTGATCAATGGGATGTATTAATACAGCACGCAAACACACACTGTTGCACATACACGCGCAAACAATAATGCTTTGCATGCACACGGGCACAGGCCACAATATTGAGACATATGCATGCAGACAATGTAACAAACACACATTTAGACACACACGTATGCCAACGGTCTACTTCCACCAGTGATCCCAAGGGCCACAGAGGAACATCTGGAGGAGCCAAGGGAGGGAAGAGAGGACAGCAAAGTAAAGGAGGAACCAGGAAGAGGAGGAAGGGTTTCATGACACAAAGAAAGAGAAAAAGATGCGATGGAAGAGAGGAGGAACAGGAAAATTAGAAAGATAGTAACTGCAGAGATAAGAGATAGTGGTGTGTGTATAAGAGGGGTTAAAATGGTGAAAAAGTAGATAGGTGGCAAAAACGGAGCAAGGATAATGCAGATAATGGCAAAAAGGTAAAGAATAAGAAAGCTGAGAGGGAGAGAGACACTGATGAAGACGAATCATTTAGAAAACATCTCGAAACGGCCGAGTTATAAAAGGTAGGAAAAGAGAAGAATAACAGATGAACCAAAGAAAAGAAGAAAAGTGATGCAGAGGTGAAAGTTGGAACCCCAAACAACAGTAAGAGCAAAATGGAAAACACGAATAAATGGAACTACAGAGATCAGATAAGAACTCATGTTTAGACAGTAAGAACGGTGGCTGGAAGACTGAAAAATAAACGTCTAAGCTTAGTGTGTGTACTAAGCTGTTTAGAACTATTTCTGTCCCTCTGAAGACCAATGGGCCTTATGGAGACCAAAGTCTCCCCTAACCTCCTTGTTTAGGGTCAGGGGTGAGGTTTAAAGGTAAGGCGTGATTTAAGTTTTGGTTAAGGTTAGGTAAAGGAAAATGTCTGGTTCAGGCACGAATGCAGATAATAAAATGAAAGAAAGTCCAAACAAAGTCCTAATATGGGTAGAAATACAAAAACGTGTGTGTGTGTGAGTGCGCGGGCGTGCGGGTGCGTGTGTGCGTGCGTGGGTGTGTGTGTGTGCCAGGCAGCTCGTAGGGGTCTAGCAAACAGGCTGCCTACGTTTCATACCCTCATTCCGTCTGATTGCCAAGACGACCCCATTAATCAGCCAAGCTGGCACAAAGCAGGGTTTCCAGCCCAGTCTAAGATCAACACACACAAATATACACATGCCAAATGGACACACATATGTTCAATCAATACTTAAAGAGGGGAAATGTTGAGGAATAAAAGGGGGGACACTAAGTGTAAAATGTGAGAGGAAACGAAGGAGCTGTGACTGTGAGTAAGATCACTGAACTGTGACCTTTCAGATGTCAGAAAAATTGTTGAAACGTCTGTTGAAGATGTGTAGATTTAAAATATACTCTTTTTTTCTGAAATAGCATTATCTCAGAAATTAATGTGATTTCAATAAGTGGATAAAATAAAACCTTGTTAGAAAAATAATTGTTTTAGCAAAACCACCACTGGCACAAATGTTAAATTCTTTAGGAATATCCTTATGAACCAAGAGAAGTTCAAGTCCTTATTTATCTTGTTACCAGGATCATAAGAGGGGAAAAATACAATTTCCCCATCTAATAAAAATATTCAGCACGGTGTGGGAGCTGTAATGCTGCGGGGTTAATTTTCTCTTCCAAAGACAATTAACTGGGGAAATTGGAGGAGCTCTTATATACAAGTAGGTATAAAATATAAATCTCGTGGCCTGTTCCAAAAGTCTTAAAACAGGTCTGCAATATGTCCTTTGATGTGATAAGGCTGAAAATATGCGGCCAAATCAACACAGAAATTGTTCAACATGTGGAGTCAGCTGAAAAGAAAAGCTTAAAAGACACAAACCAGCACTTAATCTGAACATATCATCTGAAGAGGAAAAATCCTATGACTACATTCCTCCTCATATGCATAAACTTTGTGAATATTATGAAAGACTGACTAGTTTCCTACTGGAATAGGCGGATTGCATAATGTATTGAAAGCACAGGTATCAGAAATAGTTTCTCTGCTTTTCTTTGCTAACAAACATTTTGTCCAAGTAAGGCATTTTCTTCATCTTTTCATTCATCTTTATCAAGTATGCCTATAATCTTTATCTTTAAAAACACTTGTTTACTTGATTCAAGAACTTTTTTTTACTAATTTATCTGCTATTTTAAGACAAAGTCTTCATGAACAAGAGCTGCTCAGAGCTCAGCTGCTTGGCAACTTTGTATAATCTTGGAAAATGTAGTGAATGGTGTTGAAGGCTGCGCCGTGACAAATGACCACCACCAAAATGAGTCTATGCCATGTCAATGAGGCTCTCGCACACACAAACACAGAGTGGCCCATATCAATGAGAAGGTGAAAGGTCTCCATTTACATCTTGTATTAATTATGAGTGACAAGCCAAAGGTCACCGAGGGAGAAGAGGCCACACGTATGGACAGAATATAGATCTATACTTCTACCTCTCGTCCCTCTCAGTCCCTTATCTATCATGGCTGTCTCGACTCCCCTCTGGGTGATTCACTTTTCTTTTTAATCCTCGTCCTTAATTCTCCTCATACCCATTCCTTGTAGTGTTTAATTTTCTAAACTTTTCTAACAATTTTGAATTTTGATAATTTAACATCTTATCTTTATTACATTGTAATACTAGAGTTGTTTTACCATCTTATATCCATGTCTCGTTTGAATTTTTTTCATCTAATTCAAATAAATTTCTCCTGTTTTCTAATTTCTAGATAGCCAGACAGAATTATACAGCAGAGTTTCAGGTATTAATACAGATGCAGATTGTATTGAGACGTTGCCAGCTTTGGTTGCCAAGAAGTACAATGGAGCTGTGCGTAAACCTAGCTGCCAACTCCTACTGAGTGTAGATGTCAGGTGTTAACAAAAATATATGTGCTAGACTGCTCTATGAGTATGTCAGGGTATTTGTAGGTATGTGTGTGCATTTGATTGTTTCTAATGTACTTATTCGCTGTGGTAGAACATGGATCATGGCACAGAACTGAGGTACGGACCCTGGAGGAAAGCAGGTGATGGGTTGTGTATCTCTGAGTGTGTCTTCAGACCTCTCGCTGGCAAACAGATGGCAAAAGCACCACAGGTAGAGTCTAAATTTCTTCACATGCATCGCAGATGACAATGACACACAGTCACCTAAACATTATATAATGTGTTCTTGCTGTTGACTTTTCTGCTTTTCTGATGTAGAGTTTATCAAGTTAGTAAAAACAGCGAGCCTCAGAATCAACAAATGAAACTTGATTTATTGCAAACAATAAACCAAAACATGGTGTGGTTTTACCTTTACAGTGAGAGCTGTAACAGTAGTTGAGTTGAGAGTTGGATCCTGCTGGTGCTTCATGTAAACCAGCCTGTAATGGGAAATAAGACCATTGGGCTGGTCTGGCTCCCTCCATTTCAAGTGGACTGAATATGCGCCTATAAACACACAAAACTTGTGTTACATGGACTAAATGCAAAAATATATTAATGATCAATGATTAAATGATCAAACAAAACTTACCAGTTGGTCTGACAACAGGGGGCGCCAGTTCTTGTGGTTTTGCCTGTAATGTTTGGGCTAGAGCCCACTGACTCACTACTGAGCCTTTGGAGTTGTGGGCACGAACTTTGTACTGGAAGAAGCTGAAAGGTTGCAGGGCGGGACTCGCATCCACAAATTCAAGCGGCCCAGTGGACCAAATGAAAACCAGCAGCTCCTCTTCTGTTCCTAATGGTCGCCTGTGGTGACAAAACAACATGACTGTCTATTTTCTCCTGGTTCTTGTCAACCGCAGACACTCAGATTTCAAGTTTTAACACAAAAGCAACTTTTAAGAACTACACCCAAATGACATGGCTGCAGTGTGATTAACCATATGTGACAATCACTCATAAATCAAACTGAAGGATGAATTCTTGACCCTTGCCTTAAGCGATTTGTTTCACACATTTATGAAAGAATCTGGAATTTTAGGTATTTCTCAAGATTATGAGTTATTTAGGATGATAAATGTGGAGCAATCAACTCTAAAGCTGCCATGGAAAAAACTTTGAAGGAGTCCTTTGCTTCAGGTGAGAAGTTCCTGTTTTCTTTCACTGAACCAAGTTGTTGGATTTCCCAGCTTTTGATTTAAACTCAAGTGGAAATTGAACTAAATAAGTTACTAAATGCAACTAACTAGAGGCTGAGAATCTCTAAGGTGTAGAGGTTAAATCGTAATCTTGTATCACATAGAAAAGATAAATGACATGATGCAAACAAAAACATGTAATGTCACTAAAACCCAACGGGTGATTTGTGTCTTTTTGGGTAAGGTTCTTCTGAGAATTAATGATTTTATTTTTGTCTCTGGCTGAGTCGAGGTTTGGACTCTTACCTCTCTACAAAATCTTTTGGAGAAGGAGACGTCAAAATGGGCAATTATTTTTTCTTCAGCATATTTCGCAGAGTAGACGATGAGTCAGCAATCATTACAATCCAAAGAGCCCTTTTTCATTTTTTTTTACCTCAGTTCCACAAGTTAAAACATTTATAAAGCTTCAAAACCTATTTGGCTCATTGGAAAAAATTATAAAGTTTTGAAAAATACCTGCAATCGATATTTTTTATAAGTTAAATCAAATAATAAATGTTTTCCCTGTTCTAGGTTTTAGAACAAAATAATTACAGCTCTATTTATTGATAGAGAAAATATCAATCTATAAACACAGAAAAATAATTTAGTTTGTGGTCAAATGACAACAAAATGAAGTCTTTCCTCCCTGGGAGATATCATATGAAAGAACTCATGAAACTATAACTTTTGATTTCTTTACATGTCAAATTACTAATCAGTTTTTTAACATTGCTAGAGATGGAAAGAGCCACTCTTTAGGGCCTAAACAGTCACATCCAGGACCAGATAAACAGTTTTCAGATGACTTTGAAGATTTGCATAAAATGGATACTCTGACAATCCCCAAAGGTTAGTTAAATATGAATCCATAAGTTCACTGTTTTTTCAAAATGTTTTTGACTAATTGCATGAAAACCAATTAGTGGCATTTCAAGATTTCTCCTTTCTGAACCTGCTTTGTATAATTTCAGGGTTTCTTTAATTTTAAAGAAGCTCTGCATATGCACATAACTGTGTGTCTGAGGGTTTATAACATTATGCCTGCATTTATGTCCTCTAAACACATGTGAACAAGCACACACAAAAAAGGTTATGAACACACACAAGTGGAATAAGAGATGTGCTTAAAATTCAAACCCCAAAGCTCATAATCAAATATAAAAATATAACTTATTTTCACCACTTTTTATGGACTGTCAAAACAAATCATTATTGGTTTTTTTTTAATCTATACTCAAGTATATTATCAACTACACACTTCTGACTGTAAAGTAAAGCAGTTTACTTCAAATATGATACTAAGCTTGTTAGTTTTCTAAAAGGATTTCAGCTTACTTTGATGCCCTTTTAGTGCTTCGAAAATAAACACCCTTGGTTTCTGGGGGACTGAAATAAGAAATGTAGCATCACGTCTTAAACATTGTGTTCCTGGCTGATGCAAGCATCCTGATACCTTGGTAAGACTGCTGCTCTTTGATTGCGGAGGCTTTCAGGCGTGTGTATCGCACAGAGAAAGAGAGACATCTTCCCATTTTGCCAAGTCCCTGTCTGCCTGAGTCGCAGGATTCCAGATGTGTCAAAGGGGGCGTGTGTGTGCTGCTATGCTAATGCTTGTTTCCCGAAGACTTAAAGGGCTTAGTCTGGTCTGACCCTGCATACAGATCACACACTCTTTGGTCAACAAGCAGACCACGACCTTCAGCATGCTTTGATATATATCTATGAAAACACATCCGGATGCACACATACTGTGGAAACTGGTGAGTAAACTTTTACACGAAGAAACATTATTAAAACTTTATGTATGTGAATACAACAAATACAGTGTATGAGTTTTTTTTTGCCTCACTGGATGGGTTTTAAACACATAGTAGGAAAGCTAACACACATAAATACTCCAGGATCAATTAAAACAAGGTAAAATAATGTCATTTTAGCTTTAGTTTATTCTTTATGTATGTCACCTGTATATATGGTAGGAGGTGATGAGTCCGTTGGGTTTTTCTGGAGGCGTCCAGTGGATCTCCAAAATACTTGGTCCAAGTGCTTTTACTGTGGGCGGCTGCAGACCTTCTGGGATTTCCTCTAAAGTATGAATGTAAACACCATCTCCGACTCCACACCCCTCTATTACGAGAAAAAAAAAAGAGATGAAATGTTATAACGACACAACTTTCTAAGTTTACTCACATTCCATCAAATAATTTACAGTCTATGACCTCATCTTTGAAATAATTAAGAAAAAATAACCCAATGCTACATTATGCTTTTACTTGAAAGGATTTCTGACTCGTCAGAGCAAAATGTTCTCTGTTGCTGATATGTATGCTAACTACTTTGTGTAATAACGTCTTGTTTTTTATTGTTTCGTCTTAAAAGAGAGATGCTGTTTTACATGAAGATATACTTGCCATTTTGGCAGGCCTGCACTCTTATGTAGTATGTGGTGAAAGGCTCCAGATCTGTCACAGTGAGGTGCAGGTTTTGGCCTGCATGACGACTGGTTGCACTGTGACTTCCTGGATTTAACAGGACATTGTAGAAAACAGGCTGGCTGTTGTTTAGCTGAGCTGTGGAGTAAAACAGGATGTAATTACCTTCAGCAACATTTTATTTTTGGAAATTTTTATTTAAAAAAAAAAAAGAAACAAACACCAAATAAAACAATTCTGATCTCTTCAGTTCAATAAGAAATAATCACCCCAAGCATTACGAAATAAACTGAATTTAGACAAACTATATGGTGGATGAGTTCTGCTGTGAATCTAAAGAAGATCGCCTGCTTTCCTTTTAAAGCTAAATGAAACAGTGCTAAATGTTCCATGTAGACTCTTAAAGGAACCAGAGCTGATTCCTTATGAATTTTAAAGCTGATTTAAATGTTCCTTGGAGATTAATAAATTCAGAAGCTAACAATGTAACTGAGAAGTCATTGAAAGCTGGAGGAGCTTCTTCCTGTGTTTTGTTCTTAGAAAGATGACAGGAATCATGTCATGTATCATGTATTTACTGATACATTGCGGTGGCACTAAACAAAATCAAGATTATTATGGTATTCTTTTATGGTCTTCTTCTTTTTTAACAACAAAATACCATAAAACAGCTGAATTTTGCTATTAATCAATTATTAAGTATAGTTATAAAGCTATATGTTTCAACAAATGATCCCAGAGCAGCAAGTAAGAGGAATCATGTAATTTTGATAAACACATTGAACATCTTACAACCAGAGTAGTCAGCTTCTTCACCCACCATGAAACAAAATAAACATGTTTGCACTATCACAACTTGACTTTAAAAGTGGCTGTACATAAACATGTGTGTTCATCTGTTCTTATTTTCATATTTTATTCCCTCTAAAGTTTAATTATGTCTGTAATATATAATATCTGTACGCTGTCAGCCAGAAAAAGTCAAATTTCTTCTTTGTGGATCCAGTCTTGGCTATTGTAACTGATTTTGATTGTTGTGTTTTTTTCTCTGTCATCTCATCTTATCAGGTTGAGCCACATTTATGCTATCCTTAGGTTTCAGCTAATTGTCTTTTTGGTGGTAGATGGACATGGTATGAACAAGAGTCTACTAGTAAATTTTATAACACTTCATGTTTCTCTCTGTTGAGAAGCATCTCCACAAAGCTTGAACAAAGAAGTACATTTTGCATGAAAAATAAAATCAACAAGTGTCTGCTAATTACATTTTTCAGCAAATTTGAAAATATCTCTGACCTGAAACTTCTCTGTAGGAATGTACTTCAGGAATTTTCAACAGGAAAAACCTTCAAATGATTACAAAGTTTATTTCTACTGGCAGGCGGGTAAAGGTTTATGTCATTTCTGCTTCACAGTGCTAAACTAAAACCCTAAAGACACATTTTCTGAACCCTTCTCATAATCATATTGATATTATATATTGATCAAGCTGAGTACACTTGGCTTTACAATGCAGTCTGGCCTGGGACCAGACAATTTCTCACAAATGTAGAGAGAGCACACACACGCAGACACACGCGCACACACAGAGACTTTGTTAATATTCTCACTGGAGGTTTTTCCATAATTCAGGCCAACTGTATTGTGATGGGTTATTCAACATTCATGAACTCTAGATATCTCGAGAACGAACTGATTACCAGACAAATGAAAGACTTCAATTATTCACCCCCAACTCACATATGCACACAAGCGCCTTAAACCACACACACACACACACACGCGCACACACACCTGTGACTTCAGCATATAGGGCTTTTTATATGGAGTAATGCACTTCTACATAACACACACATACACACACAGAGAGAGAAGGATTTATAAGATTGAATCCAAACAGCAGTGGTAACATCAGAGGTTTTGGTCACAAATGTCATGTTTAAATTCTAGTATTTTATAACCATTCATTTTCTTTTCCAATGTCTATTTCATAAGCTTGAAACAATCACAAATACTGGCATATAGCACAGGATGCTAAAACACAAGTGTGATATATTATTGTCCATCCGAGTTACACATATATGCGCAGATAGCCACAGACATCTTGATGTAAGGATGTATCTAAACTTTAGAACCTGAAGGTAAATACTTTTAGCAGCCATATGTCAGTGCTTCATGAGTGCATGCACATGAAGACAAAGTGTATGCATGTACATACACACAGGCAGACACATGGCCAGAAGTGTAGACACACACATACACACACGCACGCACAAAAGATCAAAACACTCCAGACTCTGGAGTCGGGGAGTTAACCAAGCGTGAGAACCCAGCCAATATTTCCTCACCTTTAAAATCAACCCATAATGACGATAGAATAGGCCTGCCTATGGAAATATCTCACAGTGATGCGCATGCACACGCATACACACGCATACATAAACACAGGCACAAATATACAGAAACAAAATACACACACACACACAAATGTAAGTGGAGTGTCTTTGCTAGTTGGTCCTTTTAAGCGGTTTCTGAGATGGGAAATCAGCCTAATGAGAGAGTAATAGTCAATGATAGATGGGTTAGGGCAGACAATCACTGCCCCATAAGTACGAGACGTAGCCCCCAGTGCATTCTCCTGTGTGCCAGCGGATCTGTTCAGGTCCGGAGAGGCCAGAAGGTGAATGGAAAACTACTCAGGTCTTTAGTTCTGCTCTGAGGAAAATTTCTCTTTCTTTATTTTAATAGATTACTCCATGCCCACAAAGACATAAAAATACTCCATTAAAATGTAAAAATACTAAAAAGACATCCATTTTTACAATTTACAAGAATATTTTTGGAAAGATTTAAGAGCAAGTTGACCAACAGAGTTTGACCAAAGTGTGAGAAAAAGAGACTGACTCCATGTCCATGTATCATTCAATCCTTTCAGTTATTGTGTTTTAAAAAAGATGGCTACTGACCAGGAGGGGACCAGGTAAGTGATATGGAATGAGGGCCTGAAACCGTCATGTTGTAGGGCGGTGGGATCCCAGTGGGGCAGGACGCTGGAGTTTGTGTAGCATATTTGTCACTCAAACCTGTGCCACCTGCTGTGCTGGCCTCCAGCTCATACAAGTACCTGAAGAGAAAATTAGATAAAGAGGAGTTGGGAGGAGATGGAAGAAGATTAGAATAGAAGAATAGAAAGAATATGACAGAAATGCAAATCTGCAAAGGAAACATTAATCAGAAAACTCTGCAGAAACTGTTGCACAGTGGAGCCATGTGCCTGGAAAACACATAACATCCCCCCTTTAGTAATAAAAATGTCTTACAATTGTTTTCCCCCTAAATGTACATATAATAAGTGTTGGAGCTGGAACTAAAAAAATAATTATTTTTCCTTTTTTACACAGCTCTAACAGGGATGGCAACAAATACAGCTCTGGAAAAAATTAAGAGGCTACTGGAAAATTATCAGTTTCTCTGATTTTACTTTTTATAGTTATAAGTTTGAGTAAAATGAGTCTATTGTAACTACTGACAACATGTCTGAAAAATGTAGTTTTTATTTGTAGAAAATGAGAAATGGTCAAAATAGCTAAAAATATCCAGTGCTTTCAAACCTCAAACAATGCAACGAAAACAAGTTCATATTCATTTAGAAACAACAATACTAATGTCTTAACTCAGGAAGAGTTCAGAAATCAATATTTGGTGGAATAAGCATGAGGTTTTCAATGGGGTTCAATGCAGTGGGCTCATTTTTTCCCCAAATCTGTATATCTGTATTTTATGCAAAAAATAGGTGTTTCATGTTTCACGTTTCAGAGAATTTCATTATTATTAAATACTATCTAACAATTTCTAGAGAACATTTAATCACACACGTCTTTGTGGATGCTGCCACAGAAACTGGAGTTCAGTTTTACTTCCTCTTCACTCTTTGTTTCTGAGGTTCACCTCTTCCTCTCTCTCTCATGTGTCTGGTCGCCTCTCTCAATCCACTCGTCGCCTCTCTGGCTCATGACATCATAAGATAGATTTCCCTTTTAAGAGCATGTGGCTGCTTGGTGCCGAGTCCTACATTAACTGTGTAAGTGGGCCACCATTTAACATTAAAAGCCTTTAATTTGCTATAAACTCCGGCACACATGCATTAATAGGCGGTGATGTTGGATTATTGTTCATGTGCCGAGCTTTTTAAACAGGAGGCCATTAGCGCCTCGGCACTGGGTTAGAACGCACTCACGAAAACATATTAAAACTACTCATACGTTACTTTTACACACAAGCACAGACACACAGAAAAACATAAAAAATACACATCAGTGGGACACATCAACCAAGGCCAGGAAAGAGAGAGAGGGACTGTTGCAGGGAGGGGGTGAAGAAGAGATCGAGTGTGATGGAGAGGAAGAATTTTATCATGGCATACGGTTTCAGTGGGAGAATGAAGTTCAACACTTCATCATTGGAAGATATTTACCTAAATGTAAACACCGCCTTGGGATATCAAAAGTAAAATTGTGTGTGTGTGAGAGTGCATATTAGGTAATCAGAGAGCGGAGCATTTGCATCTGTTTGGATGGAAATCCAAGAATGCGTGAGTGTGTGTGTGTGCGTGTGTGTGCGTCCTGCGGGGCCAGCCGGAGGGAATAGGTTAATTCTCTCGTCATCTTAGACACTTCCTGGGCTGCCCAAGCAAAGTGACAGCTAATCAACATTGTCATAAATAATCAATGGCCACTTTGAGCTGTCCCACGCGCGCACACAAAGAAGTGCCACACTGCACACTTGCACGCGCCCACACGAGTCAGCTCGGATAATGGGGCCGGTGCTCCCTGTGTAATTCTTGGCACAGGGCTAAATTGGGAAAAGAAGGGAAAGAGGAAGAGAATGAGGTAAGAGGGAAATGATAGCAGGGAAGGGATGGATAGAGGCCGAGGGGCGGGGGGGAGGGACGGGAGGCAAGACAAGTGATGAGAAGCGAAGGGTCCGGACAGGAATGCCTTCTGGCTGACTATCTGGAATTAGGGAAAATTAAATGTCACACACACATATAGTCCTATCGCCTTGCTTCCTTCCTTTTCTCTTACACTGAAACATGGGAGAGATGGGAGTGGAGCAGGATGTTATCCTAACTTTTCTATTTTGAAGTGGAGAGAGTTTGTCTCATGAGCGGAGGAGGAAGGAGAAAAGGTACCATATCAAGCTTCTATAATGAATGCAGAAAATCGATTTTGTAATAAAAAAAGAGAAACAGATTAATAAAGATTAAATGAAAATAAACAGATAGGTAAAATCTACGCTCTGCTGCCGTCTGCAAGCAAAACCAAATCTGATTCATAATTTTAATTCGCAGGCAGGATAATGTTTGCATCTGTCATTGGTATGTCAAATATTTGCTCATTAAATGATGCAAACAGACATGCACAGAGTGAAGCCCCGAGAGAGGCGTGGTCAGAGCAATGGCAAAGATTTTAAAACGACGGTGACCTCAACATAAACATATGCACAAATTAAGATACGGATGACAAACTCGTCATCCGTGTCTATGCTTAACCTGTGTTTTGGCAGGAGTCCAGCGTCGATATATTTCTGGTCCCGGTGGTCTCCGGTGAAAACAGTGCGACCGTCTCTTATGAGCCTGTACCGGAAGACGTGTCCATTAGGCTGAGACGGCGGATCCCAGTACAGCTCCACCGCAGATGTGTTTATTATCAGGTGTCTTGGGTTCGACCACACACCTGGAGAAAGGCAGAAATTAAGAGGAGAGAGAGAACAAGTCTTTCCATTGCAGTTAATAGAGTCTATAATTTCTTATGAATGACATCTTTATTTTAATGTAAAAAATAATATTTGAAGAGTCTTTTTTAAAACATATTTACAGATGTAAGGCTTAATGAAATGGGGAAACGTTTAAATAAATTTAAAATCTTCAGAAAAAAATATATTATGAACAAAGAAAAAAGGGTTGAAATACACCAGAAAGAAGCATTTAAACATAAGAAATCTGATTTTAAAAGTAAAATAATATTCCAAATATTTATAAAGCTTGAGTTCTAAACTCTTTCTAAAAACAAAAGAAACATTTAAGTCACACAGAACATTTATGTGCACTTAATTTTAGAAAGTGGAGAGAAAATGAAAAGTTTATAAAAGAAGTACAAGTTATAGACGATACATAAATGAATATGAAAAGGTAAAGGCCATAAAAATCAAAAATTATTAGAATTCAGAAAATAGGAGGAAAAATGTGAAGAGATATAGAAACTCAAAAAATTGAAAGATTGCCATTTACATTAAGAAGGAAACAAGGAGAAAGAAAATGTACTGGAGAATTAAAAAAACATATACATTTTTACAACACTAAATAAATAATAATAATAATGAAAAAAGGACACATTTTACAAATTTTCTATTCATTAGAAAAAATTAAACAAAGAAAATATCTTCAGATCAAACCATGGCATATTACCATAAAAAGATTCAAATATTTCAGCAAAGCGTCAAAGATGTGTGTCCAGTTTGGGTGTGTGTGGGTGCATACCACCGGGTGAGGCTTGCAGGGTGTGTCCTGTGGACAGTTCGCTGGCTGCACATCCCACAGTCGTACAGGCCACCAGCACAAAGCTGTAGTCTGTGTACGGCTGCAAACCTGTAGCACATGGTCAAGCATAAGCAAAACTAATTAAATCAAAATGAGTAACCCTCATGGGTATATAAACACACAAAAACCTGATCTGAAACATATTTATACAACCCAATTTTTCTGCTTTCATGTTTAGAGATACAAGGATATACATATATATATATATATATATATATATATTTATATATATATATATATATATATATATATATATATATATATATGAAGAAAAAAAGGGCAAAAGGAGAAAAATAAAAAAAACCCAGTAGGTTTGTCTTGTCTTTCTCTCTTCCTCAGCTCTTTCCACTCTCTCAACGGATGGATCCATATCTGTCGGTGTTAAATTATGCATGCCATAACTCAATAATGAAACAACGTAAAGATGGGCAGCCGTGGAACTGACATGGGATAGGACTGGTCTAACGCTGTAATGTCATCAGCTTTTGATCTATGATAATTATGATACCTCTGTATGCATTTAGGCTACATTGTCCAGGCATGATTTATTTATAGGCACCAGCTATACGGACTAAAAAAAAAAGCCACAGAGCGTCTCAAAGGTACTTTAAGTGCAACCACATAAAATCAGCTTTTTTATTTATTTTAATGTTAGAAGTTGCTAAAAATTCAAAATAGCAAAAGATCTATTTGTACCGGAAACAACTTTTTTATGCAGATGTATATTTTATGCCTGGCTTTTGATGTTAGGAGGACCTGGGGGGAGGAATGCAAATTCTTAGCGCTGCCACGAGGGTCGACTGGGTATTTTATGGTCATTCACTTAACTGACAACATACAACAGCTTGCAAATCAAATTCAAAGGAGGAATGAAAGAACTCAATTGACATTTCAAAGGGATGACTGCATAATATAGTGTGTTGAATTCTTTATTTTTGCTTTATTCCCTACAATATAGGCGCTGAGAAAATGTTTCACACTAATAACGACTTACATCAAAATAAATCTTTATAGAGATGTAGCGAGTGAATTATGGTCCTTGAACTTCAACATATATCTTTTCATTTATTAAGGTTTTACTTTAAATACTCTAAAATTTGATGTATAATAATTTTAACAGTAAAAGGAAACCTTTTAAAGTGATCATTTAATTAAAACTTTAAAACTATGATCATCTACAATCACACAATTGTTGTGAATGTGTGCAATTGTCTCCAGGTATTAATACTTAGAGGAAAAGTTTGACTCAGCTATTTGATGAAAAATCCGTCCTCTGTCGATGCCACACCAAAAAACAACTCATCCAGCACACACACACCAAATCCAACCCACAGCAAAAGCTTCATCGCATCTTCCTCATGTCTCCTTCTGCTGCTCAGCCCGACCTCTGATCAGCCCATGTGTGTGTGTGTGTGTGTGTGTGAGTGTGTGTCTGCATGCGTGTGCAAATGTGCCAACAACGCTGCTCTGTGTTTGGATTAATAAAGGAAATCTGCCAGCCATAAGAAAACACTAAGGTTGAGGCATAAGGCTGTGTTACACTGCTTAACTGTCAAACTAAGTGTGTGCATTGGTGTGTGTGTGTGTGTGTGCTCTACCATAGTAAATGTATCTACACAGCAAGTAATGTCATTTGTTCCAACACTGAATGAGGCAGCAAGCCGTCACTAGATGTTCGTGCACCGAAGGTCTCAATGTAGGGGTCACAATGAATCCAAATATTCAACAGACACAAACTGTAACCTTCAAACTGGAATGAAAAAACATAGGCAGATTTCTGGTGTGTCAAAATTATAAAATAAAATAGAAATTTTAAGCATAAAAGTGAGTTAGGAATTAAAATTTACACTTTTGTCAAGATTTGAAAATGCTTTTTTTTAAATTAATTTGTCTTTGAATCAAAAGGAAGAACAACGATGTGATTACATTAGTTTAAATAAAAATAATACAATCGCTAAAAGAGGTAGAAATATTTCTATTGGTTCAATAGATGAAGGTATCCAGATGCAAACACATAGATAACTTTCAAGATCCTAACGGAGTTCCCAATTACCTTAAACATTCAACCTAAAGAGGGCAGTGTTGCTCCGCAGGAGAAATGAGAAATGACACCTTGCACTGCGTGTGTGTGTGTGTGTGTGTGTGTATTGGTGCACAGAAACAGAACGTGTGTTTGCATCAATTACAGGCTTGATTCTGAAAAGACAAAAAGCTTTGCTCATTTTAATGGTTGATCACTAGAAAGTAAGAAAAAATTGGTGAAGGCGATTGTAGAAGTGAGAGATTTCAGTGGCATGAAGTGAGACGAGTTTGTCACCACCGTCACTGTGAGATCTGGACACAGCGGAGACCTGAGAGCGATGGCGTTAAGCATAGCCCCACCGAGACAGAGGTAGTCTGGCAGAGGAAAGAGGAAAAAAGTTCTTCCATCTAAGTGAAACGTCAGAGAGGAGCAGGAGAACAAACGAGTGGCAGGACGGGAAATGGCTGTTCCAGATTTGTTTACATTAATCCACGTTGGAGTTTAGCTGATCTAAAATGGCATTTTATTGACAGGTTGCCATTTCCTGTTTGTATTAGTATATAACAGAGAGTGATAGGCAAATGTCACCACATCATAGCAGCTACTTGATACACCGAAAGAAACGAGAGACTCAAAAGAGACAGGAGGAGGAGAACGTGAAGAAGTCAAATAAAAAAAAAATACAAGAGTAAAAACTGTTTACTGAAAAGCATGAAGAACAAAGGGAAGAAATAAAACAGAGAGAGGAGAAGAGAGCTTTGATAACACCTCTCCTGAATAATTAAGAGTTTGACTTCCCGTTGTGGTTTCCTGATGCAGGGACTGTCTGAGCTGCAACAATGAGTTCAGGTTCAAACTCAGAAATCTAAAGAAAACAAAACTGCAACCTGGAGCTGCAGCCAGAGTACAGCACACACTGAAACTGTTCGCGTAACATTTACACACACACACAC
The DNA here is from genome assembly GCF_019740435.1 of Gambusia affinis. Classification (NCBI taxonomy): domain Eukaryota; kingdom Metazoa; phylum Chordata; class Actinopteri; order Cyprinodontiformes; family Poeciliidae; genus Gambusia; species Gambusia affinis. Next base: position 11,310,669 of record NC_057869.1, on the reverse strand, counting down.
ACACACACACACCCCCACACAGAGCTAGACAGATGTTTACATAAACTCATCTATAACATAAACATTAAATTATATCGGGATTTTTAATATTTCATTTAAACTATTTGTTCAGATTGACCTTTATTACAACATACAATCTGAATGTATTAAAAAACTGGATAAAGAGATCTGGATTTAAAGCTGATTCTCTCTCTAAGCGCCTACATTTTACATACAGGCTCTAATACAAACATTTGAGGTGTCTCCTTCGTCACATCTGAATGTGTCACATCTTATATTAAACAAAGGACAGCTTTAGCTTAAGTAGAAAATAAAATCCGACAAAGATAACTGTAAATGCAAAAATAAATGTCAAACTTTATTTATTAAGGAAAGAATAGGGAACCAACACAAAACGGCTCCAAGTGAAAACTTAATGCCTCTTCCTAAATCTGCCTATAATGACCATCAGTTGTCTGTGATAACTAGCAATGACACTTTTACATCAATGTGAAGGAAATGATACCCAGACCTCTGTGGAGAACTGTTTTAATTCAGTCTCATTTGGCTGTTCTTGAGCATAAACATCATACCACAGCAGATTCTAATCCAAAACATCCCTTTGTTTTGTTTAGTTATTTATAGGTGGAGTTGTTGGTGTGCTTTGGATCAATGACCAGCTAAACAATCCAAGTACTCTCGAGCCTAAGGCCACAAAGTGATGATCAAACATTTCCTATTCGGATTTCCTGGCTGAGAGCAGAATTCATGAATCCATCATTTATGGTGAATCATACAGATTCTGAAAGCTGTGTAAAACTAGTAAAACTGAAAAACATTAACAACTCTTTAATTATCAGGAAAGTTTTTTGTTTTTTTTTCCCCACCAGGGGGCCTTTTTATGGGCTCTAGTGTGCCTTATATGACAGTAGGCTGACAGGAAATGGGGAGGCAGAGGGGGGAAGACATGCGGCAAATGTCCCCGGGTCCGGGAATCGAACCCACGACGGCCGCGTCGAGGACTCAAGGCCTCCAAATGTGGGTCGCGCTATTCCCTAAGCCACCACAGCACGCCCAATTATCAGGAAAGTTGATCGTTTTCTGCCAACAGCTGGATGACAAAGTAAATCAGAACGTCTGAAATGTGTTATTCTGGTCGCTTTAGGCTGCGCTCTCCATGGTGCTGAAAATGCTTTATTGAAAAGAACTTGACCTGACAAACCATCTTTAGTTTGTTTTGCAAAAGAACAAACCAAACTTTAAAGGGGGTAATATTACAGATATATCAATTATTTAATACAAGAAAGTTTCTTTGCATTAAAGTGTTAGATGACATGCTTTTTTTCCATTTCATTTTAACAGTAAAATTCTCCTTTTTTGATTTACTGCGCAGGTTATAGAAGTCCTCAAAGCCAACGCAATAAAAAAATTGTTACATGTCTTGATGGTTCTGCTCTGAACGACCTCTAGGTTCAAACCAATGGATCTGGCAATGAATCAGAACAGGTGAGGACCTAAAGTTCAGGATTCCTCAGAGAATCCTGATCAGTTTTGGTATTAAATCCCCCGCTTTCCGTTTTGAGAGAGGAGTAAATTTGCTCCTGAGGAAGTTCACAGGGTGAGGATGGATTCCTCAATTGTTTAAGTTACTTACAATTGATGACTTTCCAAATGAAAATGACCAATTCTATTTTTTCTTTGTTCTTTTCTCTTGTCTAGATGCCTCTGTGTTTAACCTGAACAAGAGAAAGTCTGGGGCTATGGTGGAGTTGCATTAATAAATAAAAGAACATACTCAATTCCCTGCTGTTCTGAATTAATAACGAGCCTGCAAAAGACCAATTAAACACATGATTAATGCCATAATCTATATAATTGCAGGCAATATTTCATTGGGAGCTAATGATAGCAATACTTAATATTGATTCACATGGGCTGTTGCTATACAGTAGTGCTTAATTCTCTCTATGAAGTGTCACTTTTTGGAACTGTTAAAAAAAAGCTGTTTCCTAAGGCGATGTGTGGATAAACAGGAAATGCTGGACACAAATTACTTTTGGGTATTTTTAGGCAATTATTTGTTTTTACTGAATATCAGACTGAAAATGTCACACTATTTCTAATAATGTTGTAAGACAGGAGAATTTATTGGAGGAATGATATTTTCAGGAAGGAAACGGATGAACTTAAAAAGGATGTTGAAAGATAAGCCCCCACGTGACAGAAATGTTGCAAAAATATTCAATCACGTTGCATCTTTTGTCTGGCAGACATGTACCTGATTCAATAAATTTGAACAACATGTAAATGGGAAGTGAGACATTTGACACTTTTTTTCTGCTAAAGTTAATTCGTGTGCTTTGTGTGGTTTGAATGAGTGTGTGGATGAGAGCTTTTTGAGCATCTGTCTCTGACAGAGAACCACTGGAGAGACGCAGAGGAAGATGAATAATGGCATATTAAACATTAAGGATGAGGGAATAGCACAGCAATTATTTCTGTTCATATTTCATTGAAAACACTTAGATTCATTCATCAATCTTTTTATCTGTCTTCGCTCTTCCTCTGTTTCCCCTTTGCTCACTCTCGAAATGTACCCTTCACTTCACTTTTTGCTCTCAAGTTTGTGTTCTTCCCACATTTTTCTTATTTTTTTGCTTTGGTTCCATGAAATCTACATAGAAATTTAAATGTTCTTGATCAGTAGTTCCTCAGACTTTAAAACATTTTGAAGCTTTGGCCTTTGGTTGTGCTTTTAGGCATTTTTATCCCATTTTTGTAACTGAACCCGACAGAAAATTGTACATTGTGTACTCTTTACAAAATGGGACACGTGTCCCAAAAGGTGGAAAACAATCGAGATAAATATTCAATCTACAACTGCTGAACAGTTCCTGGAAGTCATATCTTACAAAAGATAAAAAAAGAAAAGAAAACGGCAAAATAAATCCAATGAAGACCTGAAACAAAACCTCAGAAATGCATCCTCCTTCACTTGACCAAGTTTAGTATGTCCTATTTTTTTAGATAATCTTTGTAATTCCCCTTGTTGGTCCTAAAAACATAAAAACAATTTAACAAATAATGTTACGTTTGTCTTTTTTTCCAAGTACGACATTGAAGAAATGGGTACAAAGTGCTTTCTGTAGCCACAGACATCTATGACTGAACTTTCACGTTCTTTAAATGTATTTCTCATTTCACATGAAAATGAGCCAAAATATTTTATTCCATGAAGGTAAGGTCATGAATCTAAAAAAAGTTCATGTTTTTATGACCATGATACTTGTTATGCCACACGTCTACAAAAGTTTTTCCTCATATGTCTACTTTGCAACATTTTTAAAATAACACATTAATTATGATTTTAAATAAATGCGTCTTTTTGGAATGATAACATGTTTACAACTTTAAATGTAGAAGCAACCCATATCATGAGATAACATGCTGTCTAAATGGATTGCTGATTTTTTTTTTCTTTCTAAGCCTAAAAAATAATAAGTAAATAAAATAGCATATATCTAATTGTGATGTAATTTTTATGTTACCCCAATTTGACCTCTGATTGGTACAAATACTCATCAGAGGGTGATGAGACGTTCAGGATTCTGGTAAAACCAGACACTTTTAGTAAAAAAAGAATCTAGGAAACAATCAGAAAGTCTTTCCAGCCGAGTCAGAACTACATTAATAAATGTTTTTGTTTCCTTTATAAGTTAAACTAGGTTTTTCTATGTTTGGGTGAAGTTTTGTGTAGTTGTTCTCTATCTCCTCTGGGTGTGTTCAATGTCTTTTTAAGCATAAAACCCAGTTCTGAATCCACAGTGAGGAGTTGACAGACATTCGAAGCCCAGTACAAGAAGAAACCAGGACTGCTGGCCTGTCTCAGTTACGGGTGGGAAACAAAACCAAAGTGAGACCAGAGAGTCGACTGTCCCTGCAGCCAGACAGAGATGGGAAAAAAACATCTGAGCAGAAAGACAATTTGTTTCATTAAAAGTAAACAACATGTCTGATCCAGGGAGGCACGCTCTTCTGTTCTGTTAAAATATCATTAAACCTAGTTTGTAGTCTGCAACCCTCCCACAGATCAACATAAATTAGATCAAAAGTGGGCCATAAGCTTTGTTATAATTTAATGCTTAATACTCTTGACACTGACCTCAGTAGTACTTCGGAGAGGAGAATCTGTGTTGCATCTTTTCTTTTTAGATTTGTTTATGAGTTTCTTTACCTTTCATAACACATTTGATTAATTAATTATTAGTTCCAAATGATTTTTCTCTAATAATTAAGTGAGTGTTTCTCTTCTTAATTCAACTTCAATTCAGTTTATTTTTATAGCACCAATTCATAACAGATCATATTTCAAAGACTAATTCAATGGCATCATTTTCATAATTACCAAGCCCAAATCGACAGGCTGGCAACAGTAGACTGTCGCTTTATTGAGTTGTTGCAATCTCTTAAACTGAAAATGGACGTAGCGACAGTGGAAAGAAAAACTTCCCTTTAACAAGAAGGAACTTCCACCAGAACCTGGCTCATTGAGCTACAACCAACTGGGTGTTTGAGAAGTGATAAAGGGAAATACAAAGAAACTGATCAATGAGCACTTTCTATGTTAAAGAAAGTAAAACATTAATGACAGCAGCTTCATTCAGGAGACAAACACACAAAGCAAAAGAGCTCTGAGTCAGTTTTCAAGTCTTTAGGATGAAAGAAAGTAAATAATGTAGCATTATTTGCAGTAAAAGCTCAGCCAATGGCTATGTCTAGAAGAGGCATTACCAACTGTATTGTTTGTAGTAGTTTAGTGTCTATTTATATTAGATTTTAATATCTATCTATCTATATATATATATATATATATATATATATATATATATATATATATATATATATATATATATATATATATATATATATAATTAGAAGTGAAGGTGAAGGGGATGTGCTGTGGTGGCACAGAGGTTAAGCACAACCCACATAAGGAGGCCTTAGTCCTCGACGTGGCCGTCGCAGGTTCGATTCCCGGCCTGGTGACCTTTGCCGCATGTCTTCCCTCTTCTCTCATTACCCACTTTCCTGTCAATTAACTATCAAATAAAGGCCACTAGAGCCAATAAAACCTTTTAAAAAACAAGAAGTGAAGGTGAAGAATTAAAAAAATTGAATCTGAGGTAATGAGAAGGAAATTTTATATATCTATATATATAAAATTAGAAGTGAAGGTGAAGGGGATGTGCTGTGGTGGCACAGAGGTTAAGCACAACCCACATAAGGAGCCCTTAGTCCTCGACGTGGTCGTCGCAGGTTCGATTCCCGGCCTGGTGACCTTTGCCGCATGTCTTCCCTCTTCTCTCATTACCCACTTTCCTGTCAATTAACTATCAAATAAAGGCCACTAGAGCCAATAAAACCTTTTAAAAAACAAGAAGTGAAGGTGAAGAATTAAAAAAATTGAATCTGAGGTAATGAGACTGATTCGTTTTTGGTAAATTATGAGACTGACTGCTTTCTAAAAATAACTTAAGTGTGCTACAAACTGAAAGATCCCATTTGAACTGGTTCTTTGCTAAAATGTTTTCTATAAATATATTGGTTCTTCCCCTTTTTTAAGAGCTTATGAATCTTTTTGTATCGGAATGATTACAAATAATAATCTGATCATAATCAGTCTCATATCAAAAATGGACAATGACTTTACTTCAGCACAGCTAACTTAGTACATTTAAAATAGTAGATTAAAAATAATAATATATTCTCAAAAGAAGTGAAAGGAAGCTGCAAAGCAGACAAGTAGAAAGAGAAGAAGACATAAGAAGGGAAGAAAGACGCCCCAGAAGTGTTTCTGGCTTAATTTCATGGCTTTCCAGTGTCTCACTGGGGTATATGAACATTTCACACACACACACACACACACACACACGTGTTGGTTGCTTACACTGGTACAGTGTTACAGCAGCACATTACCATCTCTATTTGGCATTGTTTGCTTTGCCTCATGCCTACACATACAGACACAAGCTCACAACCCCTGACCATACAAGCCAACCACAGACACCATGGGAATAGTCAGTTGGCTACTGGCAGCAGAACAAGTGTGACAATGTGAATGAAAAGAATGAAATCCAAAGGAAAAAGTGCAGAGAAGACAAACAAAACAACAAAAATAAGTAAAAACAAATACACTAAAGCAATATTAAGGACAGGGAAGGAAGAAATAGAAGTGGAGAAAAGAGTAAATTGGGAAATAGTTAAGGAAAAAAGTAAAGTTAAAAAAACAAAAGCACCAATGGTGTGATTCATGTCTTACCTATTACAGTATAATTTCTAAGTCCACCAGTGTGTGTGAATATGGTTCCGACACCAGTCTGATTCAGGTGGTACCTCTGTATGACTCCCTTTGGACGGGAAGGAACAGACCAGCTCACATGGAGAGAGGAGGAGCTAATCGCTTTTACCACTGGAGGCTTCACATCCTCTGGAACCCCCTGAGCCGTCACTGCCACCACCTAACAACCAAAACACACACAAAGAAACAAATAGTGACAGAAAGACTCGCTGGCAATGGTTAAAAAGAAAACCACAGTCCTAAAAATGTACAGAGTAACCAAAAAGAAAAGCACATTGTAACACTGCATAGAAAATGGATCTTAATTAAACAACAGAGCAAGAGATTCCCGACAAAGCATGGAATCACAACGTTTAGAGAAAAGTTTTATTTTTGGACAAAGAAAATGGATTTTAGGGCTAAGCAAAATACAGTGATTCATTAGCCAGAGTCCATCATTTACCTGCAGAAATAAAGATAAGACATTTATGAGAAAGAGCTTGTTTATTTCAAATTTGTCTAGAAAAACAAGAATTTGAACCCACTTTGCTCCATAGAAAAATGTTCATAAGAAATTATTTAAGTATCACAAAATCTTCTCTTGACTGATGGAATAAGAAAATGTGTTAAAATCTTCCAGAAGCACAGATGCTTTGGGAGCATAGATGATGATAAAACAAGCAATAAGTAACTTTAGCTCTTGTTCACAAAGTGCTGTTGCTTAGTGTCATGAAGAGAGTGACCATCCTATTGTCGATTCCTGGTGTTGTGTCTGCAGGACTGGATGAATGGTGGTAAATGCGGAGATCTCAGAATCACAGGGCAATCTGCTGCTCAAGGCAACAGGGATATCCTGCCTTAATAGACTGTCACTAGCACTTCCACCAGCTGTCCCACACAATGCTATGCAATTAGATCGCTGCTACAACAACTAAGGAGACATACAAGCGCGCACACCAAGATAAGCACACACAGGTATGTGTGAGTATATGCATTCAAGTACAGAGACGAAGAAGAGGAGGAAACAGCAAAGGTGGAAGAGCAGACAGAGGTAAGGAAGACAGAGGGAGGAATGGGATCATTCAGGAACGTTTCAGTGTGCCAAAAGTTTAAATGTCAGTCAAGACTTGGTTCAAATGGAACGGTGCATCTTGAAACACACAAATAAAGCTCATGCCCCTCTGCAGCGATTAGAAGAACATAATTCTAGACTACAACAAAATTAGGGAACACTGACAGGCATTCATCTGAAAGTAACTCAGGTCAAATCAGTTTTATTCCTTCAATCCCACTTTTAGTCTTAATCCTGATATTCATTTGGCAACATCACTGCAAGGTCCTCTTTAAAGTATTCAAATGCAATATGTTGATGTCAAAGTTCATTCTTTGAAGCAAGCATAAAAAGTTTTATTTTTCAGATTTAAAAAAAATTGGAACAAATGTAATGTTTTGACTTATAGCAACATATTTTAATTCATATTATCATCAATTCCCTTTCAAAAATCCTATAAATTGAGTCAAGAGTGCAGAGTTTATCCTTTAAAGATTCATTATATCAACAAAAACAAAATCAGAATTTGGTATTCTTGTAGTCTACTTTCTTAATTAGCCCAAAATACCACTGCATGTTGACACCTACAGGCCTTAAAAATAGCTTCCAATTTTTCATCTCCTAAATCTTTATGTATGAATTTGTGACATTCAAAAACATGTAGTTTCTAGAAGCTCATCCTATATTAAGTCACACACTGTTTAGTTTCAATCAGGTATTTTTTGCACTTGGAAATTTGAGAGGAGAATCAATAATGAAGTATGGATTTTCAATAGCAGTATTTTTAACCATTTACCTGCAATTATTATTTTCATGAACATCCTCTGTGGCAGTCTGTATTCCAACTGTTTATCGTTTTCTTTTATTTTGTCCCTGCAATTTCAATGCAGTTTCTTACTTGTTTGTTGTTTATTGTTTTCACTTTTCTCTTGCCTTGATCCGGGAATGTGAAATACAATTAAACTCACTTTGCCTGACTGAGTCTTAAAGTTGTAGTCCACTTGAACTGGATTACTGAAGCAAAAATTTCATAGACTAAAGTTCTGGGCTGATAATTGTTTGATCTGAACTAATCTAGACAGTCAGATAACATGTTTTAAAAAGTGCATGTACTTTAAAATGCTAAATGTTTGTGTAGAGAGAGATATGAACACTGAAACACAAAGGGACTGAGAGACAAGACGGACTGAATGGCAGTTGTGGAAGTAAAGCAGCTGCTTTGATAATGTGATGGTGTTGAAGATGAAAGGTGTTAAGAAAGTAAGGAGATAAGTGTAAAGAGAAACTGGGAACTGTGACTCTTAGATCAGGCGAACGACAGGAGACAAATGGCAGAGAGAACAGGGCAAAAGGATTGTGAGACACAGAAGGACCAATCGCTCTTCCTCGCGCTCTAAGTGACCAACCGTATTAGATCAGCACCTTCTGTTGTCACAGTAGGTGTGTGCTTGTGAGTGTCTGTTTGTTCACAGCCAGGTGCGTGTGTGTGTGTGTGTGTGTGTGTGTGTTTTTAGTGTATGAGGGAACTGATGCCAGTAATTGCAGTGGTGTATTAGGTTAGTTCAAGTTATCCCATAATTGGGACTGTTTGGCCAATTTTCACCGTTGTACAAACTAATCCAACTCAGTCCTCTTCCATCCACTGCAGGGAGAGAGTGTGAGCTTGTTTGTGTGACCATATGTTTGTGAGGCAGACGGAGGGGAAAAATGGATTGCAGAGAGTTTGGGGTATTAGAGTACATGAATGCACACACTGCTAAAGTTTTCCACCAGAACAAAAAAAGTGTCAAGAAATTTAGTATATGGGAAAATAAACACAAATCTGAACGAATGTAGTTATTGAAATCTAAGAGTTATTGTTTGATCCTTCAATCATGTGATCCTCAGTAATACATAATGCCTTTTCTCTCTCCAGCATTAGAAATTACATCCAGAAAAAAAGCTGAAGATGATTTACAAAGACATTAAAACTGTATATGTTAAATTATCTTAAGCACAAGGTTTGTTGTTAATTTTGATAGAAAACTGAACCATCATTGTTTTGCCCCTCACTGTTTAATGTGTCAATTGTTTGGTAATTTTCCTTTCCTTCTTTGGTTACACATTTGGTACATTCAACCATAATTTTTACAGAATTGTGAGAGACACTACACAGTGGTTAGCAGCGATAAGCCGATGAAATTAATTGTTGTGGCGATATCAGCTCAGCTAAAGCGAGAGAGATAGCGAGGGAGAATACTTTCTGGATGTATTATGTCCACTATCACAAACATCGGCAAGACTCAGCAAATCCAGAGTCCTGCATAGAGAGGGAGAGCAAAAATAAGGCTAAAACAATTTGTTTCTGCAGATGAACATCCTGGACTTACAGTGGAAACGTAACAGGTGAGACAGATGGATAGAACTAAATTAAATTATAATTAGGGGATATAAAACTGAGCACTGGAAGCATGATGTATATTTTCATAACTCAGTATTTAGATTCAGCTTGGGTTTGGAAAAAAGACTTCAAATTATTGTATAAAATGATGTCATAAAACCAAATATTAAAATTTGGTCAAAAAGAAAGAAGTAATATTGAAATATTTGTACTCCGATAAGTGCAGTGATATTTTTCTTATAAAGATGGATTATTAAACATCTACTTCTTTTGACAACTAAAAATTTCAAGCTTTCAGAGGATATTAAGTTAACAAATCTAACAAATCATCATTATACCAAGTTGCCTGTTTATTGTGACACATTACATTCAAACATTTTAATACTGTCAAAATAAAACTACTGTAAATTTTACACCACACAACATCAGGATTTTGTTTGATGTTGACCAGCAATAAAAATGTCCAAAGCGAGGTACATTTTCTGAAGCCGCATGAATCCATAAAGCATATTTTTGTTTTTGTGTCATTTCATTGCCTAATGTCTTATTGGTTTAAAACAAACTGCACTAGGATCCTTTATAAAGATTTGATAAATATGTTTGTCTTACCTTTGTGCTGTCAGTACAACCAGCCTGGTTACAGGCCTTCAGCTGGTAGACAAACTCCTGAAAAGGCCCGATCCCTCCCACATCAGTAAACATATTTTCATCTCCACGGTAACGCTCTTGTCCATCTCGCAGCACAACATAATGGGTTATAATACCTAAAATAAACCGGAGAAAGCTCTTTTCAGGATTTGAGGAACAGACAAAGAGGATGCTTTGTAACACATCACCATAACTCTTTTAAGAAAAGAAAGTTAAACAAACATGCACACTCACCGTTAGGTCTGGCTGGACCTTGCCATTGCAGCTGGACGATGTCACTTCGTTCGCCCAGCCGACTCCAGCGGGGTGGGGCCAATCCCCATGGTTTGTCTTCACTTGTTGTCACTGTCGTAACGTCAGTGGAGCCGGGGCCGAAGCTGTTCCAGCCCCTCACTCGATACTCATAGGTTGTAAAAGGCTCCAGATCAGTGTCTACATCGAAACAAGGACGTGAAAAAATGCAACATAATGGAAAATAAGTCTTTCTTTTCCAAAGACAACATTTTGTATTTGTGGTTGTGACCTCTTACATCCATTCAAACATGGCACTAACATCTCTCATAGATCCTTTGAATCAGCTAGGATGGCGTGTTGAATGCACTCAAAAAGGTTTGGAGGTTGGCTTCTCTTTGTCTGTTCTCTGCATTTTGCTGCTGCTTTGCCTCATTTACAGGTCCACAAAACTTTAAGAACCATGTTAAATTGAAAAATCACATCAGAACAATCTTTCTAAATCAATAAGTGAGATGTAAAGACAGTGCACCTATCTAACTAATTTATTTGCTGATAAAAAGAACTGCGCTTCTTCTCTTCATAAAACAAAAATGTTCAGCTGTCACTGGATGCTGGCTGTGTTCTCATTCACCACCTCCTCCAATCATCCAAATCACCATTAATGCAACTGCAAGGAGGGCAGATTCTCTGATATGTGTACAGTGAGCTTTATGAATGAATAGTTCAACCTGTGGTGGAAAGTTTATTTTAATCATTAACGAATCTGATTTTATTTGCCGTGTTCAGATTGGCTAAAAGTATTAAGTTGTGTGAAAACTGGTGACAGTTTTACTGCAGTAGAGCTTCATCTTGTAAGGTAACAAATAATTAGTGCTTTATAACTTCTCTCATATCAAGTGTAATGGGTCATAAGGTCAAACTTATAAGTTTTGCCGTTGAAAAAGGTCCATTGTAAACTGCTTAGATAAATCTGGACCGTTTACATGCTTTAAAATATGCTGCAGGTGACTGAACTCATTGGCAGTTTTATACAAACATTGATTAACCTGCTGATAGTTTTGTCATCATGCAGTGTTATGTTTATGTTAATGTGAAGCAGATAGAGAGGAATATTTTATCGCTCAGTCTGAATTCTAATACCAGGTGTGAACAGATATGCCTAAATCTATCCAATATTTGTACGTGAATCAGTCAGATGAGGTCATACAGAAAAAACCAGGCACAGGGGAGAACGCTTCAAAAAGATACTTTATACAACTATGCTGTATAAAGTATCTTATTACAAGAAACTCTAATAAGAGTTGGAGTCTGAATCTACTTTTCACAATTTTTTTTCCCCTTTTGTAATATAGATGTTTCAAAATACAACAAAGGAGCACAAATCTATTCTTTCGGAAGACCGGGCGGAGGAAGTGAAAAAGAAAACTTCAGGAGATTTTCAACCTCTTCCTTTTCTTAGAACATCTGAACCTTTAATGACACACAAAGGAAAGGTTTATGTCCACAACATCAGTTTAAGGATTCATCTTTCAAGCTGTTTACTATTATACTGCAAACTGTAAGATATAACACAAATATGCACTGCCACTGGTGCAAAGTTGTAAACATGTAGCCATGGCGGCAGTCCCCTGACGCTGAGATTGTTACAACCCTTCTGGTGATGAGGTGTTACGTTACAGGAACATATATACATACAAATGCACTTGCACACATACATGGGCATTGCTTTTAGTAGTGCAAAGGGACTGCTGCTGTAAATGGCTCTGCTTAAATGGCCAGTCTGGGGCTCTTGTCTTTACTGCTGTCATAACTTAAGTAGCAAAACACAGAGGGACACAAATGTAAATACACATCAAACATCTTTGTTCCCCAAAAAAGATCTCAGAGCTTCGTCTGATTATTAACTTTTATGAATGTAGGTTGTTTGTTGACAAAGTGGTACATTTTTATGGCTCCAACTGTAAATACAAAGCTGTTGGGGTTTGATCTTTGTATATCATGATACTCTGTGTGTGAGTGTGCATGCGTGCGTTTGTGTGTGCATGAGAAACATCTGGTGTATGGTGGGTGGCGACAGCTTTATGTGCCTCTGCCCAGATGGTGTCACAGCATCGCCCTGAAACTCTTATCCTAACCGCTCTATGCCACACACACAAAGTAATCACAGCACATACATAGACCTACAGAGATACTAACTGAATTAAAACACATGGGAAATATGTGAAATTATTGCTACAAACATGATATAAATACTCTTGATCACCTTTAATACTGAACAAAAAGTCTGCCATACCCAAATAAACTGTGTGTGGCTGGACCAAAAATGAAGACACAATCATCCACAGACAGACACATAAACTTACTCCCCTTGGGCTAATAAACTGTGGATCATTTTGAAACAGCATCTAAATGCCCATCTTGCTTTAATTACATACAAGTCTACAGCTCAGAGAGGATTAGCTGCTAACAGCGATTACCTTACACTGCAACAGCTGTTTTAAGTGTAGCATGGTATGTGTGTGATTCTCCAGGGGTCACGACCTCTCTGTACAGTCACCTGATTTCAGCAGCAAACACATTCAAATATAGACTTCTACAAGCTCATAATGCAACTGAGTTCTGCTCTTTTCATATATCAATTCTGCATTAGTTGTGCAACAATCTTACAAAGCAATTACAGCTAAACGTTATTTTGAGGTATGTCAGTTACGGGGAAAAAATAAATACAATAAATCAAGAGACTGACAATTCTCCATCCTAAGGCTCAATCAGATCAATGGGGAGCCTCTGCAAACATCAGTTTTTTAGTTTTACCACTTATACTCAATTTGAATTAGGCTGGGTTCCAATTAAGGTATTTAACTGTAGGAATGTATTTTGTTCTGAATTATTTGACAGTAGTTCTGACAGTATGTTTATGGTTATTGTCCAGCTGTAAGGTATACCAACACTTTACTTCGATTAAATAAATGTAGATGTTTTGAATGATTTCTCAAACATGCATGAATGAGTCAAAACAGTGCATTTGATGAAGAAATTACATTATAACATCATAAACAGCTCAAAAAGGTCAATTTTGGATCATTCTGTCCTTTGTTCCATTAACTTATAGTCTATGAAATTAAGGAAATATCTAGAAATATATTTATGAAGCTTTTAAAAATAGGGTAAAGGTGGTTTAACTAGTTTCCGCTCTCCTAATTGGCCTGATTTAGCTGTGTGCACATAAAACTTTTAGTTTGTTGTCATCATATTTTGTAAATTTCACAGCTTTTGAAAGGCCCAATTGTTTCTCTTTTGTTGGATATTGTAATAAAACTCTAAGCTTTAATCCAACTGAGTACAGAAGACAGGACTTGTAACTGAGGATAACAGAACCTCTATGTCCAATCAGGCTGAAATTTAAATATTTTGCAAAGAAGAACTGATAAAAATCCAATTTTCTACATGTGCACAGCCATTCAAGACAAAACCCTAAAAAGCTTCCAGTTATAATGCAATGAAAACACTAATACAAAAAATGTATTTATTTACCTGTATATGTGTGAACGCTGGCCTCTCCGCTGTAAACCACCTCCTCATGTGACGAGCACATAATTCCTCCTGACTCTGAGTTCTTGATATTTGTGTGACTGTTTCTGTCAGCTATTTTGTTAGGATTTCCACTTATGCTTGTATGAGCTGGCAGGACAGTAGAGAGGGTTTCCAGCATGGTGCTGATGAATGACGTTTGTGTCACGGATTGTGTGTTGGGGTGTGGGTGTGCAGTCAGGACCCAAGTGCAGGCAGTCAGAGATGGATCAAGGTCACAGGAGCCACAGTAAGATGTAGCAGCAGCAGCCACGGGACACACAACTCCCTGCAAACACTGGGGCTGCACAAAGGAGGAAAAGAGACCATGCAATAAGAGAAGAGCTTCCTAGCATCAGTAAAAATACAGAGTATCTTTCGTATTCAAATGTATACATTTTGGAGTTTAAAGCAGCTTTAAAGCAGCAAATCTAGTGCATGTCTTTTTGCATGTGTGTGTGTGTTTTACATGCACCTTAATGACATCATTAGGGCTAATGAGCGCTCCCACTCTTTGTCTGAGTGCGTGCATGTGTGTGTATGTGTGCTTGCACGAACCATCTCCTGCTGACTTGGGAACACACAAACACCGCATGACCCGAGGTGATAAATGGTGGATGGCACATTCAACGACTCCTGATGTGACAATAAGGACGAGTGGATGGTGGAAACTAATTCTATCTGTCCACATGTCCACTTAGCTGACTGAGACAGATATTAGGTATTTTTTTTCACTTACAGTCAGAGGGACAGTGTTTGCTATTTTCTGGAGCAGAGCAATCAAATTAAAAATAAAACAGTTTGTCGTTGCAAAGTCTTGCAGCAGAGATGAATGGAAAGTGACAATAAAAAACTGAATCCGCTTTGAGAAGTGTTTCAACCACAACTTGAAACATACCGCTATCAGCAGCCCGGCCGTGGCTTGATCAGCACAAACGTGCCGTTGGGGGTCAAAACCAATCCCATTGCAGCATTTTTCGTCCAGATGTATGACCTTTGACCCACAACACTGCAGCTTCACTGTGGCATTTCCAGAAGGGTGAATTGTGGGATATCCGTCGTTGTCCACACAGCAAAGTGAGGTTGAAGAGTTTATATACTCTTTTCCACAGCAGATAAAACCTAAAGACAAAAAATAAGCTTGGGGTCATTGTTGTACTGCATCCTTACCTTAGCATGGCAGGTGATATGGGACTTCTACTTAAAAACAAATACAGGCAACGCATTTATGAGACCAAAACTGAACACTTTGGATTCCATTAAACATAATGATTTATAGATAAATAAGTCTTAAGATTCTGAAGCAACAGGGAAGTTTGGAGGTGGGAGAATCATGGTGTGGGGTTGTTTTTCAGCACATCATGCTAGCAGACTGAACAAATATACATTCTAGATACAAAAAAACTGCTGTCATTTACCAGGATGATGAAGATGAAACATAAGTGAATGTTTCAATGTGAAAATTATTCCAAACACTTAATAACTAGTTTCAGAGAAAAAAATGCTGTGAGAATAGGTCAACCAATAACAGAAAGGCCAAGATAGCTTTATTGATCCACTCATCACCAACAAAGGCTTTTGTATGGAGCAAATTTCAGTAAGTGCACCATTCTGTTTTATTACTCATAACTTAGTATGTGGACAGCTATGACTTAATTATGTGGTGGACTATAATAATAATAATAAAAAAAACAAAAAGCAGAATACAAGCTTGAGAGAATACACAATGTATTCAGAAAGCTCTGGAATTACACACCTGTTTAAAAGATGAGATTTCAAAAGGAGAGATATTAGCTCTCGGTGTGTCTGCCTCCATCATCTCAGCATTTGGATTTTCAACAACCTCACTAAATGACAACATTATGCTGTTGATCCTCTGCATTCCTCTCTGCATTTCTTACACTCTGCTCTTCATCCGATTTGCTCAGGAACAGTATTTAAGTTGAGCTGCATATTTTTTCTTATCATGCTTATATACATCCACCTATCCTATTCTCTCCTTGGAACCAAGCATATCTCTCTTCCTCTGGTATGTTCACGGCTCAGCAGCAATATTCAGGCAACGAAAACGTGTAAAGGAAGAGGAAGAGTGTTTGTCGGAGAGCTGCCATCTCTGACAGTGATAGGTGATGTCTGTCTGCCACTAGATCACCTTCAGCTGCAAGGTGACATTTAAAATACATGCTATTCCTCTATTTGTGTATGTTTTGCTGTGGAATATCAAATTTCAAGGATGTGTTTTTCAACATTCTCCAGATAGTCACTTTTCAGATTCAACTCCCTTGAGTTCCGTATTGCTGGCATACTGGAACTGCTGAAGAGGCTGAACATTCAAGGCAACAATTATTGCTGGGAAACATGTTGGGGATTTGGAAGAGAAAGACATTTTTAAAGTTTTTCATATTTTCTTTAAAACTCCACTCTTCATTCTCAAGGAAATATCAATGTCAATGGCAAATTATTGAAATCTTTTTAGAACATTAATTTGACTTACATTCTTTGAAATTCAGCTGAAAGTAAAGCAAATTTATGGGAAATAAAAGCTCCATTGAAATGTTTTTTATATGTACTTTTGCACCTTTTAAGCCAATTTAAACATTTAGTCTTCTTAGGTTCCCAACTAACATAATTGATAAGAAATCTAAATAAACTAAAAATAAAAGTTGAGTTGTTCTGGTAGGATTTTTTTCGGACATTTAGTCATTTGCATTGAATAGCAAATAAAATGAAAATTATTAAAGCTATGTAAGGTAATTTAAATAAAAAATGGAACATGTGGCATAAACCTGAAATTTCTAATCTAACAATAAGCAAATTATGCACAGTTGAGTTCATTCAACTGAAATATATTTCAGACAAGAAATGGAGCAAATAACAAAAACAACGTAAGATTTGGCACCCAAAACCAGCTAAAGCACATCCTGAACCTGATGTGCTGTCTGGCAAAGACGTTCCTTTCACATAATCTGTAATTACACTGAAAGAAGATTTGACCTGCAGATAGATAAAATATGACTAATGCCATAATATTAAAATAGGCAACAGAAAACCAAATGTTACTGTCATGAATTATTTTGTGTAGCTGCTTCATGCTGAGCCCTGCTAGATGCCACCAGGGGGTGGCTGCCCACGATGGCCATCCTTAAATCCACCACTGCTTCCAGGCTTTGGTTGTGCATTCAATTAAGGTTATAATATACTGTGTTAGAGTCAGCAGCTCCCTACTGTGATCCTACATTAGAAATACAAACGAGGGTAGAAGGGTTACTCTAAAAAATGTGCTGTGACGATGGAAAATAAAAGCGTTTAGTGTAAATTTGAGTCATCTGTCTTTACAGAACAATTTATGTGTTGCTTAGATGAAGAAAACAGTGATATGCTAAAAAGTCATTAAGGTCTGTTTAACAAGTAAATATATCCTTCCTGGTGGCATCATCTACCCCCAGCTGTGTTGGCTATTTTATTTAATAACGGACATTAAACTCTAAGTCATAGCTCTATATCATGGCCCTGTAATGGGGCTGCAGCTAGTTAGAAAGTGATAAATAACTTATTGTTTCATTCTCTAATCAGCATTCACACTTCTCGCACATTAAATGTTGTTAATTTAAGCAATCATTCCACTTAAAGGCCAAAAGTTGAGAATGGCACATATTTTATTCTGCGCTGTTGCAGAGCATTATATGCTCAACACATCCATCACAGGCTCCGTATGACAGGGAACTGCATGTGTGTGTGATTGTGTGACATAAAGGCAGCCTGACGGCTACTAACTCACTTAGCAGCGGCAGATGTTGCGGAGCGGAGCGGGGTCTTGGTGGCCAATTCCCTCTGCGCCTTACTTCAGCTTCAATGACGCGCAAATAAACAGCTCAACACTTTTCTAAAATAGCTTTCCTTTACTCATCCCTTGTCCTCCTGCCAGTCTTACTTCTACTCGTCTGTTTAAACATAAAGCATAAAACAACTAACATGTTTTAGTCTAAGCTGCACCAAGCCAGTGGTTTTCAACTGTAGCCTCTGGTAGACCAGACCTGGACCCCAGGTCATTTTTAAGACTTAAAGTTTCAGCATTCCTCTCCATCTTCAGTTATTTTTGGTGTCTTTTCTTCTGACACAATCTGGTCTCTATCACCACCTTTTTCTTTGTTATAAAATTCTTTTCTTTAAAAACTATGTGCAGCTTGCAGCACCCAGACAACCTTTTTGCAGATAAGAGCCCTCACTTCATCTATTGCTTGAGTTTGAACTTTTTTTTTTTTTTTTTGCGCTTTTTGCAACTTTTTCTCTTGGCAACATCTTGAGGATTTTCTCTTGTCACAAACTTTGTTTCCACATTTACTTTTTTTCTGTCTCTGCAACTTTACAGTTCAGTCTGATGTTTGTTTACAGTACTGCAGCTTTCGTTATTATTGCATTATCATCCATTCAGCAGAAATCCAATCCCTGTCTTTGTAAGCGTTATCTGACATGCCTGAACATTTGTGTTAACATTCTGTAACACACACACATACACAGATTTTTTTCTCCACCTCTCCATAAGCTGTGTTTTTTCAATAATTGTCTATGCGTAGACAACATTTTATTACACACCTCTTGTTTTCTCTTTTGCATCACTGAAAGCTTCAGCCCTAATCTTCAGATTTACGCAGGATTTGCATACATTCGTTAATAGCGTCGGGAGCGCAGCGTCAACACAAGGTGCTTAGACAATGTGAATTATTATTAGGGTTTCAGTCATTCCACTTAATGATAAGTCAATATTTAGACCCGCCAATGAACTAAAGATAAAAATGTGTGTTGTGGATTAGTAAATCCGAGCTCTCTAGGAGACCAAAGCCCCTCCACAACTTTAAACAAACCAAACACTTTTAAATACCTGCATATATTACAAGGTGTGTGGAACCAAGTGCACAGCAAGTACATGCATTCAGATCATTTCGTTAAGCCTTGCAGACCCTCTGCTTGTTTTACAAATGTGCATCGTTTGTAGACTTCAACGAGAAAACACACCAAAAGGTGTTGTTCTCAATAACACTATTCACTTAAGAATTCATTTTATTTCTACTCTCCCGTACACATGCATGCATGCTGCTTGGGAAAGGTGTTTGTGTGTGCACATCCTTGCTCTTTGTGCTCCTCAGAGGCCTGACTACATGTCATGTCAAGAGATAAAATCAGAGAGGATTGACTTTCTCACACAGTGCACAGAGTTCCCCTGTGAACACACACATATGGACGAGGAGGCAGCAATCACACTTGCATAATAAAAAAAGATGTACATGTTTTTTCCCAGAAGACCAGTTGTCCTAATGTCTTTGAGAGGTTTTTTTTTTTAAACATTTTTTTTACAGCAACATTACCAGCTGGACTTGCTCATGAAAAAGTGTGCACAGTAATTCATTGTGGTTCTCAAATGTACACACCGTTTTCCCCTCCTAATGCGAAATTTACTTGGTATATCAACTAAAAAACATCTGTTAAGAAAAGGTAAAAAATCCAACAAAAATATGGAAGTACCTAATCAAATAGTTTAAGTACGCAAACCCATAAACAAAAACTTTAATGCATTGTCAACATCCACTTTTCTTGTCCAAAGGACAAAAAGGATCTCACTGTGCATAGGTATCAGTAATGAGAACAGTGCACAATGTTGCACAGCATTATTTATATACTATGGATGATTGAGACGTTCCAATAAGTAAATTAAAAGGCCATCAGAAAGCTGCAGAGATTTCCAAGCAGCCTATTTTCAAGGACTTAAATTTAAGCATTGGAATAAGAATTAGGTCATAAATTTTATTTTAGGGTAAGGGTTAGGGTTAGGGTAGGGACTCCACAAGTTATTTAGTTCTCATTTGTAGTGTGCAAGTTAGATTTAGCATTACCTTCATTTAGCTGTTAAATATTTATTTATTTACTTTCTAGAGTTTTATTTAAGCAGGTTCCCAGATAATAATTTAGATTCTTGATTTAACTGGTGATCAGGTCCCAATTTATTTTCAGCAAGGTAGTAATCTACCTTGGGTAATACAACTTCTTCAAATGTTTCAAGGACAGAAGTGGTCTAAAGTATAAAAGGACTTCTAGTAAGTTTTGAAATTGCTATTGCTGTGCAACTAAATATCTGATTTTGAAGATTATAAATATATCCTCACATTATCCTGGCATTTAGCAAATGGAAAAAATTTCAGTAATTCTAGCTCATCTAAAACAAGAAAGATTTTGTCTGATTTAACTTCAGACAAAAAAAAAGTGTATCTTTTTATTCAACGTATGAATACAACTGATTTATATTTTGGAGACACTTTGTTTTATGGGTGGCAAAAAATAACACTTTATGTTTAAAAAAATATTGCTTAGAATAATTAACAAATAAATTGTCAATACATTTAGTCAAAAAAGTTACGTATTTATCTAATATTAATCTAAAACAGATGTTTGTAAAGACAGCAAAACTGAAACATTATGTGTAAAAATATTGACATCGTGGTGATAAATTTATTTTAAGTTAACTGATCTATAATGTGTTACGGCAGCAATAAGAATACAACAAATGCAAATACAACTTGGTCTGACTGTAGTGTCCGACAGCCTGTGCTTTTACTCTTGCCAGTCATTAAAGTAAACCTAATAGAAAAGTCATCATCATAAATACATTAACAGAGAGAGAAATGTCTTCCCGAGTTACTGGAGCACTTTGTCTTATAAAGCAGCCAGACGCTGCTGTTTGGAATGCACTGGTGTTGGCCATTTTCTAACCCATCAATGATGAGAGGCTTTTGGCAATGATAAGACATTCATACAGATATTTACACACTGGGAAACTGAGGAAAACCTACAGAGAAATTAAGCAAAGAACCAGTGACAATCCATCTAAACTGCAGATACACTCAGACACGTAGGAACACAGAGAATTACATAAAAAGTGTTGAATAGAGGAAGTTTAAATAAGAAGTCTCTGCACACTTGCACTCACATACAAGCAAATGCTTTCCCTCTCACTACGCAGCCAGTCTCTGAATGAGCTAGCTTAACTACTGGGATAATTTCCCTCCAGCAAATGGTCACTGTGCCCTTGAAAAACATATTTGATTATTACTTTTTCCTCCCCCTCCTCTTTTTTTCTTTTAGCATCATCACAGCCATTTTCATCACGCGCTCTGATGATGGCACGGCAAGGCGCGTTAAGATAACACCCCGGCACCGCCAGGCTTTTAACACTTAAACGGTGAAAAGGGATATTCAGATTTGTCCTTGAACGTTTGGATAGGGCCTGCTGGGCTGGGACAGAGGGAGGGAGTAAGTAAGAGAAGGAGTTAAAGAAATGCTCACAATTTTAAGATTTACTCACTTTCAGGGAAAAAAAAGTGAGGTGGGGTGAGCATTTGTGGTAGCACCCACAGTGAGAAATGGGGGTAGTGAGGTTGAAGGGCAGAGTTAAGACCTGGACGCTAGAAAGAAAAAGTGTAAAGGGGAAATGATTAGTGAAGCGCACAGTGAAGTGGGAGAGAGTTGGGACACAATGGGAGGCCGGAGGCTTCCCACAAGTTTCTTTAAACACCATCTAATCTCACTAAAGTCTTAGTCGCACATTTTATACACTAACTAAGACTCTAAAGAAAAAAGAATTAAATAAGATTATAAGTTGGTACTGAACTTGCAGCATAGCAGGAAGTACTGCGAGAAAAATGGCACTCTTCGAAGACAAACAGTGTTTAATATACTTGAAAGGGAAATCGAATGCTGTTTGAACAAACAAGCAGATTTGAAAGGAAGGGATTTAGCACAGAGACGTTGTGTGATTGTGTAACAACTGGAGAGACGGAGGGAAGGATTAGAGCACATCTCAAAAACACACCAGAAACAAAAAAAAAGTGTGCAACAGTAAAGTTAGGTTAGTGTTACTGATCAGTTTCATTAATCAGCTACAACATTATAACCACTTACAGGTAGGAGAAGCAGTGATTCTAGCCTTGTTTTGTTGTAGTCATGAACAGAGTATTTTTTGTTGTATAGTGATTATTTTATGAAGTGCATCTGAACTATTCACAAAATCAAATAAAACGTATAGTAGTTGTTGTTTTTTTTCCCATATATTAGGCTTTAAACTGTGGTGAACAAGCAACAGAGAAAACCACAGACTTGAGAGGATTTTGAAGGAAAGGCCATTCCAAAATTTAGGGGAGAGTCAAGAACTACCAACTAGTTCTTTAGTTGGTACTTCCAGAACTATCAGACACAGATATAACGAAGACATGGGCTACAACTGTGATGGGCCAGCTGTTAAGCTACTAACAGCTGGCCCAT
This sequence comes from Gambusia affinis, assembly GCF_019740435.1. Classification (NCBI taxonomy): domain Eukaryota; kingdom Metazoa; phylum Chordata; class Actinopteri; order Cyprinodontiformes; family Poeciliidae; genus Gambusia; species Gambusia affinis. Next base: position 11,288,160 of record NC_057869.1, on the reverse strand, counting down.
CTGAGAAATTTTAAAATTTCTCATCTGGGCTACTGAGAAAAAGAGAGGATGATTGGTGGTTCAAAGTCTTCTTTTCCAATAAAAGTATATTTTGCATTCCTGTCTGGAGGACGAATGGAGTGGCAAAGAATGCAGGTTGAATTAGATCCAGTGTGAAGTTTCCAGAAAGAGTGATTTGGCAAGCAATATGCTTTGATGGTGTTGATGTGTTTTATCAAGTTCAAAGTTAGTGCAAATGGGGATTTTACAGACAGGGTGTCCAATGATGACCCTCAAGGGCCAGTATCCTCCAGGTTTTAGTTCTCTCTCTGGTGGTAGTTACTGCATCCTCAGCGTTTGAATATTCTGCAGAGGCCTGTTAACGAGCCATCATTTTGCCTTTATTTAGAGTATATGCTGCTACGCTATATGAAGATGCTGGTTCCAATGTTGTATTAAAGTAAGATACTCTCTGAGAGATAGTCATAGAGATTACCATATTAAAACACCTCATAACGAGAGAAGATAACCTGAAGGTTTATGAACTTTGATTTCAACATTTTAGTTCTGCAGATGGATTTTCAAACCATAGAAGAAGAACATGTAGGACTATTTTCAAGGTTATTTTGACAGCAAAAAAAATCAACTCCTCTTAAATGGGCACAAACTCAAAAGATATCAGGAGACTCGATACCAGAAATCGCAAATCTCAAAGTTAGATTTAAAAAAAATTAAGATAAAGATGAAACTCAATAAAACTCAGCTTAAATTTGTTACCCTGGAAGCGTGAAGGTTTCCACATACATGTTTCCCTACAAGTGTGTGTGTGTGTTTATATTTAACTGTGGTTTTGTGTTGATATGAATACTGGCGTGTTTGTGTACGTGTGCACATGTGCGCACAAGCCGGTATGCGTATCTGTTGCCAGACAGCTGTCTCCTGGCATTGCTGTTCCCCTGCAGTGTGTGTGTATGGTTGTTGACAGTGTGGACGGTAATGTGTGATAGATCGCACTTCAGGGACCCCATAATCACATCAGCCTAACCTAGTCTATCAGCTGGGCACAATGGGATACCCTTCACTCCTCCTTTAATCTGCTCCATCTACCTCTTCACAATTATTCTGTTCTTTCCAGCTCTCACCCCTACTGACTTTAACCCTCCTTTATCCTGGTATTTTAATTTTTTACTAGCTAGCGCTAGTTCTCTTTAGCGTTTTCTTGAATCTTCTGTTTCGTGTTTGCAATTAAATTTGTATTTTGTTTTGCACAGTGTAAATATTTCAATGAATTCTGTTTGTGCAGGTTTTCTTCTCAACTTTGCACCAACTCAGATTTAAAAATCTTACTTTATCATAAAAGTAAAACAAATTATCTTCAGATGAGTGCAAGTGATGCCAAGGTTAAATAAACTATCCCGCTGTAGCGTGGCTGCATGCATGATGTGTGTGTGACTCTTTGGAAACCGATGAGTTGGGTTGAGGTTGCATAGCTAGCCGCAGTGCTCCCCGACTGTGCAGAGCACCCGGCAAATGGCCCTTAGCCTTGCTAGCACTCCTAGCTCTACGATCCATCATACCATATGCTCTCAATAGGGAAGCTAACGCTAATGACTGATGAGTGAATGAGAAGGAGGGAGGGTGACAAGAAAGAAGATAATATGGAAGAAGAAAGAAAGAGTAAGAGACCAAGCAAAGAACAGACTGATTAATTGGACAAAACCAAAGGTGACATCAAAGATAAAAATGAGATGGAAAAATAAGTAAAAGAGGAAGAAGAAAAAGTTGACATGGAGGGGAGAATATGAACTGCTTGGGAGGCCTTTTCAAGTGAAGGATGACCATAGAGACGGCTCAGTTACAAGAAAGAAAAGAAGATGTGGTTCAGGAGAAGAACAAAAAAACAACATTATTAATCAACTGAAGAGGTCAAAGGATTGTAACTTTGTCTAGAAAAAAGACAAAACTGGAAGATTCTGCAGGATAGTGTTTTATCTACAGTTTATCAAGACTAAATAGGAAAATCTAGTAACAGACAAGAAGTAAAAAAAGGAAATCTTGTAGAGTTTGTCTAATCATGCATTTATTTTGTGATAAGTAAATTGATGAAGCAGAGATCTTGTGTGTGCTCGTATTTGTGTATGTGTATGGTTGATAGGCTAATGGGATACTATAAGCCTGCCCATATGGGGCCATTGTTTATAGGTGATGAATAGAGTCCACGTGTCTTTATCTGGCATTCAACACAAGGCAAACCCTGCCGAGGGCACCCTGTTGACTTCGAGTGTGTGTGTGTGACTGTGTGTTTAATATGTGTATGTGTGTGACAATGAGTGTGTGTGAGACAAAGAATGAGTGTGTATTTCTCCTGCTGTGTGCTTGGCAGTGCCCTCAATGGTGCCATCCTGAGCGCGTTTCATCATCATCTGCCATGACAAAGATGTCTAATGACACACACGTACGTTGACACCGACACATAGACACACGCACAGTCCCATCTGTGCCGTGGTATCTGGGTGCTTTGGGACACTGCGGGAGAGGAGGACAGGGAAACGACCCCACGTTCCTGCACCATGTGTCTATCTCTCAACCCATTCTTATCCTCTCTTCTATCGTTTGTCATCTTCTTCCTAATTCTCTCATCCACTCACTCTCATAAACACAAAGATACCACCAGGAATTTGACCCTGACAAAGCCTCTTTTTTGCATCAGAGTAACTAGTTTTCTAAACAAACTGTCTTTTGAGTACAGCACTTTACTAGCAAACTTTTTGTGGGAAAAGTCTAAGTCATTGTATATTCAGTGGAATCCCAACCCATTTTGCAACTTTTGCTGCTTCTATAGGACTACATGTGTGGTTTTCTCCTCCACGCACCTGGTTTATATGCATGTACAGTATCATCACAGCAAACCAAGACATCATCTACGATTTTGCCTCCACAGCATTGGACCCCGTAGCCATCATGCAGTCTCCCACTGCAGCAAAGCTGGCCGCCTGTCATGGAATAAGGAACCCCCCCACAGCAGCTGTCACCGGGCCCCACAGAGACCCGGCCCTGCAAGTGGTCAGGACAGCAGTATTCATCTAGAAAGACAAGGACAGATGAAGGAAAGACTTGAGCAGCATTGAGAAGACTAGACTCAAACCAAGTGGAAGATAATTAATCAGATGTTGGTGCAAACAAAGAAAGTAAGAGGACATACTGGTTTTTACAGGAACATAGTATCTTCCACAACACTGATGATTAGGCTGAGATGGGACAAGTTTGCCATTGCAGCAAACAGGGTGGGAGGAATCATCCCAACCAAAATAAAGCTCATCACAGCAATGATGATGCGACTTTCTTGTGTGTAGTAATCCATTGCAGCATATCTGCTTAACACACAAGTGCATATATAAGAGGGGAAAGTTTATTTTTGAAGATCAATATAGAAAAATCTACACTTTCAAAGCATTTATTTGTTCATCATATTAGCATATGGAAATAAAATACTGTCTGTTGCTCTGTATTAAGGAAATACACTGCATCAAGAAGAAAAACCTTTAGACCTGTGTTACATCTGTATTTATTTGCATTTTAATTATATTTTTACTGTGGTCAGCATATCCTTACAGTGTATTTGAAATAATAACTTAAATGTAATAGCAGAAGATATAAAAAAAAAAAAAAAATCATATACCTGTGTTTCAGGATGAAAGCAAGACGTCCCACACACGCTGTGACCCACAGGACACTGCAGATAGGAACATTTAAACCTTAAACCACCGGCACTGTCAGAGGACGGTGTTACCCCTGTTGACCTATCGGTGCATGATCTAATGGTTCGTCTTAAAACCTCGTAGCCCAGCATGATCCCACTGGGTCTGCCCGGATGGGACCAATCTAATCTCACCACTCTGTAAGAAGAGAGGTGGAGGGAAGCAAAAACAAAGTGAAAGTGATAGGCAGGAGTAAGTGTCTCCTTCACACTCCATTTTCACAAATGTACAGATGCAGTCACACACACACTTTCAAACATGAATGCATTCATGCATGGTTAATGTCTGACAAAGTTGAGCTACAGTACCAAGGTGTATGCATCTTCATACACTTTACAGTATTGATTTTCTTCCTTTTTTAACGCTGACATTTTAGCAGGGAAAATGATCTGTGTTCTAACACACGGTTACAACCTGCAGAGCATCTTGGGCATCCTGAAACCCTAACCTAAAAAAATCTGCATGAAGAAATGTTTTCTTTCACTTGATGTAAAGCATTATACATGACATTTAGTGTTCTTTTTAATGACATTTATATTATATTGTTAGTTGAAGATTAAGTAAAGCCAATTCCACATCATGATAAGATGACAATGTGTTGATTTCAAGGATAACAGGAGTACAAAAAGGGGAAATTTAGCTCAATTTGCAGTGAATATTGGCACAGAATTGACAGACTGAAAAACTTTTTAGTGTGAAATTGCTCAAAATCAAAGTTAAATAATCCTGATTGATAGACAAAAATATTATTAAATATGTCCAGAACTTTATTTCTTTTGTAAAGTAAATCTTCCTTACATTTTTACTTTGAATGCCAAATTATTAGCAGAATTCTTAAATATATTCCTAATGACAGAAAGTTGCAAAATAAAAGCCATAAAGTATTTTGTACTATTGGGCCAACAAATAAAACAAAACACACTTCACACCAACACTCTTATCATTATATCCATCAAATTGTACTCACTAAGTAGTAATAAAAATTTTCACACAATAACCAGAAATAATAAAGGTGAATTGCTGGCATAAAGTAAAGTAGAGCTCAAGTTTAAGAGGAAAACGGCAACAATACTCATAGTGAACTCCTGTATTACCTGGGACTGACCACTTGTGCGTGTGGGCTGGGCAGATCAGCTGGCAGATCTTCTACTGTGGTTGTTCTGGTAATATTACTCCGAGTACATGCATACACTGTGCACACCTCCACCTGAAATACACATTATATTAGATGACATAAAAGTTATACTGCTGAAATTTTCTATTTTATATTGCATTTGATTTAATACTTGTATATTGTAGACTGTAAAAGGCAGCAGGTCCCCCAGAAGGTATGAACCGGAGCTGTTGTCTACACTGCCATGAAGACGATCATCAACGTAGATGCCGTAACCAGTAACTGCTCCGTTGGGTCGATGAGGAGGGAACCAGAGGACACGTGCAGTGCTGCTGTTTACTGGAACCACTTCAGGAGCAGACATCCCTTCTGGCTCTGAGAGAGGCATAAGAGGGACACATAAAAAAAGCAATTCAATGAAAAAAAAAAAAAAAACATGAGACAAAATAAAAGGTGATTATTCCAAAAATGATCTGGTAGAATCTGTAGAATCAATACATCCAGCAGTTCTGGTCTAAACCAGCAGATACACCAGTGAAAGAAGAAGGATTCACCGATTCTACAGGGTGTAATAAAAACATTAATACCCATTTAACTTTTTTTTGTACATCCATAAACTACAATGTACTTTATTGGGATGTGTGATAGAAAAGCACAATGGCACAAAGTTGTGAGAGAGAAAAAGTCAAAATCTTAAAAGTGAGGCCTGCATTAGATTTCTGCCCTATTTGCCCTATTTACCTAAAAAAAAAAAAAAAAAAAAAAAAAATCAAATGCAACCAACTGCCTTCAAAGTTGTGTAAGTTAAACTAAGTGCAAAACAGTTTTGAACATCTCACAGGGCACTGTTCTGGAGTATGGTACAACAACAAACCTACCAAAACACGACAGTCCGCCTGAACTGACAAGTTAGATAAAGACGATATTTATAAGAGAAGAAAGGATCTGTAAAGAGTTGAGACTTCGGAGGGAGAATTTCTTGAAAATATGATCTTTAGTTGTGCACTTCCCAAAACAGGGCACATCTACAGAATGGGGACACATTAAACATGTAGAAGAAGGTGGCTTATTCAGATGAGACCAAAAATCAACTCTCTTGCCTATGTGCAGAATGCTGTTTGTGGCGGGAAACTAACAGTACGCAATGCTTATCACACTAAAGACACCATGGCATTGGGCATACATGGTGGTGACTGCATCATGGTGTTGAATGATTTTATTTTATAATATTTTTCCACCAAGAGGAAAGCAGGTCAGAGAAGATGGATGCAGCTAACTGCAGTACAATACTAGATGAAAACTTGTCAGAAGTAGTAAAAGGCTTTCGACTGGGGCTGAAGTTAATATGGGATGGTCAAGATCTATATTCATTAAGTCAGAACAGTCCAGTACAAGTCCAGTCCTGAATCCGATAGTGAAGCTGTAGCAAGACTTCAAAAGTGGACAAAAATTGTAGTTTCTACATTTGTAAAAGTGGAAGAGATCCAAAAAGACCATCCAGTCTAAAAGTGGTTCAACAAAGTATTTACTCTTATAAGTGCATGTCACTAATTTTTCTTTGTAAAATATTTTGAAAAACTTTCATCAGTTTGGTATTAATATTTTTTTGCAAGGAGCTGCACCTTATACTTCACCATTCAGTAACTTTAGAGAATGAATAACATTTTACTCTGAGGTGAAAAGAAGCTATTTTATGTGAAATGATGTTCAGAAATGAAGCTGTAAGGAAAGAAAAAAAAACAGAGAGAGGAGCTCAAATAAATGAGGTAAATGATCTGTGAGGGCCTGAAAAGAGTAATCGCACAGACTCTTGTATTATTTTAAGTAAAAATGGAGAAGACTATGAGAAGGTAACTCAATTCTTTTCCTGCCCTAAATTTCATTTACTGCAGAATGGCATTATCTGTGCAATGCTGATCGCTGAGCTTCCTTCTCTACACACCTGTATTTTTCTTGCCAATTAGCTCTGATGTTAGCATTGCCCTGTAGATTGCAGGCCACGTTAGGATGGTTGGTAGGGTTGAGCAACATTAGTTAAAATATATTAGGCCTCTTAGGTGTATGTGTGTGTGCACACTCATAGCTATAAAATAATGAAATTACCTCAGTAGCCCTCTCAGTTAAACGAGCCATGCTTTGCCTTTAGCACCTAATGATTTTCTAATGTTTTTAATGCACTTTTTATTATACGGCTCAGATTAGAGAGAAAGAAGGAGGCCTGTGACATATGATACACCTCGACAGGAAAGGAACTGGGAGGGGTGTAGAGAAAAAGCGATGTCTGTCCAGAGTCACTGAGAGGGAAGTGAAGACATAAATATAACGGTGCAGAAAGTGGCTCAAGATTTACGATTATATGGAGGCAAATGTAGCAGAGTGGGATAAGCAATTAAGAGAAACGAAAAGTACGCATAACCATTTAATACGTTTTGCAAGCTTTTTTGGAAAATATCAATATATCCAATAATTTATATATTTGATTCTTATTCAACTCAATATTATTTGTCAAAGTTCTTGATTTTACATCCCGAATAAGTCATTTTATAAACTTTATAAACAAAGTCATACATCTAAAACTGCAAAAATGGCTCAATTTGAGAGTAAAATATCTTTTATAAAGACTGAAGAGTTAATCAGAATCTTTTTTCATTATGAAAGAATTTCTGTGGTGCTGAAAAAGACATTTTCATCCAGTTTAAAATGTAGAATATGGTTTGCTTGTACAGATAGCATGAGTGCAGTTTGTGTGTGTTTGTCCATGGTGCCAACAAGCAATTTACAACACCTCGAATCAGCCTCTCACACACTTTGTATTGATTTCATGCCTCACTACATGATGTGTTTAACATCCCCTGTGAAACACAATGTAGCAGAGAAATGCATGTTAACCCGAACACCTCTCATGGATGTAATGATTCATTATTGTATGTACACAAATAAAATGTTGTGATTACACCAGCACCAGCGGATATTAATCATGTTAAAATAGAGGGTTGTTGAACTTTTTAAATCAGGCAATATTTCTTCATGCTCTTATTTTCTCCTACCTCCATCAGCAGTGGTGACATAAACCACTGATTTAGTTGTATTGTGTGCACCATTGAACACCTGTAGTGATATCAGGTATGTGGTGCTGGGCCAAAGGTCTCCTATTACAGTCGACGTGACATCAGGACCATAAGCCATCACTGGACCAGTCTCGGAAGATGTTACTGTGAGAAAAAATGATTCCACCTCTCCCTGCAGGTCTTGAAGAGCTGAAAGATAATAATAAAGTTGGGGGATCAGCTAAAAATTCCCTCTCACTGTTCTATGCCGTTCTCTATAATTTTCTTATAACATCTTACTGTGAAAGTGTTTGTATCAAAACACTAGACATAAAAGCAGAGTTAAATGAAGGACACCATAATTTTAGTTCAACAATTCACATGCAAGTTTCAATGCATCTTATGTTCCATGAGCACTTGCTAATTTAAGTTTATATTCAAACTGGGATTAAATCCAAACTTTTACTTTGGAAATTACTGCATATGTTTTTGACCTTCATTTGAATGGAAAAAACAACAAAAACTGGGCCGCCACAACTAATGTAAAACCAAATAATGATGCTGACAATAATAATTCATCAGTATGCATTTTTCAGGCAAACGCTTTATGAATAAATGTTTTTTTTTGTTTCCTAAACTTTTCACAAAAAAAGTGTGGAGCAGCACCTAACTCCAATCTTCAGAGGTTGTGTGTGTCTGCCTGTGTGTTGTGTGTTTTAATTGTGTTCATTTCCAGGTTAGTCGTCGCGTACCTAAAATTCACAACGCTTTGAATTTTTGAGCCTTCTATATTTAAGTGCACCAATAATAAATACCATAGTTAACTTATTTTTGTCATGCTGTAGTTCACAGAACCTGGAGACTGTTTTATATTTTACAGCATCTACGTTTTGACATTTATTGAGGCATCCAATAAAAAGCTAGATTGGCTCAAAATAGAATTGTTGTAATAATTATAGATTGGCCCATAATTTACAGCCAGATTATGTACCATTTGCTACCAACAAGCAGTGATTAAGCAACAAATCATGGAGTATGTATCATGCTGTTCAAGTTGACAAAGGAGTTCAAGATGATGTGTAAGCCAGAAAAAGTCTCTTTCACGTCTTTGTCATTACTTATGTCAACAGTTTTGTGTTACTGCTTAAACTTGATTCTATAAGTCTTACATAGGGAATAATGTTAAGTTCGTATATTGTGTCCAGCGATGTCCTTGCAAAACCTAAAGACAAACTTACTAATAAATCTGTGCTTTTGTTCGATCATTTAAGATGTGTTGATGAGCTGATGTGTAAAGGCATGTGTTTGAGGAAGTGCGTTATGAACAGAGAGGGTAATCTTACAAGGTTTATTCCAGTTGACTTGTACAGCTGTGTGATTGATAGCATGAGCAGACAAAGTAGGAGGCTTGAGGGGAACCCCTGCCATGGTCACTGCAGTAACAATATTTCCTGAAGAGTAACCCACGTCATTATGAACCACAAGCTGGTACTGGTAACCGGTGAATCTGTGAAGAGACAAAATGATTCTTTTGATTAATGCCCCAACTGTCACAATAAGTTTGTCTTCAAGTGAAGTTAGTCTTTCAGTTTGAATTCAGTTCAACTCAGTGAATTTATGTGAGGCTGATTCACAACAAATGTCGTCTCATGGCTTTTTACAGAAAAAAAATAAATAATCTGCATTAAGTGATTGACTTTGCAGCAGAACTCTCCCTTTCCTTCAGGAAAAACATGAGGCTGCAAACAGTTTAGTGGACTGAGTAATTAGCTTTGCAGCAATACCTCTTCATGAGCCTGCATGTGGCAACAGTGGGAATGAAAACTCCCCTTTAACAGGAATTAACCTATAGTAGAACCAGGGTCAGTACAAGTGGAAAAAAAATACAAAAAAGATTTTTAGGTTCTCACCGTTTTTAAAGCTTTGTCCATGTATTAACTAGTTTGTTTCTGAAAGCAACTGGTTGAACTGGATTATAATTAGGGGTTAAAGAGAAGTGAAGATGGATGAAGAGAAAAAAATACTTAATTTCATGTAAAATTAGTTGCAATTTTTTCCATCTTTAACTAAATAATAAAAACTTAAGTGAGATTTTACTTTTAAAAATTCCTTTTGTCCCCCTGTGCATGGGATGAGCTTACACAACTGCACGTTGGTCAGGTGATTTTGAAAAAGGTACCTAAGATACATAGAAGATCCAGAGCAGTTCACAAAGGATAAAAGAAAAAAAAACGCAACCAAGTGGTGGACTGAGATTAAGGGACACTGTGTGAAACAAAAACAATTTAATTCTTTGGGATATTTGCTTAATGTACCTTTGAGCGGTATTAAAAGATCGGCATCAGCAGTCACTCTCCGATCGGCTCTGCACACACTGTTTGTTGCAGCGCTGCCATTTGCTCTAGAGCTCATTCCAGTAATCTCACCTGCTTAGGCCTTTATCTTCATAGAACAATTTGGTGCCGGAGTAAACACGGAACCAGCGATGGAGATCTTCGGAGGGGGGTGGGGAAGTGGCTGCTAACGTGGGGACCATGGCGACGGCCAGGGGCTGGTGGGTTTTACGTCTGAGCAACTTGTATCTGAGGGGGAAGATTTGAATAAAAGAAAAACAAACACACACAGTTTGATGTTGAGGAATCCATCAACACACAAAGACTGTACACAGTGCGCCGTTCAGACATGCACACACTCAAACTTCCACACTGAATTTTAGCTGACTCTTATCACTCATTTCCTCCTCTTGTGTTGTTTTTCATCATCTCCATTCATTGCCTCTGCTGTATCTCATCCCTCCCAACGCCTCTCCAGTCGCTGTTTTTCTGCGGGTTTTGTGTTTTCCTCTCCCTACAGTGATGCTAATTTCTGCTGTAATCAGAAGAGAAGGGCTTAACGCCGCCTTTTAACCAACCCACTTAGACAAACATACAGAGCTGAGCAGCGCAGAACAGAGAGAGCGAGCGAGCCTCATGCATTTTAATCACCTGCTAAGAAAATGGACCTTTATTTTAGGCCTAATCGCAGGCAGAGTCAAACAGGACGTGAACAAAGTGGACCCGAATGTGCATTAGTGCTGTGCAAACACCGATTATGAATGAGCAACACTTAGCTCATTAGCAGGGTACTTTTGTTAGCGACTTGTTAATGTGTTTATTCCTTTTTTGCGTGGAGTTTTTCAGCAGCAACTGAACATCTCCAAAACGTGCCTTTCAAAATCCACATCATGATATCAGTAAATATGATATCAGTCTGTAAATTTAATTATTACAGACATAAATTTTACCTGATATTTGGTCCATTTGGCCGACTTGGTGGTTGCCAGGAAATTGCCAGAAAAGATTCACTGATGGGCACGACTGAAAGAGGTGCCAGGTCTTCAGGTGTTGTAGGTAATGTGGAGGCAGGAGATGGAAGACTTTCTGTGCATCCACCAACATACCCTCCACCATTTGAACATGCCAGCACAGTAATGCTGTAATTTGTGTACGGCACAAGGTCTGTTACAGTGACATTGAACTCCAAGGAATTGCTGGTGTTATAAAAGATCCGGGGTTCCGGGAGACGGATTTCATATCCACGAATCTCTCCATTGGGGATCAAAGGAGGCGACCATGTGACCTGAAACAAACATTTGAGAATTTTGAAATGTCAGCTTTTGTTAAAATATAACATGCAAATCCATTGGCAGGGAAAAAGTCATTAAATCTTTTCTACAGTGCCTTGAAAACTTGCAATGGAACACTTTTAGATATTGTCATAGTACAACCACAAACGTATATCTACTTTTTTGGGATTTTAAACAGCAGACATAAAGTATCACATAATTTTTAAGTGAAAGAAAAGGGAAATTGTTATTAAAAAGGATAGAATTCAGCAAATTGTGATGCTAATGTATATTCATCACCAAAGACAACACTTTTTAGAGGTTTTTTGAGACATGTCTTTCAGGTTTGCCCATTCATCATTGAATTTGGAAAATTTTTTAGTTTAATTTTAGTCTAATTTAGTGAAAACACCTTCTTTGATGTTATTGCGTTGTCTCCAACACAACCTGGGCAAACATCACAGTCACATTTGTAGTGTGTATGGATAACAACTATTTAAACTTCATCCCACCAGAGTACTGGATATCTGCAGCTCCTCTAGAGTTATCACAGAAAGCTGGGTTGGTTCTCTAATTTATGATGCTGTTTGTTTGCTGATGTTTTTTAATAAATGTGAGGCCTTCACAGAACAGTTGAATTTATACCTATAATAAATTACATACAGGTTAACTTTACTAATTAACCCCTAAATGCTTGGTTTTATTTAGGGGTACCCGAGTAAAAGATACTACAGATTTTTAGTTGTAAAAATTTTTTTTTAATATTGTAACTTTCCCTTTTCACATCAGTTTATAGTAAAACTGCAGGAAAATGTAATGAAGAACTTGAGGTTGTAACATCTAGAGTTTGATCATTTTAAAAATATTTTTGCAAAGCAAACAAATCCTCAATGTTTCCAATTGATTATTATTTAAATACTAATGCTTTTATTAAAAAAAAAAACATTCATTTGGTTTACATATTTATTCTTTACTAGTTATAACATATATAACCTCTATGTACGTATAATTAAGTGTAAGAAAATCTGTATATTGGATTCTGAATGCATCGTTTTGTCAGATTAAGGTGGAACCAGCAACCTTTGCAGTAGTGAAAACTCTATTAGGATGGTCACTGTGTGTCCTTAGTAGTCTTGTAGGAAAACATAACTTGACTTTGACTTAAGTAGAAGGTTTCTTTCATCACATTTAAACAGGGCACACACCAACAGGCACCCTCTCTCTCACACACAGGCACCAGGCTAAAATAATGAAAGCTGCTCGTAATGGAATTGCTGCATGCAAAAACAAAAGCTAAGTGCTGTGTCTGATTTGGAATCAGTTCAGTCTGTCAGCGTTTTAAAGATAGGACAAAGGTAAACGCTAGACATAAATGATAGAACACACATGCAACAGATGCTACTCACAAAAACAATCAGCTTTTTACACACTTAAAAGTATTTTTCACTGTGATAACTGGATTAATGCATTGATACTGAGATGAGTAGCAACAAAGTTTAGATATTATGCATACTCAGACACATACACACACTTAGGGAAACACACTGTCAAGAAATGACTTAGTAAACAGCTTATTAATACAAGTGCCGGTGATTAAGTGGTCAATGTCGATGAGAATATTATGAATGAATGTCAAGACTAATTATTTATCATGCAACCTTGATATTTTAACAAGTGACACCGAGAGGTGATACAGGAGACACGCACTCAGATGCATACACATGAGAAATACCTTCCCGACTACAGAAAAACATTCACACACTCAAAGGCGTACAAACACCATAACTGGGGAGGGTCATTTTGAGTTAGGTAGCTCATTTCCCAAAGTGCGTGTTGAGTGTGTTCTGTGGTGGAAGTCATTTACAGATTGAATAGCTTGATGTAATCTGGTGATGGTGAAGACACAAGAGACCCTGACATAGAGTACTGGGGCTGAGGCCAGTCCAGTGTGTGTGTGGTGGTGTGTGTGTGTGTGGGGGGGTGTGGGTGTGTGTGTGTGGCTATTTGCAAAAATGCAAGGCAGGAAAGAACTGACGAAGTTTGAACAGCTTTTGGGGAAATGTGTGTTGGTACATTTACAATTTTATTTAGAGAACAACAATTATAAATTGTAATATCAATTTGTGAAATTGTTAATATTTCCATCCAAAGCCAAACACCTCAAAGTTGGGATAAATTTTATTCCTTTGTTCTATTGAAACACTATGAAAACCAATGTATTTTTATAACAAAATCATTCATTTCAATATTGCAAACTTAATTAATTTAAATACTAACAATATTGTGAGAAAAGATTTAAACTACATTTAGAGATTAAATCATTATACATGTGCCATAAAATTAATTAATTATTTCTGGTGTACAATAAATAAGAGCACCCTAACGTCTCACTTTAAACGGCTAAATCATAGCTAAAGTTATTGTTTCATAACCTACCCTGCTTAAAATCTCTCTAAACTTTATCCCAGGCATGTCAGGTGTGTTCCTTGGTGTTCGTGATGCTGTCAGTTCATTAAAGTTTCTGAAATGGCTTAAATTACATGCATATGTCACAAAGATGGTGACTCCAGAGTGCAAATTTTATTTGAGTTGTATTTAAGGCCTAAAAGACTTCAAATTTGACTTAGACTTGTGGTTTGAGATTAGAGTTTTAAGGCCAATTCATACTCTCCAAAAACAGAGAAAATTGTGTTTTTACTCCAGGTGGAAAGAAGAAAAAATTGGAAAGGGCATTTTATATTCATACCTCACAAGAATTCTATGAATTCCTCATAAGTTTCTCCCACTGCAGGATTTGTATAAAATAATAGTCGTACAGGAAGCAAAAAACATTCCTAGCAAATGATGTCAAACACAAACTACAACTTACTGCCTTAAACCAGGGCTGCAAAAACAGAATAATGTAACTTTGTTCTGTTTTTGAAAAGTGTTTATAGACCTTTATCTAATTTAATAAGAAGTGTAAATGAGAATGTAAACTACATATCATGAGTGCTTTGACAGATGACAAGCTGCTCCGTGTATTTTACTTTGAAAGAATGCACTTGATTATTAGAATGGTTTAACAGCCTGGACTCTTAATCTGTTCCTATTAGCTCTAAATTCATAAAGTAGCACTACAGAATGTTTCTGATCATTACATTATAGGACTTTGGACTGCTTCAGCACAAAAACTTGAAGAAATGTGAAAGTATTCAAATGGTCCTTTTTGTTATCAATTTTAGCAAAGAAAAGATGTTTAATACTTTCAAAAATGTAAGATATGTAGCTCCTTTTGTTAGTAAAAATAATGTAAACACATGAAACTAGGTGGATACATTTCATACTTTTTACTTATCTTTTATGAGGATTTTGTTTAAATACTAAAAACCTGTACATTTGCAAGCTTTTTTTCACCATGTATAACTTTAATAGATAGTTCTAATTATACTTTTAGTTTTTCTAAATCTGTATAAGTCTAACTTTCATCTTTGCTGGTTTCAATGGACCTTTCCTTTATACCCTCAAAGTCTGTTTTTTAGGAGAGAAGAAGAAACCATGTATACATTATTTGTTAGGAAGATATTCAAAATCCTAAGATGTGTTGTCAAGGTCAGTTGATAACCAGGAAGCGGCTTCCTGCCTGCCCAATTAGCAACAACCAGGAAGGAACGCTTTTCTTCTCAGACCTGTGACCCCTAAAGCTGAGCTGCTGCAGCAATGACAGGGGCGGTTCTGAAAGGATGACAGGCATTAGCATTTTTCTGCAGTTAGCATTAGTGTAGGGCTGTGAGTGCAAGTGTGTGTACATCTTTTTGTGTGTGTGTGTGTGTGTGGATGCATGTAATATTGTTCCAGTAGCTTTCAAAGATAGGCCTTGATGAGAGATTAGCCACTGGTGGAAATCCACTCCCGTCACTCCTTCAAAATGGCCGACAGGAAGGAAGCTGCTACAGACAGGGTCACAGCCCCTCCCATTTCTGAAGGGGACCTTGAGTTGAACGCTCCTCTCTCTCATTAAATCCAAAAAGGGAAAGACAGAAGAATCTGTGTGACATTGCTTTGTCTTTTTTACTCAGTCAATCTCCAACAGTGACTGAGGAGATTCTCAATGAAGCTCTACTTTATTATTTCTTTGGTTTAAGTAAATATAAACACAGTAAAAGTTGCTAGATTACTCAGGGATATAAAACTACGGAATTCCTTGTGAGGTAAAACTGTTCTGTATCAGTGACTTTCTTACTGAAATAAAACTACAATCCAATGAATAGGTATGTTCATAAATACCTAGGTAAGAGGGTGTGTTGGCATTTAAAAAGAATAAGAAAGAAAGTAAGAAAATCCTCACTTGAAGCGACTCTGATCCAAGAACTTTTACTCCTGGGGGACTCAGTCCAGCTGGACGAGAAGGTCTGGTTTTGACACTGACCCAAGGCCCTGTATGTATAAAAATATACAGCTTAAAAACAGTGTTTCAAACATAAAGGAGGAGTAAATATGAAACATCTCAGACTGAAAACAATAACAAAGTTGTTAAAGTCTTACCTGTAGCCTTTCCAGCCTGATTGTGGAGCACAAGTCGATATTGGTAGGCCGTCCAAGGACTAAGAGCTGATGAGGAATCGAGGAACGAAAGAGGGGGAGGAACTGGCAGAAGGTGGCCTACTGTGGAGGCTTGCTTTGTTCCGGCAACTCTGCGCTCAATCTCCCAGCTACAGCAAACACAAAATTCAGAATCACACAAAATAATAAATAAAGCCAAGAGCCTGCTTCTTACCGTTCTAGTGGTCCATTGCTTCTTTCTGGGGCACCCCAGGACAAGAGAACAGATGTTGGCGTGTCAGAGTAAAGGTGAGGTGCAGGAACTCCTTCAGATGGAGCTGGGAGGGTCTGGAAGTACTGAGACTCCCCGGACAATGAGCAACCAACGATGGTGCATGCTTTCACCTGGATGATGGAAAATGGCTCTGTAATGTCACAGTGTTAAACTTTTTACATGATACTTTCTATCAGAAGTTAGTTAACAATTATCCTCAACTGTAGTTCTAGTTTTCTCTAATATTGGGACACAATATGTATGTGTAACATTATCAAGTCCAATAGTACATGATTATTCTACCACTATGAAAACATTTCAATATGTGTTACTGGAAAAATCAACATGAAAAAGGAAGACAAAAATGTTTATTACATCTTCAGCTATGTTTTGACTTTTAGATAGCACAGTGCTCTCTTCTATAGGAATCCCTTTAGTACCTGGAGGCTGAACATTTGGTAGGGATGCAGATGGAGGAAAGTGTAACTGGTGGTATTTCCAGGAACAGTGACAGACAGAGGAGTAGATCTGGATGTGTCGGATAAAAAACCGGAGAAGGTGAATGGGTCTTGTGTGATGAAATGATCAGGATTGAAGCTGCTCAAAGTAGAATTTGGGGCTGAAAGTGAGAGGTTTGTTTCTACACGGCTGATTTTGGGCTCAGTCGGTTTGAATAAGACAATATTGTGGTCACGACTTTCAGTGCTCTCACTAGATGAGTCCATTTGATTATTTTCAACAGTACCAGGCCTTGAGGTGGAGAAAATGACACTGTGTATACTTTTTTTAGTTGTGCTCAACTTGCTATCATAATCTGCAGAAAATGTAGAGTTGAGGCTTGAGCCTTTTGGTCTGCTAGGATCTGACAATGTCAGGAAGTTGAAATCTGAATGTTGACGAGTTCCATCAAAGTTGGCCAAGACACTTGGCTTAGAAGACAAATTTGAGGTGTAGGTCGATCTGGTGCTGGGGACTGCATCAGGGTCACGATCTGAAGAAGTGATGGAACCTGAGTACAGATATAGTGTATAATTTGTAATGATGCCATTTGTTTGCGCAGGAGGATCCCAGGTAATTAAAGCACTCCGCGACTGAAGTCCCATAATGGCCGGTGAGGCTACATGGCTTGGACCTGCAGAAAAAAATAAAATATTATTTTAAAAAAGCAAGAGAGAAAAGTGAAAAGCAGGTTTATTTCAAAAGAGTTTAAATATAAGATAGCAACATAAACAAAAAACACAAAAAGGTAAAGAGTCATATTGAAATCAATGTTCAAGAGATTACTATTAATATTCACATTTTGTCACTTTCTTTCGTGAAGGCAATAAAGAAGTGGGATTTAAAGTTTTTGGTAGTTACAATTCGAGGCTGGATTGACTAGACTACAAGAAATATTGTTAATCCACAATCAAGACAGCCACAAAAAAACCATCAAATTATTCAGGTTTTAGTGGCTGAAAAGATTTATTTATTTTTTTACAATATTAAGTTTAGCCAGTATGGCCAGCAATTTTCAATTACATGGAAGAATTGAAAATATAAAGAACATCAGGGTCTGGGAATAGCTAGAGCTGACAAAGTACTTGGTATTTTGGGTCTATGTTTTTGATTTGGCTCTACATGAATGGTAAAAAAATTAATTGACGACCCTGCTTAGTGAAACTATCTGCTCAGAATGATTTGAGGGACGAATCATGAACCAATGTTTCACATTAAAGAAAGGAGCTAAATCTGATTAAAACTTATTCTCACTGCTGCCAATATATATTTTGATCATTACAGCTACAATGTCAACTATAAAATGTATTTCAAGTTACTTTGATTTTATTACATAGACTTAAAGAGAATAAACCCCAGGTGATGGTGATAATCTCTGCTTAATGTGCATAATATTGTACTTATAGGCTTCTGCTCTCACAGTATATATTGTAACACTCCAAGTACAATAAGATGAGATCAGCTGATAATCTGGGTTATCTGTTCGTTGGTCCTTAAAAGACATGAAGCACGTAGTTTGACAGCTGTGGTTTTAAAAGCAGCAAACCTGGGGTGGTGCTGCTTTCGTTTCCACAATTAGCATAATTTGTCATTCTTGTAAGCATGCAGGAAAAAAATAGTAACCATCTTTAGGCCAGCTGACCAGCAATATCCAGAAGCAGCTTTATAGAACTAAAGAAAACTCTGGTCACTCAGTTTCTCTGGTTTTGTATTTCAACTGTAGGGCAAGAAATGTAGAAACCTTCGCTGCACGTTAACACCAGTAACCGTCCTATGCTGCTTATGCCATTTTCAGTGAGTGAGACTGTGGCTTGAAGTCTTCTAAGTTAAAAAGAAAATAATCCTTTTAGAAAGAGGCAGAGAAACCCATGGACAAAAAGTCACATGGCTATCACATGACTATGCCAGGGTAAAAATTAACATGAGACCAGGAAAGGAAATTTCTCTTCATGGAAACCTGTTTGAAGGTAATCCCACATCCTCCTCCTCCCCTGGCATTTACATCCCACTGTACTGCTCTATAATGGACATACACAGCGACACACACTATTCCTAACTCACACATTAACTCACATGCCCACACCCACAGAGATGCAGTATAGCAGTAATGGTGCTGTGTGAAGGGCAAGCAGATCAAGGTGACTGAGCGGACTGAGGGAGCATGCTGCGCCGCTAAGTGCTACCGCTAACCGCTAACGGCTTTCCCAGATGGTGATATGTGTGTGTGTTTGTGAGGGATAGGCAGAAAGGAATTGAGTGAAATGAGATTAGCAATTGTATAAGAGCATAAATTCATTTGAGATTAGGCATACGTGCATGGCAGACATGTCTATGTGCACGGCTGCATCTCTGCAACTGGACAGTAAATACTGTGCACTTTTGCTACATTATCAATTGATTCATGGCACCAAGTACCAACAGACTAAGGTACTAATAATGCCTTGAGATTTGAAGTTCCAAACACGCAACACTATTAATAACACATTAAGTCCCTGTTTTAATTCCACTTAAAAATAAACATGTGTAACTTGTATTTTGAATGCAGAAAATGTCAAGAAGGTAACTTTAATGTGTAATGTCAAGACACATGCTTCAAGCACTCACTAGAACCAACAGTAACAACAATTATACCACATAAAACATGCAAGAAACAAGACACATAATTTTAACAGGAACATTAAGAAGTTTAAAATTAAAACACGTTTAATTTTGTTATTTTCTGAGGTTAGATTTTGTGATAAAATGATCAGTTTGGTAGAACTGTGTTTGCTTACAAGTCATATATTAGCAATATTTCAGAAGCTTTACCATAACCACATCACACCTACACACACATGTAACATTTAAGATAAAACATTTTGTTTATTTCAGGCTCTCTTTCTTATACAATCATCCTTTGTCCTCCTCTTGCCACTTCTCCCATTTTATCCTGTTCTCTGTCTCCCATTTGCACTTTGTATCGGGTCTCTCTTTCTCCCTCTCTCTGGTCTCCAACTACATAAACAATGCAGGAAGCTGACCTTTTAGGTTAACAGGTTTTTATGCTAGCTCTACTCAGCACTCACACTGATTCAATTACCACCAAAGGTCCACTGAACCCAACGAATAACCAAGTAGCCCATCTCCCTTTCTCTGCATGTCCATGCCAGAGTGCTTCCCTGCATGCTTGCATATTGTTGTGGATGATCGAGTTCCTGACTGTACGTTGAATGTTTAATCAGACAATGCATTTATTTAGGAAAGTTTTTGTAGCATGGTCTAATTAAGATTCCTTACAGACATGCAAAAAACTGAGGAGACTAACAGAAAATCCTAAGCAATTTTAAAACATCATTGATTTAAGTCACCTTGATCCAGTTCCCATCCACCACTCAAAATGGCCCTCGTTTTTTGCCCCTATCCTTCCACTGTTCCCTCCCTCTCTCCTGCCTCCTCACCCTCTCCTTTCTCTCCAAGTGTTGAGTGTTATTTAGGCTTTACTGACGCGTGTAAAATTCTGCAATTTGAAGGGCTGTTAAGTTTTTCAATTGAAATGTTCATTTAAGATGCACTTGATGCTTTTTTTTTTTTGAAGGGGAGAAGCTAGGAGAGGTGGAGTGGAAGGTGGATGCTAATGCTTTACTGGTTTCTGGAAAGAAGGAAGCAAGTTTTGGATTGCATTAGATCCGTCTAATTTTTGGGACTTGCTATACTCTCCTTCTCACCTCCTTTGTTTTTTTTATCCATCATCCTATAATGCCCAAATGTCCCATACATTCTTAAGCTTTTTGAATCTCTCTAGTCTTCTTGCCTTCTTGTCTCCTTTTTCTACTCCTTTCCTCTCATCCATGCATCTACACCACCCACCTTTACTCCTCCTCTGTCTAGTAAACCCCTCCCCCCCAAAAAAAAATAAAAAAACACAGTAGCAGAAGGCTAAAACAGGATTGCTGGGCCGCCAAGCCTTAAATCACATTTATAAGGATTTGGTTAGCATAGTAATAACACAATCAACTGACAAGGGCTTGGAGAGGGGAGGAGGTGAGGGAGAATGTGTGAGTGTAGGTGTGTATTTGTAAGCGTATCTTCTCGTTCATTCTTGTGCACACATACATGTGTGTATTTAACAGTCTACGTATGTTCAGTGTGTATATCTATGCATGTCCATGTGAGAAAAAAGAAGAAGGGTATTATTTTTAGCCCCACACAGGGTCACAATCATGTGTGTGTGTTTTGTGTGTGAGGGGGTGACTGGGCTTTTGAAGGTGATTCAAGGCTCCTAGGAGTCATAATGAGAACAAATGCTGAGCTTTACTGTTATCAAGATACTTACAACAAGGTGTCAAAACGTGACAAGTAATACGGGAGGAATTTACATTGCATTTCATATCTTTACTTTGCTGCAGATTATTTAAAGTCACTGCGGCTTTAGGATTCTCTGAAGAGGCGGTCAGAAAGAGGATGAGGTATGACCAAGGTCATAAGCTGGCATATCCCGACTATATGAGCCTCACATGAGCCTTTAAGTAACTACCACTACCTTAATAGTTAAAAATGTCAATGAATCAACTTCCTTAATATCCTTCACAGGCACTAATGATTTAGGATGATCTATTTAATTCAATATGTACAACCTTTTGACCTAAACAAAGCGCAGAAAGAAGAAAAAAGCAAGGTGTGGCTTTTAGAACTAAAACAAGGAAGTGGTTTGTTTTTCCTAGATTATCTACATAAGTGGTGACCAACATTACCTGATTACCTTGTGAATGCAAAGATGCTTAGTCAGAAAAATTATATATCCAAAAAGCACTCATCTTGTTAATCATTTTAAGAGATCCATTAGCACCCATTTCTAAAAATGTGTAATGTTTTAGAAATTTATGGATGTAGAATTTCAAACTCTACATCATCTCCTAAAATTTTAAAGTGTTCTTTCATCAGATTATTTACTCCTAATTGATCTTAATGTTACAAAGTCCTTTGTTAAAGTTTATAGTTCTGTCATAAAGAGATAAGTTTCACATTAAACAGCATGGCCTCTATGCACACTCAATGCACAAGACTCCACTTCTGAAGAAAAAACATGTTGAAGGTTGTTCAAAGTTTGCTGCATGTCATAAAAAGGCTTTTCTACCAAGTATATTACAACATTGACATTAGAATAAGCAATAATTTTTACTTTCAGTTCTTATTTTCTCAGTTATTTATTATTTAAATTTTAAAGCTACACTTGTTCTACTTAAACTAGATGGTAAGTGTTACTACCACATATTACCTACTAACACTTATCTAGTGTTAAGTGTTATTACTCCTTAAGTCAACTTTTAAATTTAGACACCATTTATCTACTACACTTAAATACAAAACTTTACTCAATTCAGTCTATTTTAAACATAATTTTTGTGTTTATTCAGTAAAGAGGTAAATGTATCCAAATGATCTGATTTCTCATTATTGTCCTAACAACATTTGTGGGTCCCATTAGAACTTTTAATAAATAGAATATGTGTTCCAATTAACACCATTTATCAGTATTGAAAGTAACTTTTGAAAACACCAATCTAAGCAAATATTTAGAAACATACTTTTCACTTTTGGATTAACATTTGTTTTTTATCCGTCTGTGCTTAATTATTGTTTAAAATGCGTTCCACTTTATGAATTGAATTAATGAACTTTTCAATAATATGTACATATTTATTTAAGTGTAGTTAAATATCTATAAATAAGCCTCAAATAATAATAACAATAAAGTATTATATTATATGGCAAATAATACAAAAAAGAGATGGTAAGGTTTTAAAGGTGAGATAAGACTATGCGGTTGAAAACAACAGGAAATAACCCCTGAGATAGAGTCTAATACAGCTTAAGGTTCTAAAGGCAATATAGATAGTTTGTGAAATAAGGAGGAAGGATTTTAGAAAGACACAGAAGAGGAAGATTAAAAAAGAGGAGAATGCAAGCGGACAATATACTCAACCAATCATGTTTTTTTTCTCCACAGCCTCAGATGAAGGTAAAGCACCTATGACCACTTTAAAAAAGTTCTGAAATCCAGGTCAACCAACAAATAAAATTGTCATTATCATCAGCTTAAACCTACAATTCATAAAAACAGAGAGAAATGTACTTTATGTTTTAAGCCCAAGCAAAAGAGATGAGCGCAAACAACTCAATGGCAATCACAGCCTCCAATGAGCTGCAACAAGAAGGGTTATGCTCATCAACCTTTGCCTACTTACACTGAACTATCCCTTTAAGGACCAGACAGATAAAATCACCTACAACATTAGACAAAGGAAAAAAAATGATATGATGCAGTCACAAATGAAAATCATGATGCACTTTCCTGGTGTGCTTTTCTTGATGTTGCTTAAGTGATCTCTGCTCATTTGTGATATTTAAAATGTGTTAAACAGAAAAGACAAATACATGATGCCATCATCATAAAAAAGTACTTGTTTCTGAAGCAATTTTTTTAAAGAATCCCTGAAAATATTAGGAGTGGTGAGTATGTTTTAATTCAAATATTTAAACATATACTAATTACATTCACACTTCTTTAAATGGGTAAAAATTTAGGGTTATGATTTTTAAATACATTATACCTCTGGGAATAACTGACTAAAATACAAAGAAAAAAGACAGGGGAATGTTTTATTAATGTAGTCAGTAATTAATTAAATAACATGAATTCTTTGTGCTCTGCCGTTACCTCTAACCTCGTCTCTGTAGCTTCACCTGTACTGCTCCTCTATCTCACCATGCTACGGTTTAGTTTGGGTGATGAGGGATTATTCTTTCATGTTTTTAATGTTATTTAATGTTCTTACACACACATACACTCACACGTTCACTTTCTAAGACAGCTTTGCTGGGATCATTTTGTTCAAGTGGTGCTTTATTCTTACTCTTTATTCATATTCTTCGTAGCACTCTGAAATACGCACCTCTCTTCCAGTGCGTGCACAGGCGCACATTTACACACACAGACACACACTCTTAGATCACTTAGCTGGTGTGAACATGGGAGTAGACAGAGGAAAGGGAGCTGTCCAACACGGCTAGAGTTTATGTTCACAGGAGCCGTCTGTCTGTTCTGCAGCGACAGGAATTCATAGGGACCAAATTACATTAAAAAGATGGATATAAAACTTTAATGGAATGATAAAAAGGAAGGAAGGAGCATGGGTCTCTCTCTCTCCCTCTGTTCTGTCATTAGTCCACTCTTTTCTTCTTTTCCTCTTTCTTCTTCTGTTCCTCATATTACCCCATTTCATCTAGATTTTTCTCTTTATTTTTTAACCCTATTTCTTATTTTACATCTTTTACTTTTGTAAAAAGTAACAAAACTTTCTAGTGAAACAGATAAAAAAGTACAAAAAAGTGGAGAAAATAAGAGACATACCGGTAGTAGGATTGCTCAAACAGATTTTTTAGCTAGTATGACATAAAATTGCAGATATTTCTCAGATAAAACAAAGAGTGTGCAAATTTGAAAGTTAAAATTTAAACCTTTAAAAAAAAAAAAAAAGTCATTATGTTAAACAATTACTTTTATTAGCTACCTGTTTTGAGACTAAAAAGAACTTTACTGCATTTTTAAAAATAAATGCATTAGGATAATTTGCTAAGGACCATACAATATCAAACAACTATTCTGATTGGAAAACAACTTACCCGTTGATAAATTTTGCAAAATAATTTCTTTTTTCAGTCTGTATGAGAATCATCATACCATACAGAATCTGTTTTTGAAGAGATTACTTGTTTGCCTTCTTCTCATTCATACTGATCTACCACCGTTTAAATTATTTTACATGGCAAAGTCTGGCTACAACCAAGACATTTTTTCTTGAGGCATTTTAAAATGTTGCCCTTTTTCTTTATCCAAATAACCAGAGCTTTCATAAATCTTAATGTAATATTGTTAACATTCTGTGAGGACTGCTGAGAACTGATACATTTAGTATCGTAGTTCTGTACTTCCAGTGGCAAAGTTATTCATAATAAGTAGATATTGTAACTATCTGACACAATTAATCCAAGCAGCTTCACTATTCCTTGAACGGTTATATTTTTGTGCCTGCACATGGGAGATTTAGCATTGCAGAAAAGCCACCAGACATTCCTGTCTAAGTCTGACAGGCAGCGTGGCTGATATTATGACCCTGGCTCAAGTAGTGGCATGTTTAAGTATCTGATAGGTACTCCATATGCTTGAGAGTTAGTGTGAATATAGATGTGTTTGTTGGTCTGTTAATGTGCATTCATATCTGTGTTTGCTGGAGGGAAATTAATTCTGCACAACTGAATGACAGAAGGACAGAACTGTAATTTAATGCATCCTAAATGCTTACAATTGTGTGTGTGAGTGGGAGTGTGCATGCAATGCAATGTAAGAAGATGCACTAGTGCTCATGTAAATGTGTAGCTACATGCAAAAACATGCAAGTGCTTTGTATGCACTTTTGTGTGTGGGTATGCACCTATAAATGGATGCAAAACTCAGCTGCTTAATGATAATGCATGTGATAATATCATGGTGCTAATTAATTTATAACTTTGCACTGAGGAGGCTGTTCCAGTGGCTAATATGATTCTATTACAGCAATTAGCCCACAATGACACTGGCTAGGTCACTCACACACAGAGACACACCTTACCGTAAGCAAATCTAACCATGTCAGTGTGTTTCACCCAATCCAGCCTTTGCCCAGGTTTCTAAAACCTCCTCTCCTTTTATGTTTTCTTCCTGCAGTCACAACCTCAGATTAACTTAAGGAAAGCTAGATACAACCTTGGACTGTTTTATTATTAGTAAACTGGCCACATGCTCTAATTTGTCAGACTTTGTGCTTATTCTACTATGTTAAGTTTCCTGCATTTAGAGTTCAAGTCTTTAAGGGGTCCACAATTAGTTTTAATACTGTAGGCTATTCCGTTTTGAACAATTTAAATAAAATATTGACACACAGATGGAGTGTGTTGAAATGGAGGACAATGCTGAAACAATAAGGGAAAATGAAAATGAGGAGGGCCAAACACATAAAGAGGAGAGAATATGTCAAAAAGGTTGTATTTTGCAGCTAGTGTTTAGAAATGCCAACCCAGAAAGAGAGTATATGCTGCAAAAGCTCCAGTTTCTGCCTCAAGTTGTTTGCGATAAGTACTGGGATCAAAACATTTTCTTAAAATGTTCTTTATGGTCACTTTAAAATATCAATTCATTATCTTCCTATTTCTGTGATGATTTCCTGTGGCTATGGCTAATATAACAAACAATAGAACGTAAGCCAATCATATTTGTTAATTTCAACAAATATCTCATGTATGGAAGTTTTGAGGCAGTTTACCTCAATCGAGACGTTTTGTAGATCGAGAGTTAAGGTCCCTGACCTTGACTTATTTTGTTTTGTTTATAGGTTTGTGTTCACTGTTAAGATGTAATATTTTTGAAGTACGTCTGAGTTTTTATATATTATGTTTCATTAACATCTTTAAGAAAAACATGTTGCGAATCCCTTTAAGTTCTGAATTTTTCATTTGCATTTTCCTGTTTTATTTTGTTTAGTTTGGTCCTTTCTGTTCTGTGCGGTCTTTACTTCCTGTTTTCTATGTCCCCTGTTTCGGATTTTCCCCATCTTGTTTGTCTGTATATTTTAGTTCTTTCTCAAACTTTTGTTCCCCATATCACCTCTCCTCAGTAAATTTTCACCTATAGTTGATTTAGTCTCAGCTGGTTTTATTTTGTTGCATGTTTTCAGTTCTTGTGTTTATGTATTTTATACTTATTTCAGTCTCAGGTTTTCTCATTTCATGGTTTTCAGGTTTTCTCATTGACTTTGTTTAAGTAACTATATTTATCAAATCACTGTATTTTTGCATTAATCTCTGCCTCCCGTCCGCATGAATTTCAGTCCTACAAAAGGCTAAACTCACCGTGCTTTGAACAAATGTTTGTTTCCCAGTAGTTTTGGTCATGAGAATCAGCAGGTATATCAATATCACTTGAATTTAAATGGGACTGTGGCTAAACTAACTGGGCGAGCTGTAAACCAGTTGCTGAGTTTACTTCTAAATTTGACAAGACCTATGTTATGTGTAGCGCATTAAACATTAAACAAAAGCTATTTCTAACAACCACAGTCTTAAGATGACCCAAATAAGAACACCAATACAGCATGTTTTTCTTCAATACATACTCTATTATGCTTACCATCATACAACAAATTTTGTTTTTCTGATTTTTATAACACTTGTTTTTGCATAGTCTCATAGCACTTCAGCTGTAACTGTAACTGCATTCATCTTTGAAAAATAATTGCACAAAGTTTTACACTTACACATCATCAGTACGTGTATCAGTACTTACGGTCTTCTGCTGTGCGTAGCGTTGCCCAAGGCCCCACTGTCTGCCCATGAATATGTGAAACCACCACTCTGAACAGGTAGTTTGTGAAAGGTGACAAACCCTCTACATAATAGGAGTGAGTGTCTGTTGCATTTTCCAAAAGCCTAAAAGCAAACAGACACAAACAACACATTTACTAATATGCAATATAGATCTTCTTAAAGTGAAATTATGTTAAACAAGTACGATTTTTAACATTTTTGATTTTAACAAGCAAAACAACATAAACAATAATATTATTCCTTAATTTTTGCTTTAACATTAGCATGATATGCCCAATAAAATTTAATGCTCTAACTGGGCTGCACTAGAGGCCTGATGAAGCATATTGGTTAAAATCAAGCCAACCGATTAACAATAGT
Source organism: Gambusia affinis (assembly GCF_019740435.1). Taxonomy (NCBI): domain Eukaryota; kingdom Metazoa; phylum Chordata; class Actinopteri; order Cyprinodontiformes; family Poeciliidae; genus Gambusia; species Gambusia affinis. Next base: position 11,260,607 of record NC_057869.1, on the reverse strand, counting down.
TAAGAGCATGTCTCATTGGATCCCAAATTACAAAACAGACTTTAGAACAGCGTGATTTATGCTTCACTTTTTAAAATCTTATTAGTGAAATCGAGCACAAGGTTAGGGATGGGATTCTTATTTCTCTAGCACAATTTTGTTTAATACCTTCTAAATTGTTTATGTTATGTGCAAAATTTTAAATCATGTTATATTTTATTTTACAAGAGACTGCATATCTGATCCCACATAGTACAGTTACACAAAAGAATGTGTGACAAAGTAAAAGAAAACTGTCATAAATGAGACACCGTTGACCATTTACCATCAGATGGATGAAAGGAATGAATGAATGAATGAATGAATAAATCAGGTAACAATGAGATTTCCATAGCAGAAGAGGAGGAGGAGGGCATGACTGTCTGATATATAATACATGTAGCTAGTCATTTATTTATTACCACAGAATGAGAGCCTCCTCTTCTTGGATTAAATTGCAATTTGTTGTCAGGAAGCATGTAATGAATACATATCAGATTCACACCTTCTCTCTCTTTATTCTGTCCCAATTTCTTGACCTCACTCTTCCCCTTGCAATTTCTTTCTTTTTTTGTCTCTTGGTTCTCCTTGTTGTTCTATTAGTCTGTTATATTGATGTGTCATACTCTGCTACCAAAAAGATGTATAATATACCTATTTTTGTGTCCATGCATATGTATATACTTAAATTTTAGAAAGAATTATGTGGCCTACATTTCAAAGTGTCTTGTGTGTTGCCTGTAACTTAGAGTAGGAGACCATGTTCAACAGAAAATACTCAATTACTAGAAAACCAATAATGTTATTTACAATTACCAGCCATTTTGGTCAAATTGCTTGTGGACTTTGTGAGCTAATTAGCCAATCATGTAGCAGTAATTTGAATCATTTAGGCAGCTAGATGTGATGTGTTCAAACAAAGAATCATAATGGGAACAAAAGGGGGTTTAGGTGACCGGAAATGTGACATCAGCTAATTCAGTGAAATTTTGCATTTTATTGTGGATTCCATTTTGTTTATTAAATGCCGTGATATATCGTGGATATCATATATGAATCCATCATGAAACAAAGATCAATTTATCTCAATCTAGTTTCTTGAACAAAGTCATTGTACTTGGTAACACTTTATTTGACGGGTTGTGAATAAGACTGTCATGACACTGTCATAAACATGACATTACACTTGTCATGAACATGAATATTTATGACTGTTGTAATAAGATGTCATTCGGTAAATCATGACACTTTTAATACAAAGTTGACATTCAAAATGTCTTTATGACAACTTGACATTAACCAACAAATCATGATCTGACATAAATTTGTTATAAAAGTATTACTGATTAAACTTTAGCTTTAATAGCATAAAGCTACATAATTTTTAAAGTGACGATGTCAGGAGAGTCTTATTCACAACCTGCCAAATAAAGTGTTACCTTGTACTCTAACACCCTCCAAAGGCAACAGATATTTAGTTATAGAGCAATTTGGGGATGGGATATGGCGGAATAAAAAACGATATTATGAAATTGCAATTGACATATTGGCAGCAAGTGTGTGATGATATCTGACCAACATGAACCAAACTCTCCTAAGGCATGTTTCCTACAATTTGTTCAATCAATTTTCTGAAAAGCTAATGCTGTTTTGGAGGCAAAAGGCAATTAAATCCAATAGAAGCAATCTAGCCCCATTAAAGTGGCGAGTGAGAACATATACTGAGTTTTAGCTTATATTGTTTAACTCATAAAATACTGACACAAATTCACGTAAAAGCACCACATGGCCAAAGTGGTATGAACATACCTAATGCCTGTCGATGCATATTTAACACATATTGAGAGTCACATTTTTAGCACTTTCCCTGCATGTGGTGGACAGAGACACCCATAATTATGCTTAATTAAATCAATTAATTAATTTTAACTGGATAGTAAAATTAAGAAATTAATAACTTCCCTCCTAAGTTTAAAGTATGTGTCCATATTTGTTTACTCAGTCACCTGTTTCAGAATTTCAGGTTCTGTTACCTTATGATTGAGCTCTGCGGAGACGTTCTCATGTGCAAGCTGTACAGGAGTGGGCCAGGCGCGTTGGAGTTGACAGGTGCAGACCATGACACGTTTAGACTGGTGTTGGTTGCACTGACTAAAGTCAGAGGTGACAATCCATCTGGGGCTAAAAAACAGTTTTTGGAAGGTGAAAGAGAATTTATGTTGACCAACACAACAACAGCAAAAAAGTAAGAATAAGAAAAGATCAGTAATTAAGACAACCATAGTTTGATCACTGCTGACTGTGTGATATGAGGGCTCTTTGATGCAGAAAGTGACCCTCCAATCAAATATAACTCTTCTGCTGCAACAGGACTGATTGCTGAAGACGTCTTACTGCGAAAGTCCGATTGCAAAGACGGATCACACATGAACACAAAAAATGTGGAAAAACACAACTGTAGCGGACCAGCATAAATGGTACTTTTAATGCAAACGAAACTACAAAAAAAGCAGAGAAAATACCAAGGGCCACCAATTACAAAAGCATTATTTAAAAACTACCTAAGAGAGAAAAAACTGAAAAAAAAGAGTTGATTTTACATTTAGACATACAACATTTTTGTTTATTTTCTCTTTTTTAGAAATTGGACTTCAGATTTAATTTGTACTTAAGCTGATGCTGAACTTGTAGATAAAGGATTACTGCTGCTTTGCAAGCGTAATCTTTTTAAATGTACTGTATCTTTGTTCAGGTTGTTTTTATTAACATGTTTTCACAGCAGAAGAAGTATTTGATATTTCTAATATACTCCATTTGGTACTCTGCCTTTTCAAGAGAGATCCACGTGCAGATGAAGGTTCGTTCCTTCAACGTCCACCTTTAATTCATTAAGAGTTGTGTTTCTTGCCTTCTCACTTACATACACACACAAATCTGCACATATAACACAAAAATTTCACACACACACCCATTCACACACACCCATTCACACACACACACACGCAGTTGAGCCTGTGTCTTTCTCATGCTGTGTTAGCAGGTACAATATCAGAGGTGTCACTAATCGTTTTAAACTATGCACTTTTATGTTCACTTCTTTCTCTCTGCTCTCCTCCTACTCTGCTCTTCTGTCTCTTGCTCGGCTATCTTCTCTCTGTTCTTTCGTGAAACAAGGACGCATCAAGACAGTTTGCCTTAAAGAAGTCTAAAGAGATGCCAGAGGCACAGAGGTAAAAAGAGAGATGGAAAGAGAGGAAACGTCTTGTATTTAAAATTTATACTTTCTTATGCCTTTGTTTTGAACTTGAACAGCAGAACTTTCCTAAGCCTGTCTTTTGTTGTTTCCTGACTAAAACACAGGAGGAGAACAGGGTGAATTCAGTGCTTTTAGCAGAATAGCTAACTTCATATTTACAGATTAGAGAGCTTTTCTTAGAATACACTTCTGAATAAACATTTGTAAATCTGTACACTCTTTGTGCAATCTGTGTCATCCTGCATGCATTTTCTAACAGTTTTCTATAGCACCTCTTTGTCAAATTTTATCCTTTTTAGCATTTGATATAATACAAATTGCAAACAATCAGAGTGAATTTATTACTGAAATCGAACAATGGACATAAGAAAATCTTCAAAGATTTGCATTAAATTTCCATTCACTCTGTTTGGTAATGTGCTGAGGTTCCCAGACAGTGCGTACCTGCTGGGGGTGTTGTGACAATGAGTGGCAGGCTTTCAACACACCCCTGTGTGTTACATCCTCTGATCCAGAAACTGTAGTTTGTGTAAGGCTGTAGGTCAGACACAGACAACCAAATGCCCGCTGCTGATCCTCCATCTAACACACCATGACCATCTAACGGATGACAAACACAGAAACAGAGACCTCTGTATATAATGGGAAGAAAAACAGCAATATCGTGCATTTGCTATTTTAAATATATGTGTTTTTTCTTCTAAATGGAGACCCATAACATAAAGCATTACACAATTTAATGACAAACTGGGAAAATAACACAATCACTGAGACTCATTTTACTAAATTAAAAGTAAAAGAAAACTCTGTGAATCTCTTCAAAATACCTGAGTAGAAACACATACTTAATCATTCAGGTCTATATAAACCAGTGGAGGAAGTTTATTTCAAAGAGGGTTTGATCAACTAAAACAAGGCAGTGCTCTTCTCCTTCTGCACACTTTTATCCTTTGTCCACTCACTTATTTTGCTTCTTCACTGATCAATACACTGTCTGTGTGTCAAATGTAAAACCTATTTACGACTTGACTCTATGTTCTTTGAAATCTTTCAACTTCAACTCAAGTTATATTTTGCCACAGTCCAGCTTTTTTGTTTATCTACATGAATTTTGTTATTTCCAACACTTCATGCTCTAAATGAAATCATCGCTTCTTTTCTTATATCATGCAAATATTTGTGGTGATATAATGATTGAAATTTGTCTTTGTTGCTTTTACCAGCTTTACATTCCTAGATTGTCGCTGACCTAAAGTCACAGCCTATATAAAAAAACTTCAAAATATTTTCCGATACTAGTCTGGTTTGATTACTTCTTCTTACACCGTCCTATTTCGTGCCTGACTTTCTAAGTTTCCTTTGTTTGTTGGGAGTGTCTGCAGGCATTTGTGTGTTCAGCTCAGTCCATCTCGATGCATATTGTTCTGCTCCGCTCTTCTTTGAAAGCTGTGACAAAAACACTGAGTGCTTTTGAAACTGGCAATAACATTACTGTGCTCCCAGGCAATCAGCAAGTACTGTAGTCCCATATATCTACAGAGAAACAGCATCTGTCAGTTGTTGCTTTTCGTAAGGGTCACATACAGCACCTCACCAAAGTATTCAAATACCTTTGAACTTGTTCACATATTATGTTTTAACAACAAAACTCAGTGTATATATTTTTAAATGATATATCAACATGAAGTAGCACACAAATGTGTAAAAAAATCATGAACAATTGAATAAAAAAAAATCTAATAAAACCTGAAAAGTGTGGTGAGCATTTTATATTCTGTCCCCAGATAATTAGTAGATTGTCCCTTTTTGTAATTTACACTCAGTATGAATGTAGCCATTCTGCGAAGGCTTCAGAGGTTCATTACCGCTCTGGGATAAAGTTATATAGAACCATAAAGCAGGATTAGATCATAAAACAACACCTCAAGCACTGAAAATCTGCACTGCACAATAGATCATTTGGAGATAAAATAAGGCACAATTGCAAATCTACCAAGAGACGACAATCTCCCTAAACTGAAAATCTAAAAAAGAATAGTATTAATGATAGAAGTAGTCAAGAGGCCCATGGTAACTCTGGAGGAGCTGCTGACAGTGCAACAACTCAGGAACGAGACAAAGTTTAGGCATACACTTTTAGTAATCTGGTAATCTATTGATTATTCTGACAACCAATTGAGTAATTGAATAAAAAAAATGATCATGTGAAATATTGGTAAATACTGAAATAGCAGCATAATTAATATCAGAGATCAATATATGCCCAAATTTTGGTAATTGTATTTATTTTAACATTAACATTAGATTTCATTTAATTTGTTTGTGAAAATATAAAATATACCCAGAATGAAGAGAGATACTGTTAGCTTTCAGGTGTCACCTTTGCTTTTGTAGTAAAGTGTGTAGCGGAGGTTTCCATTTGCTCGAGGAGGAGCAGTCCAGCGGGCTCTGAGAGATCTTGAGCTTTGATTGGTCAACTCCAGCAGCATAGGGCCTTCTGGAGCCATCTCTAATGTATGCGACTCCACCTCATTAAAAAAATAAATAAATGAAAGCATAGTTAGACCAGATGTGTACACTCTCTGCATATACATTCTATACAAGTAAAGGTTATAGAGAAAATAACTTGCTTCGTCACCTGGTTTACCTGTAATGTTCAAACAAATACTCTCTTAAATGCCATGAGCTGCTGGTCTGCATTAACTCAGTCTTTAGCTTTTTTATTTTGTAATATTTTGTTCTTGCTCATCATTCTGACTCTCTATTCCATCATTCTCATTTACATCTTATTCTCAACACCTTCATTATCAATTTCTGTTCATACAATTTCTGTTCATACTCTCACAGACTCCTCTTCTCTAGATTATCCCCTTTCTATACTACCCTCCTGTTCTGCAGTGTCAGCTATTTCTTCTGGTGTTTGACAAATCGTGGCATCCGTATCGGAAATATGCCTTAAAATCTGGCTTGTCGTCAGAGACGTTGCGGAGAATGGAGTGGCATTTCCCACCAAATGTCACAGGCGCCACGCAACCCTCGTTATTGAGCTGAGAGAATCGATCACCTTTATGAGGCACAGTGACACACTGGCACACACATTCACTTTGTAGATGTCTAAGTGGAGTCCTCTGTGGTCTATCTATGTTTTTCTTTCTCTTATAGCAATAGTCTGCTCTCTGGAAATTTGCTTTTCTGTATTAGCAGTTTCAATTCACCATCTGATGGAAGATTATTCAGCAAAGAGAGGATTTTATGATGCGTTCACTGCTCTAAATACCAGCTGTTGGTAGAAAAGCTGTACTAAATATTGTAGAACTGCACTTTTATGAACACTATAAGTCTGGTGAATAAAAACAAATACTTAAAAGAATTCAAAAAGAGATGTAGTCAAACCCAACCCCTTATTGCAATTACTTGCAGAAAAAATTTTTTTCTAATGTTTGGCCCTGAATAGGTTTATAAATAAATGATTCACTGACCAGTGGTCCTTTGCCACAGCCCTGTGCTGTGCAAGCCTGCAGTCTGACTACATGTCGGCTCCATGGAGAAAGTCCTTCCACTATGAAGAACCTCTGAGAGGAACTGGAGTTGAAAACAAGGACTCCATCCATCCAAAGACCATAGCTTGTTATAACACCTGTCAAAAGAGCATATCTTGTTACAAGAAGGGAAAAAGCAAAGCAAACATTTAATGCCACTAAATGCACCCTACTCATGTTTGAATATAGTCTAATTTAGAAGTTTATTTTGCAGTTCTCTTCAGCTTTTGGCTCCTTTTATCTTTCTGTCCATTCATCCAGGAATCAAGTCAAGAATGGTTTAATGGAGTAACAGATCGCAGTGGGAAACCAAGATTCCTTACATTTCATTATGGGGGAGCAAAGGCACGTCCAAGTGAGATTTGCAGGTCGAACCCTCAAAGGGAGTTGATCAGGAGAAATCCTTGCCAAATGGCTAAAATATCTTCAATAACTCCTCTCAGCTTGGAGGAGCAGTGGTTCTACTCCAAGCTCCATTTAGATGAAAGCTCTGGCCACTTTATCTATGAGCAACACTATAGAAAAAGCCAATGACAGCCTATACTGACCAGGATCTTGCTTTTTTGTCTGTCAAGATGCATGTCTTATGAGTGTGGATGAAGGTTTGAATGTAGAAACCTTCTACATTTCTACATTCAAACCTTCAAAAAGAGTATTACTTTTTGACGAGGCTCTTTCTTCAGCATTGATCCAAATTACTGAGAACAGAGACTGAATCTCTGTCTTCTGAGCACCCAGAATGGACCCACACCAGGGTCTATTGATGGTTGAGAAATTACTGAACTCCCTAATTAATATACAGGCTAAGCAACACACACTGTTGGTCTTTCTTACTCACAGGATGAGAGCAATCCTTCAGGGTTTTGATCATAACAGACCAGTTTTGCTTCCCTGACAGTGTCTGGCCACTGAAGGCAGACATACGTCTGGCAGACATTGAGCACACATGAAGTCACATCAGTTTCCCACAGTCAGAAACATATCATCAGTACAAAGGCTTACATGCACGGTGTTTGGATAATCAATTGGCATAAACCACTCCTCTCATTTGGATTACAATTTCAATCTGATTAAGCTGAACCCAATCAGAATCTTCCAATTGGGGTGTTTACATGACTCGGTTGCTTATTCTGAGTACTTATTCCCATTTAAATGCGCTATATAAAGATTACAAACAGAACTAGTGACAGAGGCAAGAAAAGGCAAAGTTTACCAGGAATGAGCTTAATTTTATGGTGAGAATGCAGCGATAGCTCTTGCTTTGGGCACAAGAACCAGATCCTTATTTAAAGCATTCTCACACAAAACACCAGCCACAAAATCCCCAGGAGACAAAGACGTAAACCTTGTCCCAATACACACCAGACAAACAAATTCCTGTCATCTTTCCAACAGTTCAGCAATGGTAAAAGTCTGCTCTATTGTTCCACAGCCAGAATAAAAGCCACACTGCTTCTCCTGAACCCAAGTTTTAAAGGTTTCCATCTTATTTCCAGCAAAATAAAGTAGATGCTCTAGGCCAGGCTAATAACTGTGACCCTTCAGTGGTTGGAAAACACCAACCACTGATGTCCTAAGATTGGGACGACCTCCCTCGTCTGCCACTTCACATAAAAAAAAAGACAGCATAATCGTTAATGCAGCAAAGTTGACATTATAATCAGGATAATCCCATTTAAACATGTTTTAGTGATTAATTAACCTGTGACTAAAAAAAACTACATATAAGACAATGGTGCTTTGTTTTTAACATGTAAAATTTTTTAATGGGCTGTCCTTGATGAAATAAACTGGAGCTGAATTATGCATCAAAAAGATGTTTATTTGACACATTTTACTAAATCATCTTATTCAACTGACTGAATTTTCTCCTTCTCCTTAAACATCTATGTTACCATCATGCTTCTCAAACATCTATAAATTGTTTTAATTTTAACATGCTAGTTATAATCCATTTAGTTGGGCCTATATTCCCAAAAGACATCCACAGGCAGTTTTCTAGTTTCATTGGTCACTTATACTGCATGGCAGTGTCCAGACTGTAAAGAATAAAAAGTGAAAACTTGGCTTTGTAATGATGCAAAATGCATTCTGGTTCACTGAGTATGCAAATGAAAACTGACTTACAGGCTCCAGGCCTGCCAGTCAGTGTGTCCTACAGATGAAAACAGTACTGAAATGACAATTGTAACCAAAGGCGCTACACAGGATGAAGACCCAGAGAAGGACAGTGGCACAAAATTGAACACACACACGCATGCACGCACGCACACAAATGGGTGTGTAAATAGGTGTGAAGACACAAACACATTCACAGATACACATCGATATACTCAGTTGAAAAAGATCCACACATTTAATAAGAACCCATATCTCAAACACACAATTACGTGACATTACATCCACCTAATAAAAGAATGAAACAGTACGAAGTCAAATGTGCCTTTCCTTAATAAAAATGCATACAGTAGGCTCAAAAGATCAGTGCTAAGAACTAAGGGTCCATTCTACTTTAATCATGTGTGGGTTTTATTATTGCTCAATACAGATATACACACCTATCACGAAAATGAAGACACAAAAACCCTACGGATGCAAGTTATCTGGGAAGCTCTTAATATGGCCAATCACATGCATGTGAGAGTGTGTGAATGTGTGCGGAGCACTGTATGTGCTTATGTGCGTGAATAAACCCATATCAGTATAGGCTGTAATAAAGACAGGTTGGGAAATGAAGCAGCGAATGCATAACAGGCTTATTTCCCCTCTTTGTCTGCGTGTTGCCCCGACCTAATCCCCGAGAGGATTATCCCCCACAAATCCCTGCGGAATTGCGGAGAAAGTGTGTGTGAGGGGGTGGGGGGCAGCGAGAAAATAACACAGGATATCACTCTGTAACCCATCATCATGCCATTTATTAAATAAAAAAAGTCATTGGAAAATGGAACTGAGTATTTCTTCTTTCTTATTAGAAAAACATAAAGCTTTTTAAGTACAGGATAATACAGTAATCATCTTGCTTGTTATAAATTTCTGTCATCAGACGTGGAAAGCTTTAAGCAATTTATCCAGGTTAATGTGCATACATATCACAGGGTTTATGGTGCAAATACCTAAATGTGGGATTAGGCATAAAACACACACACACATCTATCACATCACACACACATTACTGAATTGCATAAGCATGACATTAGCGTTTGATAATTTGTAGCATCTTCACAAACTTTATGTATAGTCTGTTAAATGGGATGGAAAAGACGGTGAAATGCTTAGACGGTTTTTAGCCATTAATCTGATTTACAGAGAGAAACAATTTATTATTAAAGCCCTTTTAAATGTATTATATTTTTATTAGTTGGTATATCACTTGACATCAACTTTTAATGACTGCTGTGAAAAAGGTATGTTTAATCTCATAACTCAGGCACAAAGAGCCTTATTTCACTTTCCTAAGATTTATAGTTTATTCCACTGTTCTTCCTACTCTATGAACTATTATTCATTTCTGACCTACTGCTCTTTTTCAAAGAAATTGTGTTCATTTAGACTCTTTTGACAACTAGGAATTGAAAAAAACATACAAGTTCTAATTGAACAAAAATATAGTAAATTAAAAACAATGCTTTAAGCCTATCTAAAATTGAATGAAAAATGTTGTAGCCATTTCAATTCATCTTGCAAAATGCAAACTGAATGGTAAAAAATCAAAATAGGATGCCAGACAGTGCAAGTATTTGGGCTTCCAGCCTGCAGTTCTCTCTTCAGTCAAAAGGGAGCACTTTTCATCCATTTAAAGTATCTTGTTGAAGCTCCGTTCTCTCGCTCTGGCACCCATTTAATCCTAATTTCAAACTGTTTGTTTTCCTAACCTTTCTGTGTCTCCGCCTGGTTCAGTTCCTCAAAAAAAAGGGGAAGCTCCTCCCAAGGTTCCTTCTTTTTCTCCTTACCTGCTTTGGCTTTATCTCAGGTGATCCCTCATACAGACAGATAGCTGTTCTCTTTTTGCACATCTTCACTACTTGTTTTGTGGGAAAAGTTTCAAACTGTTTCAATGTGTCTAAATATATTGAAATTGTTATATTGACTGATTACTTTTGTGAGAACTGTGTTTAGCTAAAAACTGAAAAACTGCCTTCATTCCTCTGTCAACAACTTTGCATATAGGATGTATAGTTATCCGGAAAATGACTGCATGACGCATGTCTTCTCACCATTTGGAGTCTCAGGAGGAGTCCAGCTGATGTTGAGTGAATGTGGGGACAGAGGGATGACGAGCGGAGCAGGAACATTCTCTGGGGTACTCTCCTCTGTCTGAATGTGGCTCCAGGGGCTTCTGGTGCACCCACCTCCTGTGCAGGCCTGTCAAGCACAAAAACACACACGTGGACACACAAAAATAGAGATACAAAAAGGTTTGAAAATAATTACTATTAGGAGGACTCACAGCCACCATAACAGAATAAGATGTTCCTGGAGTTAGGCTGCGAAGTGTGTGTTCTTCAGCAGGTTCTGAGCTGTTGTAGGCCAGAATGGCATCTGACCCATCAGATGACAAGAAGACTGAGTAAAACTTCAAAACACCATTTATTTGCGAGGGACGTGACCACCTGGAAAGAGAGCAAAAGCAAATACTAAAATTAAATGGCACAAGTGCAAGATTTCAATGAGCCATTTTATAAGATTTATTCTTTGGGATAGAGCTTTTGTATTCAAGTTTTCAGTGCTGCTACATTAAACATGTTAGATGGTTCAGTCACTTTTATTGAGTTGTATGGCTTTAGTTACTTTATATTATTATTCCTATAATAATATTATTTTGTATTTATTTTGTATTTATTTAATTTTTTGTGTCAAGTTTTTTTTTCCACATCTCTTGTGCCAACAGCTTAACAGAAGAATGTGGTGAGTCCGATTGCCTTTAGTGCCAGAACAGTACGGCAGAACTTTTTGTAGGACATATTTATTCTACAAAAAGAAAGAATGAAATTATCACAATATTACTTAATAGGCAGCAACAAAGAGGGCAGCCCACGACAAATCTAAAGAATAACTGATGACACTGATGTATGTATTCATAAATGAAAGAGTTCCCTGACATGGAGAGAACTACACACATGGTTCACATTGGTTCAAAACACTGCAGACCATGAGTGGGCATGGGCCAAAACAAGGTAAACTGCACAAACAAGCCTCCATTACCCCTTAAGCTCCAATAAACACACATTGCAATACCCTGTCATTGACCACAGCCAAACAAATGAGTCTGCCAACACTCAATTGACCACCCTCCAAAAAGTCCCAGCAAAGACACGACTCCACCTGAGTCTACAACCCCGACCCCAAATTAGTCCACAGTAAATCGCTGACTCCCAGGAAACCCCAACTCTATCCCATAGAAACCTTATTCACAAACATGCAGGACTCAGCATGTGAGACTACAAACCATCGTTTACCCAGTACTTTCCTCAGTGTCTTGTCTCCCTGTACTCTCCAGTTGTCTCGTCTGCTAATTAACTTACCTGTCTTGCTTTCGACCAATCAAGCTGCCCAGCATTTACAATTGTTTTTTTAGTGGCACCAGTTATTCCAGTTGCTGCCGTCATCATGAGTCCTCATGTGCTCCCATAATGTATTTATTTAGATTTATTTTTAACTTATAGAAAAGGCTATTTATTTTCATCTTTTCCCCACATGTCACATGACGGAAAATACCTTGTCATACTTGGTAATGTATTTGTAGACTTTATGTTAGATTAGGGTAAAGTACTTCCAGTGATAATGTTTTCACTGAGTAGTGACTTGACCTCCAATTGACAAACCAGGCTCAGGTTGGTTTAAATACGTTGCTGGTTGAAATATGTTTGTTCTTCATTCAGTGGGTAGAGTAGGTTAAAATTTTACCGATGCTTCATAATAATGCCTCTCAATTAAAAATAAAAAGTATGGTGCAGTCAAACTACTCCTAAAAGTACCTACAACCAACTCAAGTGCATGTAACTAGTTTTAATAGGCTTGCTGTAAACAATTGTCTTGTTGTCAGAAAACAAATGTATGCATTGTTTCTTTTTCATTCTTTTCACTTATCATGCAAATCCACTTATTTTACTTTTCTACTTATTCCCTACTCATCTTTCTTCCCTATATTGCTATGACCGTTTCTCACTTTTTCTCACAGCGGCTGTAGAGTGGTATTGATCAAGTATGATCTCTCAACCTCTTCCTATTACCAATGTGTGAACAAGGCAAAACACAGCCTTCCCACACCTGATGTCATGATGTTCAAAACATTGTAAGGGTTTAAGATGTAGATGTTCAGCCAGCAGGAACACACTCATGGATGGTAGATTCCAAGTTCAATTTATCTTTTTTTACCAATTGATTTCTCAATCACGTTTACTCAGTGTCATCACCGTTTTCTGTTAAATTAATATAAAAAAAAAAAAAATTAATGGCAATACATTTGAACCCCATTTGACAGGAGCAAGCGGTGAGCTCCATGTTTAAAACTCTGGACGTTGCTCTAACTTCTGTCAATAAGCAGTTGACGAATGCTAAGTGCTATTAGCAGCTATGGAGGGAAGCAGGAAGGGAAGTTTTTGTTGCAGTCAGATCACAATGGAGGCTCCGTCTCTCTTATTGAACCAGGTTGTTCCAATGTACTTCACATTCACTTGTGTATTAAAGTTGAAATGCTGTGCAGTACTATGTGGTTGTTATGGTAGAGAAGTCCCGACAGTGAGAGGAATGGTTCGCCTCTGTTGATACCACATGTCAATTGAACACAGTGAGTCATTGATCATAATGCCCAACCTTAAATCCAACAAAGGGTGAGCATTTCTGTGCCAAGATAATATCTGTTTGGATTGAATACTGTCATACCTAAGCTTCCAGAGAGTTTAATTATTACATTCTTACACTCAAACATCAGGAACAATGACAGGTAAGCATGGTGGAAAAATACCAGAGATTTTTACAATAATTTTGGTCCAATCAGAGGTCAGATTAAAACTGCTTAAAACAATTCTGTCTGGTAAACACAACTGCAGGCCATTGACGCTCTGTTGTCCATTTCTCTCTTTTGTTTTATCTCGAGAAAGCTTTTATAAAACATAACTAAAAAGGCTAAACACTTATTATCACTTCCTAGATTATAAATCACTCAATATCATTGTTTAAGTAGATTCTTTTGGCTTGTAAATGTCTACATGCCACATGAAAATGCTAATGTTAAAAAGCTCAAAATGAAAATGTTATGCGTAACCCATTATTCATTGTGCTTTACACGCCTGTCACTGTTGTCTGCTCCGAGCTCTGAGAGAGAATTTGTAATTACACATGTGCAACATGTTGTGGGTGTGGGTGTGTTTTTGGTGTGCTTACTCCACCAATATACTCCGGGAGTCCAGCAGCGTAAGGCTTGGAGCATGCAGGGGACCAGGAGGAAGCTCAGAGGTCAGCGCTGTAACTTGTGAACTGTTGGTACAGCCCACTTTAGTGCAAGCACTCAGTATCAAGAAGTTAGTTGAGTACACACCAAGACCTAAAACAACAAAAAATAACACATTCACTATGAGTTACAACAAAAGAGAGACACACACTGCCTGACAGCACAGATAAGATAAACTCCAGCAGTTAGTTTTGCTCTTTTTTCTCAATCCACCCTTCTCTGTTCAAACTACTTCTCTTCTTTTCTGTTTGAAAATCACCCACCATCTGGCCCACTCTTGGAATCTTACCCTGAAACACAATCTATTCTTGCACATACCATGTAATTACAATATCCATAATCCTCCCAATCACAGTGAAAATCAGACACTCTACATTAATAACTCAGCATGGATGAGATGTGCTCTCACTCTTTCTTTAGCTTTCAAATATGCACACTTACACTTTTAAACAGCAAGATGGTTTACTAATTGTATAAACGTGCAGGTAAAATAAAATAAAAAATAAAAAAACTTAAGCATATCTTTCTGCAATAGAGTTTGTACACATCAGTGTATGATGCTTTGTGTGTTTCCTGTACATACGTGTTTCTGTGTGCATTCATCTTCCTCTTTTTGGAGTATGCCTTCTCATTGGTGTCACATTTGTTTCATAGCCTCTTCAGGTATTTCCAATAAAGGCTGTAAGGGCAAATTGTGTGCATGGCTGTGTGCTAATGTTTAGTTTTCTTTGTTTCTCTGCCACTTCATTTTCATGTGCATGTTTAGCTTTCTTTTTGAAAGTGCTATTCCCTTGGTAAGGACTGAGACTCGTTCCTCTTTCAAATGCTAATCCCCCATTTTGCTTTTCTGCACCCCTCACCCTCTTTTTTTCACTGAGGCCCCATCCCTCTACAGTCCCAGCTACAGCCAAACAAACACTTTTTTTTTTTTACCAGTGATGTTGTGCTGACTGTTTTTCCCTCTGTAGACCATTTCACTGTTGTGATAGAGGAGGTATTCTGTAATGTCTCCATTTGGCCTATCAATGGAATAAATAAATAAATAAATGAGGACAATATTTTAGAATAATGCACAATTTATACAAAACAGGACAAACTGTAAGTGCTTAATTTTTTTTTTCAAGTCTTAAACCATTTCTAAGGTATACTGGAGAAGAATTAAAACATTTTATAGGCACAAACACATATGTGCTCTGGTAACTGTTCTTTCCCCTTGTTTTTTCTAAATAGCTCTTTAGATAAGATCTATGAGTGGTTTTCTGTTTCAATAAATCCTTGATGAGGATGTTTAAAATACTACTTTTACATAGAATTGTAATCTAGAAAATTCTGATCAATTGCCTGTGTCACATTGCATCATTTCCCGGTCCTTTTATAAAATTTGCTGTTGCACATGTAGGTTCCAGGAGAGAAAGGAAAACTAGGTGGTTTGCTGCTCTTCTTGTTCAAAAATCTTTGCCTAATTCTGTCTGCAGATGTGCATACAAGCATCTGCTTTGTATGTTGAACAAACTCAACTCTGGTGGCACATTCAACTGTACTAGAGCTTGATAGACACTCACAGGCAACCTGAAAATTTTTAATGAAATTGAATTTCTCACTTTAAGTTCTCTTCAAAAAGACTGCTCTTTTGTGCAATAATCTTAGCAGCATTTTCTTCCATGTTTATGACAGACGGTAAAAAAAAAGCAGGAAGCAGGAAGTCAATCATTGGAAGTCAAAATTGGAAATCAAAGAAGAAAGTGCTGATTTTCACTTAGAACAAGTACATGCAAGCAGCAGGCACAAAGAAGAAATGCTTTCAAACTAACATCCCCTCATCATAGAATCAACAAACATATGATGCATTTTTTAAATTAAAGGCTATCGATATGGCAGTACAGGAGAGAAATAGCGCCGCTGCATGTAAGCTCGGCGTGAACAAATCCATGGTTTAGTGTTGGAAACGGATGGCTACGTCCTTAATAAATTGAGCAGATTTCTGCTAGATTAATAAATTTAGCAGATTTATTAAGGATGCAGTCCTCCACGGCGAGATACTCTGCCGCTCTGTTGCGGCTTATATATGTACGTTTCTAGTTTTCTAAAAAACTTTGTAGGTGCGGCTTATAGTGAAGTGCGTTCTGTAGTCTGGAAAATACAGCACATTAAAACAAAGTTAGACAATTTTATGCAAGGCAAAAGTTCTATAAACTGAGTTTTTCTTTTAATTATTTCTTTACAATAAAGCAAAGATTTTAAGAAAGTAAAACAACTTGCTAGAATTTAATCTAAACAGTCTGAATAACATCAAACTCAAAGCAAAAGTCAAAGTTTGAAAACACAATAATTGTGTCAATGCCATTTTGTTAGGGTGTGTAATAACAATTTTAATCTAATGCTCTTTGTTAAAAAGAATTATGTTAATGATGCATTCAGTTAGCCAAAATACATTTCTTGTGTGTCAGTCAGCCAGAAAGGAGGAGAAAAATAACTACACAAAAATATAGACCAGGATATTAGATACAAATTAGATACAATTAAAATCGATTACCTAGGCATATGATTTGTGACGATAGAGTAAAAATGAGGCAGGTAAAATGTATTTTTTTTTTACCTTGCTGGAGGTTCCCAGGTTAAACACAAAGCGGAAGGAGATGCAACCACAAATGGAGGAGAGACCACATCTGGAACTGAAATTGCACTTAAATGAAAATGTATCTACATATATACATATACAGATATTTTTGATTCATTCAATTAAGTAGGTGGTCACAGGTTTTTGTAGGAATACAAGTTATACTCATTCATAGGTATTTATTTATGCCCAATCTTCTATTCACAAAGTTCTGGAAAAATTAATGGTCAAAAACTGTAAAGAAAAAAAAGCAAAATTTTTTTTAAAAGTTTCTGCTCCACTTCATTGATAGTACCAAGTTCAGGTGGTTCAGAAATCCTAAAATGATATTTCCTCGCCGTCTCTTATTGGAGGTTTTCCTCTTGAAAGTTATTTTGTTGTTGTTTTAACGATAAAGTTACCTGGGTTAAGACCAGAATATGTCACTGAACAAAGTCAGTAATCTGTGTCTAAAAATACATAAATGATAAATAAATGCCACTAAATATTATTGAAAGCCTGATCAGTATAATCTGTGTCCCATACAACCAAAAAACAATATATGAAAAGCTTCATATCTTATGTGATGCAGGTGTCTCTGATATATTAACAGGGGGTAAAGAAAACGTTCACATGGGGGAGTGAAATTGTGTCGCTCAGTAAGCATTAATGAAAAGAATTTTAAATACGTTTTCTTTCCTGGAGACTCTCTGACATGTTTCAGTGCTTTAACATTTTGCTCTGTAGAAATCAATACAGTAATCTGTTTCTTCCCTTTAGCATCACATTGATTTTTGCTGTCTCTGTACTGACCCCTGCCGTCACATTATCTCTCCAACAAGGCTGGTTACTCCTACACAGATTAATGCAGCAACTGAAAAAATGAAGAAAAATCTTTGCTTTTCCCAGTCAAGCTTATATTTCTTTATAATCTTTTAAAATCTATACTGTCATCTTTTGTCAAGCTGTTTTGCGACACCAAACCGCTTCATTCTTTTCAAATTTTCTATCTTTCATTGAGCCATCTTGTCCTTGCTTTAATTTGTCTATCTTTTTTCTAAAGTTATTTTTTAGTTAATTCAGAAAACAACAGAGCACTCTTTTCTCACTGTTTGTGAAAATGAAAACTAAGTCATACATCAGAAATAAAGATAAATTGAAAAAAGATGCTCACAGATGAAGAGAAAATTTGTATTTGTGCATTTCTTACCTTCTTCTGGGGTTTTGAAGTGTGATCTTACATCATCGTCATCATCACTGTTACCAACAGGACTCTCAGTGCATCCAGCAGGACTACATGCACTTACAGTGACAATGTACTGGGTTGATGGAGTGAGACCAGTTATCACACCTGAAGAAGAGTGGAAAAGTAGTGAAGTAAAGAGCGTAGACAAGGAACGGTATCTATAAACAAATCTAACTTTGGACACGCACCAATCTGATTCACTTTATGTGGTAGAAATCATCTGGTATCAATTCAGGGAAAGTCAGCGATTTGATCAAATCAAACACATCTGAAGGGAGGAGGTATGGGTGGGTTTATAAGCTGGCTCACTGAGCTTTAAGTTGACAAATTAGCTCAAGTTGAGCAATTAGAAGCCATTGTTACATGGTAAAAACAACTTGGGAAAACAATAACAGTCACTCTGTTCAACACTCCTGTCCCTCAGACCCAACATCCTCGACGTGATTAGGTGTACTCCACCTCTTGTTCAATGACTGGACAGATGGATGGAATACTCTTCAGAAGCATAGCATTACATCCTACATAGTCAAGACCTTTTAAAGCTGAACCAGTCGAAGTCCACATTTCATTCACATTTTAATTGCCACACCTCAAATCAATCAAATTAACCCACTGGAGGTTAAATAGTGTCTCTTTGTAAAGACAATTAACTACAAAGAGACTGTATACTTTAAGACCACTTTATATTAAATATGCCTTAACTGGATCATTTTATTCTGCATAAAACATAACATCAAATTCTATATCCAAATGGCTTGAAAGTGTGCTTTAAATACTATTTTTTTCTGTGTGACACTGTTGCTAAGCAAATTTGCAGTGCTTGGCAAACAGACCCGGCCTATTCTAATTGTTAAGCTTTACTCGTCTCTCTCTGATGTTTTTTAATTTAGCAGTCTTGGCCTCCTTCACTCCTTTATGCATTTCCAAAGTCACTTTTTTTACATTGTCTGTTTTCTCTTACACTCCTCCCCACTCCCCTTTCTGCCTTTTGTGCTCAATCACCCTGTACTCGTCTATTTTTCTCACTCTCTCTCAGTGTTACCCATGTCTTTTAATTCAATTAGGGGGCCAGGGCCCCACTCTGCTGCTATTACACCCTCATTTGCTTTCTGTGTTTTTTAGCCATCGGTGTAATTCTCCAGTCAGGTGTCGAGGCTATCATAAATTAAGAAGGAGCCTTATCACAGCGAACTAAATGTCTGGAAAAGAGAGGGGGAGGGAATAAGGACCAGCAAAAGAGACACTGGAGAAGACAGAGGCAGCAAGCTCATCATCATATTTGCCTAGAGACATAGCAGCGTGGATGAGAGGGGGGACGAATCGCAGGAGTGGACGCAGACATCATCTTCATCATAAAAGACGAAGTGGGGAAAGATAGAAAAGTGAGCAACAGCAAAAGAGAGGGACGAAAAGGAGTGATGCCAGGGAATGAGATCACTGGGATAGTCCTGAGTGTCTTGCTCCAAATGGAGACAGTCTCCTAAAGCTGGAGGCAGGCCAATGAGACATTAACAGGTTTAGCTGGAACATCGTGGATGTATGTGTGTTATCATGAAAAGACAAGGGAGAAATTAAAATAGGATGTCTTTTCAGATCGGGCCAAAAAGGCTGTTATAGGTGTATGAGAACTCCCAGAAATCAACAGCAACAGGTTTAACAGAACTGAGTAAAAGTTAAAGCTTAAATCAAAATCTAGGAAAGGGTTATATTGACTGTGATCAGTGTCACAAACCTTGTGATTAGATTGGTCAACAGAGACAGCAACAGAAATGGCCTCAGCCATAACAATCATATTCGCAGAAAATCACATCTTGAAACAGTATTAAAACGGCCTGTCACCTTTTGTCTGTAGTTTACTTTAACCATGTCTTTGTAAATGTCTATGTTAATATGCTGGTAAAGTGCAGTGCTGAAACTTGTGTTTGCATTTATGTGTTATTTAGTCTTCTTCACAATGCCTCCTTTCCCACTTTCCAACAAGAGATCCCATCTTTTATTTGTATAAAGTTTAGAAATAAATGTGTAGAAACAGATCTAAATGCATAGCTGTGTACAAAAAAAATACTCAAAACTGCACAAAGGTGGGACTACATTACAACTTAAATGTCCAGCAATAACAAATAAATTAGAGGGTGGAAATATGTACTTTACCTGTGAAATTTCCATTAGCCAGGTAAGTGGCTGTGATAGGTGGCACTTCTGGATGGTCCTTATTATACGCTTTCAGCTCATATCTGTCAGTAAGTCCTCGGACGTCACCTGTGGGCGGTAACCACCTCACCTTGGCACTGAAGCCGCTGATACTCTCCACTGTGGCTGGAGGTGGTACAGATGTAGGAACTAGACAATTTAGAGAAGAAATTATGAAAATTAAAGAAGACTGACAGAATAAGATTAGTGTTGATTTTTCTTTTTGACTGTCTTAGGACTTCATCTAGAGACAATCCAGGACTGAAGAGGAAATATTTTGTCCTTCCCCTTGTTTCGTAAAATGTATTTGTATAATTCAGCAGAATGGGTCAATTTTCTACTTGAAAATCTTCAATAAAAACAAAATAAAAGGACTATGACACTGTGTAGAATGAATCTATATACGACATGAGTTTCACTTTTTGAGCTGAATCCCCCTCAAAAATTTCCAAAGATATTACTGTGATGCACCTAAAGGTATCCAACTGATTAATAAAGAGAAAACATTGTTTACCACAAGCACAAGTCAAGTCAAACCTCAAGACAAAAGTATATAAATACAAAAAACAGAAACAACAGGCAGACAGCACATGAAATTAAAGAAAAAGCTTTCCCCATCTCTCCGTATTTAATAGGCTCAGTAAATCATGCCTAACCATTAGCATAAATAGTATTTATGAGAGTAGTAACTTTTTCAGCACTGATTTAATACAGCCAGCTATTCATTCATGGCTATATTTCACAGCATTCAGCTTCCCACCTTTTCCTATTGGCTTTTTTCTGAATATCATGAGATACTGAGGGAGGTCCATCCAGGTCTCCATCTTCTACTCCCTTGTGATCTTTGTCGCTGCCGTGTTTTAATTTTCAGTCAATATTTGATATTTTGTCAACACCTGTTTTTACCGCTAATTATCCGCTTTGCTTCTCATGGCATTTAGATTTTTTTTTTATCCAGTAGACATTTAATTCTTTCATAATTGTACTTGTGCCTTTCTAAATTATCTAATTAGTCATATTCATTGCAATATCTTCTTGTTTATGTTCATTATTTTATCTCTCTGTATCACTCAATCGCCTTGCACATTTCTTTATCCCCTCCCTTCCTGTTGTGTAAGTTTAATTTAAATACTATTCTAAATCATTGGATTCCTTCCCTCCTCCTTCATTTTGTTAGTTCCTACCTCCCTAATCCCTCGTTGTCCTTTATTTCTTCCTGTTTTTAGCACTTTCTCTCTCTCTTCAATTTATCTCCCCTCTCTCTGGTCATAGGATGGCGTTCTGAGACCTACTAGTGTATCGTTCACTACTAACGAGCAGCTTTATATTACACGAGGGACCATATAGGCCATTCTGGGTTAACAGCCTTTTACTGTGATGCCCTTTATAGAGGCCTTATCAATCTCTTATACCGTCAGACCCTAGTTATATCAATGGCCTTCAATAAGGCTAACACACTGTACAAGATAATGCTGAAAAATATTTTAAGGTTGAAGAAGAATTGCAAATTTCAACACAGAAGACAAACTCAGGGAAAAAATACCTGACATACTCTATGCAAATACTGTATACAAAATAGACCATAGTTAATAATTACAAGTGGATGTTATACAATCATCATCTTTGTACATTATTACTACTAGAGAGATGTCATACCTTTGCCATGACTCCGTCCTCTTTGCCATGGTGATGCTGCCAAACCTCCTGGAGCCAAGGCAACAAACCTGTACAGGTACTCTTAAAACATAGTTGTTTTTATAAACACAGACAAGAAACAGACAGAGCATATTGATTCCAATCAGATACAATGCATCTAAAAAAGTGCACAGAACACATGTTTTCAAAACTAACCCTAAATTTACTGGTTTTGGAGATATTTTCTAGCAGTAATCTTCATGACTTAGTTCACAAATACCCAGAAATATTTTTATACATTGCTTAAAAATCTCCAGATGTAAATAAGCATTACATTTAGAACTAAGTTTGAAGCACCCATAACTCCTGGGCTAAATAACAGTAACTCAGCACTACCACCGCTATCATTTAGAGCAGGGGTGTCAAAGTCAAATGGACGGAGGGCCAAATAAAAAATTTAGCTACAAGCCGAGGGCCGGACTGATCGAATGTTCATTGAGATTTTTTTAAATGACGACGGTCTAGTGCAGCGGACCGAAGTGCAGAGGATCTGCGCGTTGTGAGGATCGAACGGGGGGTGCTCGCGTTGTGAGGATCGAACGGGGGGGGGGGGGGGGGGGTGCATCTCGCATTTTTTCAGACGGGGTGCCGGCTTGCTGCGGGCCGGTTCTAATATCATCCCAGGGGCCGTAGAGAATCTTCTCGCGGGCCGGATGTGGCCCGCGGGCCTTGACTCTGACATATGTGATTTAGAGGATGTGTTTGCCTAGTGTATGTAAATGGCCAGGTAATATTCCTTTACAGGATAACAGAATTGACAGAGATTATTCCTGAAGCAGTACCAACAGAAAATTAAAATTTTCGTGCTCTATTTTGCTGACAAACTTTATGGGGAAGCTGAATTCATTTTCCAGAAGGACTTTGCACTTGTCTGAACTGACAAAAGTACCAATACCAAGTTTAATGACCATTGTGTCACTATGCATTCATTCATATAAAAGACGACCTGACCAAATATTAAGTGCACATGCAATATTCATATTTTTGGAAAAAACATAATTTTTTATGTTTATTAGCTGCAAACCAAAATAATCCAAAAATAAAAGAAATAAACTCTTAAATTGTGTCCCTCTGTTGATTACGTTGACATAGAACATAAGTTTAACTTATTAAAATGAACTAGTAGAACTTCAGATATTTAAATTTCGCAACATGCATGTGAAAGAAAAATGCACATTGTTACCTGTGAAAGGCAACAAACTATAATCTGTGGCTTGTGTCTGTCTCCCAGTGTACACAAGCACAGAATCATTTCCTCTGCAGTTAAACCGGCTATCAGTGGTCGGACAGCCGTCTAAGTTGACTCTGACAGATCGGCGGTAAGCAACCGAGAGATTAATACTTCGGCTGACAGGGGGGGTTCTTTCATCACTGCGAACAGTTAGACCCCGAATGCAACCTCCAAGCCCTGTGAAAGAAACCAAACAAACAAAAGGAGCAGAATGTGTCATGAGAACTGTAAATACAGGGATTATCCCATTTTGTTTGGTTTGATTTGAGTTGTACTGTTTTTCACTTAGTTCTATATATTTCTCATCTTACAACACAATCCCAATTATGTCTTGAAATTGGAATTTGGAATTCTTGAAAATAAGTTGAACTTAGGGTAAACAAACTTCCAATAACTCCATGATCTGTCAGTGTGTCTTACAAGAAGAAAGTTCGCAGAAAGAAAACCAAAACCGTGGGGCTCCCTAACAAATGAAAACTTTGTAAAGAAATATTAGGAGATTGCAGAGAACAGAAGTAAAGCTACCAATAAAACAGTCACAGCTCAAAACATATTCAACTTTGGACACCTGACATTTTTTATGCATCTTACCATGTTTGTGACTTTGACCATGAAGACCAGGGTGTGAGAGTTCAATGGGCACACCACCCAAATACAGTGGAGAATTGACTCTCAATCTTGCTGGCTCTCCCACTTCCCACATTTCCTCGGCCCAATCACCCAACGCAGCAGAGATGAGAGAGCCCTGTTTTGTGAGTGACAATTGTTTCCAGTCTCCATCACAGTAGCTAAGTCCAACCCACATGCGGAGTTCAGTTGCACGGCCACCAGATGCAAGAATGAAGGACAAGAGACCGGCTTCCAGTTCTACCTGGAAAAAACAAAACAAAACAAAACAGGAAGGTTGATATTACAAATTAATATCACAGTTTGTCTTTCTTCTTAAAACTGTATCTTGAACTAAGTCTATTATCTTACAAGCATGTAATCTTTGGTTTGTGTACTGTATGCAAACAGCAAAAGTGCACTGAGCTGGTCAGTTCTGAAATCCATTAAAATGTCAAAGTTATGTCCTCCACTGAAAACGCCTGTGTCCAACTCCAAGTAGCCTGCAAGTGCACAAAGTATGTAATTAGTACCAAAATGTATTTGTATTACAAGGAAACATGTTAAATTTGAAATACAGGATATCTTTTAGGGTATGAATAATTTAATCATACACTCAAAGAGACTAAATAAGCAAATAACTCTTACAAGGCATTTAAGAAAATTAACTAATGAACTTGATCTTGAGACAGAGACCAATTATCTTATTTTTCCTAAGAAGCAGCAAACTCATTACACTGTCATTAGCAGCAAGCGTATTGAGGTAAGAAACAGGAGAGGTGTATTTGGGCACTAAAGATAAATTAAATGTTGACAAACATAGCTTGACAGTCCACATGGTATTTTGTTCCTCATTATTTCATATACCTTGTTACATATGTTTCTATATCACAGCGTATGTCAAGTGATTCAGCTTGAATTTTACAATTTAGAAAAAAACAAACAAAAAAACCCATAAATTAACTAAGAAATTAAAAGCATAATCCTACCATCACCCAGAAAATGGACTCCTTTTACAGTTTGAAGAGGACATCCTTCCCAGCTTTCATACACTCCCACCTTGTTGGTGGCTTTTTTCCAATCCAGTATTTCCCATTCCTCTGCAGGGCTGTCACTCATCTTTAAACTTATGTCTCTGAGGCAGCCAGAGAAGCCCCTCCGAACCAGTCGGGTATCCCCTGGGAAGACAGACTAACATTGTTAGCCTTGCCATCAGCACAAAAGGCAATTACAAAGTACAGGTTTAGGTAGAAGTTTTGGATGGACTTCTCATCGGGTTGAATTTCATATTGATTTTCTTCGTTTATAGATTAATTGGGAGGAGTCGAGGGTCCATAGTGCATTGATTGAACAAGATAGAACTTCAACAATTTGTGGAAGCATGAATTGGGTGAACAAGTTTGAAATTCTTCAGCATTTTCTCAAATCCCCACAGAGTCACGATTATACGTCACTTCTCAAATATCCCACAAGCTGAATAACAGTTGTGCCTTTTATGTAACAATTGTCAAGCTTATAGCATAATACCAGCTGAATATATAACCACTGTGCTGGACATAAGTGTAGTCCACATAATTTTAATATAGGGTCAGGGCTCTGAGAAGCCCATTCCAGAGGTTTAATCAAACTTTGTGCACTCTAACACCTATAAATGTTGACCTGTTTGAACACTCAATTATGTCCATGGTTTTAATAAGTTGTTTGGCGATTTAAGGTGAAGAATTTGGAAGCGTTGTAAATTTATTGATTCCACAATTTACCTGTACAACTGGCATCAAAGCAGCCCCACATCTGTTTTATAAATACTTGTACATTTCAGTCAAGCTTGAAAATGTATTGTATTGGTCAATCCAGTGATTGCTGTCAAAAAATCATTTTAAATTGGCTCATATAAACTTCCAACTATATTCAATCTTCATCATCAACGAGAAGTTAATAGGCCTGGAGACATTCTATAACCTTCAGGCCTACAGATTTCTGCGAATGAATTGACAATATATGAGGAAATTCCACAATTAATTTAATCTTGTAATGTCAATTGTCTCAATCTAAAATTTTTTGAAGTTATATGCTGTATAATACGTAATTTCCGGACTATAGAGCGCACCTGATTATAAGCCGCAACCCCCTACATTTTTAAAGAAAACACATTTTGTACATACATAAGCCGCACCGGCGTATAAGCCGCATGTGCCTACATTGAAACATGAGATATTTACAAAGAAAGACGGTACACAGAAAGTGTTTTTAAAGTTTTAATAATATGCCGTAGCTTTTCTTTCTGAACAGCAGCAATATAGCAAAACAACACTAACAGGGCTGGTTTAAATAACATACGGTTAAAAGTCACGGAGAGCCGTCATCCTCTTCCTCCTGTGCACTGAAACCATGGAAGTCTTCTTCCTCAGTGTCTGTTTCCTTCTTTATCGGCCAGCTCGATTGCTTTTAACTTAAAAGCTGCATCATATGCATTTCTTCTTGCATTCTCCAAGATGAGGGTCTGTTCAAGCTAATTTTATTCATGCACAAAGCACGATGTTACATTAGTCTTCCTCTACAGATATATTCCAGCTGTCTCACGCTTACCTTTTCTGCTCCAGCGCCCCTACTGGCCGTTAGAAAATATTCATAAATAAGCCGCATCGTTGTATAAGCCGCAGGGTCGAAAGCCTGAGACAAAAGTCGTGGCTTATAGTCCGGAAATTACGGTACTTTTACCTTGGCAACAAAATGGTTTAAATTCATAATGAAAAACTCAAGTTTTATTTGGCAATTGCAATCATACATAGTGGGTAGATGTAAATAGCAACTGTATGTATTCATTGTAAAAAGAAACAAAGGTTTTGCTCATCATAACATAAAACGACATTAATTTAAAACTACACTTATGCTATAAAACTGACAATTGGCATAAATAGTATAAATAATGGCTTGAGTTTTACCTGAATCATTTCTTAGAATAGCAAAATCTTCGGGGAGGCCTCCAATGAACAGTCCCGTGTTTTCCCCAATGATGCTGTTCCCACTGGAAGCTGATGCACTTCCTGGGAGCGGTGAATGTAGGGAATACATACAGAGTAAAAGAGCAGAACAGGACAACAATAAGGACTTACAATTCAGGTTTGTTTAGCTAACAATGACTCCTATGTGCACTGATGTATGTGGTGACTATTTTAAGTATACATTCATCTTTAAAGCATTTCAGTTTCCTGAAAAACTCATAAATAAAATGTACTTCAAAGCTTAAATTAATTTGACTTAAAATCAGTATTAGAAAGGAAAAGCATCAGAAGAAAAGTAGCAAAAAACACACATAAAATAATTTTTTTTTGGGCCTGACACTAATTTGCTATTTACTTTGAGTAAAACAATACTCAAAGTGATTCACACTATCCATATTTAAACTTATACCCAAGTCATATTTAAACACTGAGAAGCATTTACCAAGCTTTACCATCTACACATTTACAGAGAAGCAGAAGCAGACACACAGAATGGTTGGAGTGAATATAGTTACCGCTATACTGGTGGTTTATAGTGATTGTTCCCACAGCCCTTTGCCTGGTTGCTACTATATTGTGCCACTGGCCATCATTGTAGCGGCGATTCCCGTCACCATGTACACCTACAGCCACTGCTGAACCCTATAAACAAAAACAAAAATGCATAAAAAGCAATGTGAACCAACAATATGGGCCAGAACTTAAAATGTTTTTGTAAACATTGACTAAAGGTCTATGGGTTTTAGAGCAATTACCAAAGTAAATCTACAAACTTTAAGCAAAAGCAGAACACTTGGTTAGTCTTTGAGGCTTGATCCCAAACACAACCAAGGCACATTAGAAGGACAAACGTGAACACATAATGATCACAGTGCTGTTACGGAGCCTTTAGCTAGCTATTATGTATGACATCATTGTTCTGATCAGTTTTTAGTAGCAAGTAGGTAAGGAGCAATATACTAAAACAAGAAATCACATAAATGTGAATAAACACAAACACACAGTGATGAAGATTTAATGATGAGATCAATAAATGTATGAATGCCAGAGTATATCAGCGTCTGACATCTTTACTGCTATCGCCACACAGCTCAAGTTAACGAGACAACACAGAAGGAGTCTGTTTACCTCTTTTTGCTCACCTCTCACAAATATACAGAAACACTTGTTTAATTACTTGACTGGGAACTACTAGCTGTGAAATTATACACTCAAACCTCCCAGAAACTACTGTTAAAGTGCCCTTGAGCAAGACATTTAGAGTATAACTGCCACTCAAGTGGTTTTGTTCAATGCACCAAGGTTTGATGGGTGGTTTTACTGGGAAGAACTGCAATAGAAAAATTTGCTGGTCATTTTCATTTTGTCAGGCAATGTATACTATCAGTGGAGGACATTACCTGTGTTTTGAGCAAACAGCTGGAGAAAACACACTGCAATTTAGGAAAACCCAGTCGTGCTATGGTGTCCTTCTGAGTGCTACAGCACTTGACTGTTATGTGTGTTTCCTATTGTATGCCCTGGTATAAATCTCTTAATTATAAAGCACGAGTCCATAAACTTGTGGGCACACAAAGCGTTTTAAACCAAAATACCACTCCTGTGGCGTTTCATGCTGTTTTGCCCTTGCAAGTACACACAGCAAAACCAGATTTGGACATACATTATACAAAATACAACAATTTTATTTTGCACTGACAGTTATTAAATCAGACTGAACTTTGGAATACTTTTTGATTTCTACATTCAGTAGAAACCAGTTGACAACTGCTGACAATTATTCAAGAGTTTGAATGAACTAAAATTACTATACCTACCTTTAAACAATCTGGGAAAGTCTAGATGATGATGCTTTGTAACTGCTGATGGATTAATTCACAACATTTGAGTTAAATGAAGACACTTGTGGATTTTAACACAATTCCTCAATTATATTGCTTCATGCAGCATGGGAGAATTTTATGCAAAATTTCCAACAACCTCCCAACATTTGCAAATAAGGTATTTTTTCTTATGATAGCTACATCATATTTTTTTTGTTTTTTCACACAAAAGCCAGCAAATAATTTTGTTCAGTGCATCAGAACAGTACAAAGGCACTTCAAAGCACTATACTTTTTATATCTGTTTCAAGACTTTTCTATCATTTGACACTAATCTCTACTCTAGCACACTGGTTTATCGCTGACAAGGGAAAGGTAATTTTTGTGCATTCCTGTGCTTTTACATATGTATGTGTGTGGCAGCACAGACATACCTTATTTATGAGCATATCACTTCCCTGTGTCATGCTAAATTACCCCCCTGCACTGCTAATCCCATTAGGCTAGCTCAACAAGCTAATAGGGGGAAGTAATGGGCCCAGCTATATGTATCTAGGGGAACACTAATAAGCCGTGACACCACTCCTACTGTTAATTACCCCAAACTAACCTAAACAAAGGAATCAACCCAGCTGGAGAAGACACAGAGACATCTTGCAATACAACCATACACACCCCAACATTACATATTTATCTACTGATAAAAACATTTTGCTAACTTATATTAAAAAGTGACACTGCTTGGGAACCAATCTGAATGGGTGTCTGTGCAAGTATGGGCTTGAGCCATCAGTAAGTGGCCTTGTGAATCTACGTGTAATCGTCTCTCACTATCACTTTCATCATCAAAGTGACTGACTCTTAACCCTTCTACAAGTAGCTATACGGATGGATTAGAAAAACGGTGATCTGCATGTATGCGTGTGTGTGTTGGTGTGTGTGTAAGTACCAGGGTGAAAAGCTTAATTAGTTTGCAATTGGTATTCACGCATGGTGACTGCAGGGAATGAGTTAATTGCAGTCCAATTCAAACGTTGACACACTTTCAAAGTTTTCCCCTCTCCCTGTCTCCCTGACAGAAACCAATGAGGGGCTACAGATCACATTTACTAGATGAGAGCCAGTAAGAGAGAAAAGTAAGAGGAGGTGGTGGAAGAGAAAGAAAGAAAAACATGTAGAGAGAAGAGCAGATTAGATAAACGAGTAAAAACATAGGTAGAGTCAGAAAATTAGGAGGAAGGAATCAGACATGCAAAAGAACAAATTTTTATAGAAAATGGGTTAAACAGCCAAAGTGGTGTATGCTGTTATACTGTAAAAGATGATATTTTTAGCAGATTCTAGCATTAAACCTTTACTACTCTGAATCTTTGTTTCAAAGAGATTATTTTTACAAACAATTATCATGTTTGTTGTTTCCCTGAAGGCAATGATAAATACTTTGTTAATTAAAGTATTAACAAAGATACTTTAATTCTTTGAGATTGTTGACTACTTATTGCAATTGAGTTTGTTTGATGTGAATGTTTTATTTAGAGTTATTGAGGCACCAGTTGCCTGCATATAGTATTATATTTATATCTCAGTAAAATTGTACAATGGATACACAGCAAACAGAAATTTAGAGAGATCGATAAGCCATCAGGAGGAGTACCCAGAAAGAGCCTGCACACTCACAGGGAGAACATGCAAAAGACCCTAAACTGCGATTTAAACCATGACCTTCTTGTTCCAAGGCCACAGTGCAACCAGCTGTGCCTCACTATTTCTATACATATTTTAAATTCATCTGCTTGTGTCTTTTAATTATTAATGTAATGATAATAAAAAAGTGAGATATGGTACCTGAGGATCAAACAAAAAGTATGGGCGTCCATTTTTGATCTGGATGGCCAAAAACTCCTCCTGATGTCCTGGAGAGAAGGCAGACAGCAGGAGGCCGTCTGGGGACCAAGTCTTGAAACTCAGCTTAACACCTAATGCAAAATTTAATCAGAAACAAGAAGATAGAAGGACTCACTAATAATGACAAAAAAAAAAAACACATTTTCATACATCATATCTTAAATACCTCGACAATAAGAAAATTGTTAATACAATAAAGTAATTACTGTTATGACAGCATAATGATGCAGCCCCAGGCTCTGCTTAAGGTACTTCGATTTGAGTTGTGGCTGTAAAGGTGTATTAAATTTAACCTTGAAAATAAGATGAAAAACACACATGTAGATATTTTTACGTCCTCCCTCTGATTGATTTCCTAAAATTTTTAAATCTCTGGAGTGGAAGCTAGCAATCAAGGGAAAAGGGTTTTAAAGCATACACAAATTTTTAAACAGATAATTATCATGGTACGGATTACTGAATTATGTTTATGATATTGTAAATTCCAAAGAGGGCAAAAATTTAAGTAATAAAGTTGGACTTGATACCTCTGCACAATGCACTACTTTATTTAAAGTTAAAAAAGAAAGAAAAGTTTGAAAAGAAAAGCTCTAAACTGACTATTTTCACTGTAAGACAGCTGTCTGAGATAATCCTACCACCAAAATACACGAGGAAACTAGTCTTAGCAGACACATCTACTTTCACACTTATATCATCTCTCACTTGTGTTTTATCTCCTGAAGAGTCTTCCCTGTGTACATTATAAGATCAAAAAAACATTTAAGATTGTGCATAAACTCAAATGTGAATGAAACTGCAGTAGGGGAACTGATAAAGAAGGAAATAAAGAAGGCTATTTCCATATTTAATAACCTTAAATAGAAAAATTATTTTATTTTTACCGAAAGCAGAATCCTTTAGAATCCAAAAGCTATGCAAGACCATGGAAGTATGCATCTAAATGTATGCTAAAAGATGTTAGAGATTTGAAGACGTTATTTCTGAGCCATGTGTAGTGAATCAAAATTTGCATCAATGTTTGACTTGTGCAATTATTAATTGTAAAATACGGTGTGACCTTTATAAAGCTCCTGCAGTGTGGGAAGCTAATATATCTTAATGATAGACAGAAACCAAGTAAGTCATCAGGCCTTCTGTCTTGTCATGTTACAATGGATCAGAGTTTGGATTCTAATTCACTGTTTGGTCCATAAAACGGCACAGAAAAAACACGTTTTTGTGTGGGTTTCCATAAAGAACAACAAGCAGGATCATCGAAGGAATTGATTTAAATCAGTTTCAGGTTAAACAGACCAGGAATGTAATTTGATTAAAAATGAAAGGAAGTAAGAGCTCAACATTTCTCATTTTCACCCAATTTCATGACACACACAATTGGACAGAAAACCTATTAACTTTCAGGACAGTAAACATCACACTCATGTCACATAAATATGCTACTGAAATGTTCAAAACTCAGTTTTGTACTATTTTGTTTTATACTTTTTTATTAAGACTCTACAGAAGAGGATTAGGGCCACAGGAAAAAAAAAAAAAAAAAAAAAAGATTTCTGAGTTTAAACTCAGAATTGTGAGATTAAAGTCAGAATTCTGAGATTAATGACATTCTGAGTTTAAAGTCAGAATTCTGAGTTTAATCTCAGAATTCTTTTTTTTTTTTCGGCGGCCTAATCCTCTTCCGTAAGACTCAGCTGGTGTAGTACCATACATAAAATATATATGAAATAACTTAAAACAGACTTTTATCTTCTCCCAATTGATCATACACCAGCTTAAGTGTAGGATATTAAATACAAGATTTTACATATTTGGCATAAGATACAGACATAAATAGGGTAAACATTAATTTTCTTTCTACAGTTATAAAATATAAGCTCCCTAAAATAAAAAGCCATTTAAGTTGCAATCTTTGTTCAGCAAAATTTAAACGGTAATACAATTTTTTTGAATTGAATTTACATTCTGTACTTTAAGCAGATATGTGTCACTTATTTTCATGACCTTGTCACAACAGAGAAGAGTGAAGTCATGACAGATACTTGACATTACATTACCCCCCTTTAACCATCTCTCTCCATCACACCTTCCTGATCTTTCAATCTTTCCCATCTTTCATCCCTTTGCTTTTAACCTTACTCATCTTTCTTGTGACCTTTTCATTCTCCTTTTTCTGTACCTTCTCCTTCTTCTGAATAAGCTTTCCTTTGGGCATCTTCAATTCTATCCTGTATTCAAATACACTCCTTTCTTCTAGTTCTAGTACAAACTTCCCTTACCTTTGGACATTTAAGTGCTAGCGAATACCAATATGCAGACTAAAACTCTGGTTTAACTAGTTTACTAGTTAATTGGCGATATACATGTTAAGCTATGTGTTTGCTGAGGCTTTCCTGTCTGTATTGACTGCAGCCTGAAAAAGCAAAGTGCTGCCCATACTAACGGCCATGTGCAGATGGATCGTGGCCTGTGGTCAGTGGACAGCTCTACTACTGCGGCTTTACCAAAGGATAATGGTTACTTGGAGCTGTAGCCACAAACTAAGGAAAGAAACCTTATTTTTTAATTAGTACGCAAGAGCCTTCTGATGTGTGTTCAACATATTCCCTCTCCTCCACGTTCCCTTGGAAAACCAGACAAATGACAAAACATACAAGTTGCCTCGAAGGGCTGAGGGACTTTTCCTGCCAAATGGATGAAAGATGAACAATAAAAGTCACAACAGGTATTAAACAGATGGCTGGCAGCTCTGGAAAGTTTTTCGATTTCAGCGCACAATGTCTTTGTTTTCATCTGGAAGGATCGTAGTTTTTTTTTTATTCACCAAATCGGACAGTGGTTTTCATGGGGTGATCTGAAGGACCAAATTTTGAACCTCACAGTGAAGATCTTTCAAACTTGTGATTGGGTGATTTCTTAAAACATCTGAGCTAATGGACTCACACTGAATTAAATTCTTGAAGGACATGACATATTGTTGCTTATCAAATGAATTATTAAGTTGGTGCTATATGAGTCAATGTGACTGTTAAAATGCTATTTTAATATTCAAGTTTTTAAATTTATCAACATTTTATACAATGGATTTTACTTGATCACAGTTGGGTTTTAATTTGCTCATGACCTGTTGATTCATTTTGTTGACACATTTAATGTGTGTGAAAGGATGGATTATTGTGGTAGAAAAATTGTAATTCAGAGGGACATCCCAACAAATGTAAGAGGGACATGAATACGTTCCTAATTGCCAGTTTCAGGGAAAAGAAATATGTAATACCTCAGCTGTGACCCCGTGTTTTAGATAAACAAAGCCAGCAGGGTCAAATCTGACAGGATAGGGCATTCAGCAGATAAAGTCCTCTGGCCAGCTTATCTATTCTTACTCTCACATATAAAGAGTATCGTTCTCTCTGTGCATATTGTTCAGAACACTGTCCGGATAATATAAATTGATAATGAAGTGCATCGGTGGAGCATCTATACGGGACATGGACCAATTATGTAATGGATTGTATGTAATGCATCTGTGTTGCATCCAGTTAGGACAGGAAAACAACTATATCATACTATGAACTGACCCACTATTGTAAGACTGTTGACAAGTAATTTGTATTGTACAAAACTGAGTGTGACTTTTAGTACATTGCCTTTTCCTGCCCAGAACTGGTCCTTGAGTGAGCAAGTAAGACCACTTTGATTCTTGATGATAAATAACCCAAAGAGGAACCAGCTGACTCAAATCTTCCTTAATTCAAACAAATGTGCATGTGAAGTGTATTAAATACATGTATAGCAGTGCTAAGAGTAGTTCAAGTATCATTTAAAAAAAAAAACAAGTGACATTGCTACAATTTTTAAGATCAATTTCATTTTATCAAAACCAGAAGTTGATAACAGAATTTACTGTATCACAGGATTGACAAATAAGGCAGGCACAAACTTCCCTTTTTGAATTTAATAACAAAAAGTAGTGAACATTATTAATTGTTGAGAAGAAACTAAGTCTGCTGTTCAGAATGTTCCAGTCCATACAGATTTCCAGGTATTTTCAATAAAACAGACAAAAATGGTCAGAAATTGCTATTATGAATAAATAAATGAATATAAATGAATAAATTATCCTGCTTGGTTTTCATAAATACAGAGGGAAATTATGCTAACTTTGCATTTCACTTTCCCCACTTTTTCTTCCATCTGTTGCATCCTCTTTATTCTCCTATCAAGAAGTCATTATTACAGCCAGGCTACAGGCCACAGGGAGTCTAAAACTGTGCTGAAAATGTATCTGTTCACCTGCAATCACCATCAAAACAATTTGAGACTTATGCTCTGCTATAGTAAATCCTGTTTTATAAGTATTACATCATCTGAAAATATTAGGAAAGGACATATGCTGTGATGTTGGCCTTTATTTAAAAGGAAGACAAATACAGATACCAATTTAGACAAAGACAGCTCTAAACATGTGAAGTATTCCCTGGCCTTTAGCACCAAGAGAAAGATCGTTAATCTTCTACAGCTGCATAGAGACACACTCATCCTAAAACTTAATAGAATACATCAATTGCACCAATAAAAAGAAGGTACTGAGGATGCCTGGATAGAATCAAAATCTAGCAAAACCGTTGGAAAAAGATTTTAGCGGAAGCTATAAGGCAAGGTTGACAGAAAAAATACTGTACCAGCTACACTGAAATATTTTAGGATAGTAAAACATGTCTCGATGATAATAAAAAAATATTCAGGCATAAAGATGGCAGTAAGACACGTAAAAGAGTCATTTCATATGATTTCATGGAGAGTTTTAGGATGCCTTAAAATATTCAGTTAGTTTTATTTGCATCAAGAGACTGTACTACCAATTTATGTTTATATAAAATTTATGCATCAGCCTATGGACTGTCATTCCCCATAACCCACAGCAGAAAGAAGCAGGCACAGAAAATGAAGGAATGAAGCTAAATTATCTTTTGAAAACTATATTATGTATTTCCTGTGATTGTGTTTGTTTGTGGATAAAAATTTGTTAAAACTTCAGAAGTGTTGTAGTCTGGGAAAAGGCAAAAACTGAAGAAATCTGAAGGGAAAATTACACAACTACACATTTAAATGCATTTTAACAGAATAAAAATACATCAGAGATAAGTGCTTATAATAAGGTGTGTGTTTTTGGTCCCTGCATAATTTTTCGTGCTAGACAAGATGTTAGCCAAGCATGTCAAATGTACAGCATCTAGTGACACTGCTCATGCTCAGCATGACTTCCTTCAGATTTTCCCACAGGACTTGTGCTACTTCACACTGACAACCACTTTGGAGCCATCAGCAGACAAACCTGAGCAAGCACCATGATAGGTGACCGTGTTGCACATACAGTACAATCAAAAAACTTCTCACAAACACACAAACACTCATGCATACGAACACAGTGCAGCTGCACAAGCACAATGTTGTACATTATAAATCTTCACAGAAACACATACCCAGACATGTTTTTACATTAATGTTTATCACTTTGGAGCTTCATTCAATGATTCATGGCTTTAAACAATTAACATAACAATGATTATGTCTAATTTCTGACAGAAATGAACTCTTAGGTTCAACAGCTGATCCTTTTGAACCTAAAACATTAAGCTAATGTACTAAATACAACATGACAGCCTTCAAGTGTCTACTTTTAAGTTAAAGATAAAGAGGGATTTCACTTTTCAGCGTCAAACTGAATCCAAATCAACAAAAGAATGGCTAAACATAAATTCAGGTTTTGGGTTGGCTAAACAAAAGTCTAGAACTAAGCAGGTTTGAAGATGCTTAGTAAGATAGAATGAGGAAATATTACTAACACACACAGGCCAAATAGGACTGAATGTTGAAATGAAACACCTGCACAACCAGGGAATTTTTAATATACACCTTTTTCTCCTAAGTGTAGGTTATATAAGTCACATTGCAGGTGAAAAGAGGTTATACAATGATTAATCATTGCCTCAGTTTTAAAGTCTCAAAAAGCTCATAATTGTGTAGACTTTTGAGAGCTACTTTTATGTGTCAAATCTGCAGCTCCCATCAGGTTTTGGCATCCAAAGTAACTAACATTTTAAAAAAATATTAGCTGTTTTTATATAGCTAAAAAAAAACAACTTAATCACTCCAAATAATAAAATTAAAATACAATCTCAGAACCATAAAGAATTACAGTAAATCACATCGTGCAAAAGTAAATTTTATGTTGAGGAGAACTCAGCAAAGCTGAATAAGTAAAATATGAAACAAACTTATGTCACAAACATAATCTGTTATTTTTTTTTGTGAACAATTTATAAATCTATGAGGAATAAATAATATCCTCACTTCAATTCAATTCTATTTAAGAAAGTTATACAACTATGAATTTGGTGATTATCCAACATGGAGTTCAGCTTTAGTATTGCCTAAGAGGAACATAGTTTTTTGTCACTGTGATTTGTAACATTAAGTTGTCGAAATATTGACCAATTTGCAATTTAGAGTTTTATTTATTAGTTCATATTGTTTCATGCCTATTGTTTCTCCTCGCTCTGTCTTAGTAAACAGCGGAGGTTGTGTGTAATCATCTACACAACATAACCTGAATAACTCCAGTCATGTTAGCTCTCTGCCGGCATTAATCAGAGCCTGGCGTATTAATGAGAGCGCGGCAGCTAGCTAATTACACCCATAGATTCTGCAGCAGCCCATTAAATATACAAATGACAGAATTAAAGAGCCCAGCCTCTTCTGATTAATCTTTAAATGGGGAAAAACTAATGATGTCTGTGCAAACTTTCCCTTCACACGTTTCTCCCCCTCTCCTCTCAACGTCAGTGCATAGCAATCAATCATATTAATTAAGGAAAAATAATTTGTATCATTTAACATTTCCCTCTTTCCTGCTCACTTGCTGCAGTACAGTGCGCTGTATTAGAGGTGTCTGGAAATGGTCCAAGTCTATTTGTTCTTGCATTTATTTATTTTTTATTTTTTTCTAAAGTATTTGTGTAACGTTTCATCTAACTTCATTAACTGATGATTGAAGAAATACATCTGGATTAGCAAAAAATATAAGCAGGACATCTTCCCCATTCCAATTAACCCACTTCATGGCTAAAATGTGAAGAATTACAAAGAGGAAGACAGAGATCCATTTCCATTTAAATACATTATTTTACAAAGAACAACATATGTCACTCCTAACCGAGACACACAAGGTCGTTAATTCAAATGCAACCATGAAGAGCAGGAAGTCATACAGCAGGAATACAGATAGGTAAGATGAATGAACTAACAGGCATTTATGGAAACGGGCACTCAGAGGTTATTCATATCACAGCATGGTTACATACTGTTCTGTTTCATCTAAAGTAAGATTCACTGTGGCCAATGTTGACCTCAACTACCTTTTTAGGCACTAAGAAACATCTCCAAACATAAGTGAAGGGGTTTAATTTATGGAAACATGCACTCCGATCGCAGTAATTGCACATGGAAAATAACCTATTTGACCAAAAATAATGTTAGCAAAGTGACCATTAAGCAACAGGTGAAAGGGTAAATATTATTAAATTTCAAATGGTAGAATTTGTTTTACTTTAAATAGGATTTATCATGCACAATATTGACCCTGCTCAAGGATGAATCCTCAACATGTTTTGGAAATAAAACTACCTGCATTAAGAACTACCGGTAGTAGAAACAACAAATGAATAACAGCCATGAGACATTTTTTAATTTAGATTTTTTTTTTTACTTCAGAGTCCACAAAAAATTCCAAGGGACCAATGCTACTGATGGAGCCATTGATTCAAGGATTGAAAAAGTGTAATTAAATTAGAAAAATTAATTTAAAAAAAAGTTTAACTTGCAGAGATTAATAATGTAATGAAAGGTCAAAGCAAAAGACACAAAACTACAGCAATTTAGTAATTATAAAAAAAGTTACAGTTGTATAGTTATCATTGCTGGAGTTACAAGGTTTCCACGAGATATCAACGATTGACGAGTCTCTCCTCTGTGATCAATTGACTCTCAAGGGGGCATTACACTGCATTACATTCATAATCCAATTTGGCTTTGATTTGTTCGCTCTTCCGTGCGCTTCTATGGGAATAATTGTCTGCAGATGATGCTATTAGTATTGACGGTTGTAAAAGGGCGACGGTTTGAGGACTGCCGACACATTGATGGTCCAGAATAGATCCGGTCTGAAAGTGATTGTCTGATCCATTACCCTTTATGAAGGAGGAGACTGGAGGGGGCAAAGAAGCATGTCTCAATAACAAAAATCATCATCAGTTTGTTGGCATTGTTCAAAGAAACTGTTTACCTTAGTTCTATAAGGACACAGAAGAGATCAAAAACGTAATTTGTTGATCTGGGAGTAAACTGTGCGTACTGAAGATAACCGGGTAAAGTGGAAAAACATGGCAGAATAGTTATTTAGTGTTCGAAATAGAAAATAAATGTATTCCCAGTAGACAAAACAATACGTCTACAAATTCTTTATTTATGTCTAAATTCAATCATGGATTCTTTAGCATAAAACAAATATAAAAATACTTATAGACAGTGCAAATTAATATAGATATTAATTGCTGAAAAATATATATATATATATATATTAAAAAAACATGTTTTAAGGATGATTATGT
Organism: Gambusia affinis; assembly: GCF_019740435.1. Lineage (NCBI taxonomy): Eukaryota > Metazoa > Chordata > Actinopteri > Cyprinodontiformes > Poeciliidae > Gambusia > Gambusia affinis. The sequence continues at coordinate 11,221,381 of NC_057869.1, read as the reverse complement.
GGACATTAATAACAACTTTCTCTTTTAGAGAATTATAAATTAATAAATCCAACAAGTAGGTTTCAGAGAGTCTTGTTGCCCAAAGATGCAACTTAAATTTTTGACATTTAACATGGTTTTAATGTTATCACATAACTCAAACATTAAAATGCATCTTATATCTCTGTTTGCAGAGACAAATATAACTGGTGATACTTAGTTTGTACAAAAGAGGGAAGCAATCTCAAGTGGCATCAAAGAGCTTTGCATGCTCAAATCCTACTGATTAGTATCAGCAGTCATTAATTATGAGCGTCAGACTGGCTGATGTTCTCAGATGAAGCAGAACATGTTTGGCTGTGCAGCTCAACCCTCTAATGATGCTGGTAAACAGAAAGATAATTGTCCTTTAAGATTGACTGGGGAAGTCATTCTAAAGGAATGTTACTGTATGACAGAAGTTGCTGTGTAAAGACCAGAACATAAAAATTCATGTATGTATATGAAATTGTACTCGCAATCTAAAGAACACCAAAATGGTCCTAAAGAGCCAATTTTCTGCATTTTTCAAGGCACACAGCACCATTTTATACCACAATTAAGTAACTTCAGATACCATAAAAATGTTGTGTACATTAAAAATGACTGAAAATAAATTGGACTTCATAATTTGACATCTTGAAAATGGCCTTGGTCTCTTTAAGAAGCTCCTGCTCTTTCCAACATGCTGCTTTCAGTACAATATCACAACAAAGCTTCTCATAATCCCATTAACAGTAATAAGCAGTGTTGGACTGAAACGTAGTTTGTTTGATAAGCCCGACAGACTTGCAGTTCCACCAGGCGTTTGCTAATTGCTGCTGCTACTAGTCTGGTGGAGCAGTGTGGGGCAAAAGACACACCGAGTGGCTGCCACAGGAAATTCAAACGTGCCCGAAAGAATCAAAGCAACACTCCAGGTATGTTTTTGATGAAGAAATAACATTAAAACAATATAGAAGGTTAAAAAATTTCTATATCCCCCTGTAATTTATTTTTTATCATTAAGACTTAAAACCGGACAGAAAACACAAAAGGACAAATTGAAGGCAATTAGTGCAGAAAAATGACAATATTTTTGTTCAATCAATATTTGTACTGTGTCAGAACAAGTTAAAACATCCAAAAGATTTCTAAATCTCTTAAGACAGGATAGTATAAAAATAAATCTCACTAAAGATGTATCAAAAATAATTTAGACATAATTCCTTACCTGTAAAATCAGCATTATTGGGAAGAGTATTACTGGGAAACTGGTAATAACCATTCCCTGGAAATCTGGTTCCTCTGATAACTGGTTCTTGTGGGTCAGAGAGTGATACGTCTGTTCTCTCCACCTGTAAAAGAGAAAAATATAGTAATAAGAGTATTAATACAACATATATTGTGTAAAATATATATTAATTACTGTTAGTAATTTTATTGTGCCCACAACAGGAATGTTTATCTAAAATGTATGAAATTAAGTTTTACACTGACAAAGAAAACTCCAAAACATTCTCAAGATTTTGGGGTAAATATTTAGTTTAGACCCATGAAACAAAAATCATGAGACCCATTATATCTAGTATAAAACTAAAAACATTTCAGATGGAAAACACTCTACAGAAATATCATATTGTGATGACATGTGTCTGTTTTATTACTTAATAATCTGAATCATTTTGGGGGTCAAGTAGCTCAGTGGTGGAGCAGTAGCACCTTAGGCAGAGGCTGCAGTATTCAACACAGTTGCTCCTGGTTTGAATCCTGGCCCCAGGATGCATGTCTTACTACTGCTCCTCCTCTAATCCAGCTACTGCTGAAAAGAGACCACTACTGCCATAGAAATCTTTAAAACAATAATAAAAAAGACCTGAACAACTTGATAGAGCCATGAATTCTGCTCTTTATTAGAAAATGTAGCAAATCAGTTTGCTTATAATCTTTTTGAAGCAGATCAAAAATCATTTAATGAGGTTGAATTAAGACAACTCTGTAAAGAAATGTGGGCCAACATTTGACTTATGAGAATGACAATCAGTTAATAAAAACAATTGATGGCAACTGTTGCCAATAAGCTCTCACTCATAGACATGCTTGACTTTCAACACATGCCAGGTTAGTCCAAATAGCTTTTTTAAAATGAAATCAGGATTTGAAAACTGTCCTTTGTATTTACTCAAATTATCTTTCTCTGATATAAATCTTTTGATGATCTGAAATGTTTAAGTGCAACAAAAAAACAAACAAACAAAACAAAACAAGTAATAAAATAACTGAAAGATCATAGAGACTTTAGATGTATAAATAAGTTCATTTTCAAGTGGATTAAAATCTCTCAAAATCCGACCTTTAAAAGGTGTGGTTCTACTAAGCATGTAGAACAATTTCTAGTACAACTGCATTAGAATGTGAAATGTGTCACTCAAAATAATAAATGTCTATCATTATAATAAACAGAAAATGAAAGTTATTTGAGACTTTCTCTAGAAACCCTGGATATGTGCACTAACTTATCAACACACAGGGAAAGAACGTCTAATGAGAATCTGTGTCATTAATCTCTGCAGGAACTATTTACAATATCTTATTGTAGACCAAAGAGAGGAAAAAAGCTCATTTACACTTATAACAACCCATCCATCCATCCATCCATTCATTTTCTTTTACACCCTTCTTCCCTAAATGAGGTCCGGAGGGTTGCTGGTTCCTCTCCAGCTGCGTCCCGGGCGAGAGGCGGGGTTCACCCTGGACAGGTCGCCAGTCTGTCGCAGGGCAACACAAAGACATACAAGACAAACAACCATGCACACACACTCACACACACACCTAGGGAGAATTTTAGAGAAACCAATTAACCTGACAGTCATGTTTTTGGACTGTGGGAGGAAGCCGGAGAACCCGGAGAGAACCCACGCATGCACAGGGAGAACATGCAAACTCCATGCAGAAAGACCCCGGGCCGGGAATCGAACCCAGGACCTTCTTGCTGCAAGGCAACAGCTCTACCAACGGCGCCACTGTGCAGCCCACTTATAACAACCAAATAACCAAATAAATGAAGCATCTGATAACTTTTAATTAAACTGTAAACCAGTTATTTTACCTGGTAAAGTGGGCTGGGTCCATTAAGTTGAACTGGAGGATCCCAGTCTATCTGAATGGTGGTTTCATTTACAGGATGTAATCGAGGTGAAGACAATCCTGTAGGCACTGAAAAAAGAAGTGGGAGAAAAGATAAATCATGCAAATTGTTTATTAATAATGTGAGATCAAAATGGATTTCTGTTTGTTTTTTTCCTCCATCAACAGACCCCAGATGACTTGTGCCAGGGCCGGAATTAGACAGCTTGTATACTTATTGTAGGTTAAATGTCTAAAATGGTCTGTGTAAAAAGATGTTAATAACATGCGAAATGTGACAAACGTGGACATGTGAATATGTTTGTATAAGAAGGCTATTGAAAATAAAAAGTTAAAAAAATAAAATAAATAAATAATGTGAGATCAAATGGCATTTTGTTCAGATGATTGAGTGTGTCTCCCTGAAACAGCATTTTTAAGCAAAGTTTTATTTAAATTCAAAAACATTCTGACAAACTTTGCTGTGGTAGTTAACCAAAAATATTTGCCATTCTATTTTAATTAGTCATGATATTTAAATGGATTTTATTTCCCTCACACAGTCCAGCATTGACAAAAATCCTGTTTTCATGCATGAAGCATCCATTTAATTTTCCTCCTTCACTTTAAATGTTAAATTAAATGTCCCTTTGAAACACAGCAGGCAGTACACAAGCCATAATTTTATTGTGTATCATAAATAAATCAGCTGCAGACTGACTGATGTAGGGAGAGGTAGAATAATGGAGAGAGAAACATGTCATGTCATGGACTGGTATAGGGGTGGGATAGATGTGTGTACATTAAGTGTCATTCCATCACTGTTTCAGTGTTCGTTTCAGTAATTGTTTAAATGGCCTGTGGTGAGAGTAAATTAGCTCTGTGACACATGTGGACCATGGTTGGTGTGAGTGGTAATAGAGCACTTAAAAGGGAAGTGGATAGCTTGTTTTAGACACCTCATCTAGGCACATCCAGCTATAAATTACTGCAAACCAATAGCAAACCAGTCCATTGATATGGAGCTATAGACAATATAGATGTGGCAACAGGCAACTTGCTCAGAACAGTAGAGAGCAGAATTTTTTTTTTTGTAAAGGTAAAAGCTCTACACAATACTAATAAAAAGAAGTTAGTGTTTAAGTAGAACATGAAGGTCACCTTTAAGGAATTAAAACCAACAGTATTTGTAAACGAGATTATATAGGCCACTTATTGGATTTTTTGTGAAATCCTCAATTTTGTGGCTTGAAGATTTCATCAAATTAAACCTTAGCAAACACACCAACTCACATATTCAAGAACCATGCAAAAGCGTTTGTTATCAAGGCACAAGAAGGCAATAGTTATGCAGGTCATCTTTCTTCACAACACAAATATATCAGACCAAATTAAACTAGAGGAAGCAGTCCGTCCACTCTTTAGTGTCACTTTCTGTAGTTGTGGAAATGTAATGAAAAAGCTCACATCTGTTGGACAAGTGGTCCAATAGAATGCAAAAGTCTACTTTTACTATTAAATATGTGCTATTCTACTACTTCACAACAGAAACCCTAACACACACAAAACAAATTAGGCAGAGAAGGTGAGACTTTTACATTGTACCAGATTTGTTGGCCCTCTTAGGGTTAAAGGTCAAATTTTAGGCAAAGTAATTGGCCTTAACTAAAACACCTGCATTAAGCTAACTGTTCACCTGAAAACGTAATTTTAGTTGTCAACATGGTAATGAACCAGTTAAATCATGGAAAGGCTCCCATGAGCAATTGTCCAGGCGTGTTGGTGTGTTTCCTGTTTTTACAGTGGCTGCCATGTCTTAACAGGCTCTTAGCAGACAGCTACACCATGCACATAAGTACACCACTTATTGACATTGTGATCCCTTGCCTTGCATATTTCTTTTCTCAGGAAGGGCCTCAGGCCAATTATGCATAAATCAATAAAGTTCCTGTTCTGTTGAGTGGTGTTACAACGTAAGCGTGTATGTGTGTATGTCTCTCTGTGTGTATGTCTTGTAGAACAAGCAGTTATGGATGTAGGATACATAAAACATCACAATCAGTCCCTGATTAGCCACTTACTTTACAATGTGATCAATAACTTTGCAGGGAGACACACACCATCGAAACCATGGCAAATGCATCAACGCACATCGACGGAGATCTCCTTCCTTGTCTCATTATGTCCGCCACCATGTGTGCTCAAACATTTAGTCGTGTGCTTCGGTGTAATTCCAGCGGTTTCACAGATGTCGTCTCCTCACTTACACCAGATGGTAGCTGACTCTAATGGTCCAGGCTTATGTAAGGGACATTTATCAGTGAATCTGCAGCACGCTCGAGTACGTCTTACCAGACACACAACTCAATGAGAGGATAAATCTCACCAGAACAACATTTTGCTTCAGGAGATCTCACAATGCTAAAATTACAAAACTTTCAAGCAACTTACAGTTGTATATAGAAACCTAAATAATATATTTTGACACTAACTTAACGTTTCATATTCCAATACTGTTCATATAAGTAATAAAATAAATTACACACTGATATAGCTTTAATTTAAGAGCTAAAATAGCTAAAATAAAAAGGTCTAAGGTACCATGACATCTGCTACAATAATGCCCAAACACCCAGAGAAGAAGCACGTAGTATATAGACTATTATGATAAAAGACATAGCAACAAATAAGAAAGCAAACTCTACCGAACAGCATGCCATTATCATTTCTTACAGTGGAATCAAGGGACATCTTTGGCGTAAGATGACAGAAAACTGTGGCAACAGATGTGGCTGTTAAAAATACATTGAATGAGTCAACTGGGTACAATATGCCATATTGAGTTGTACAGTATTACAGTCAAGAGAAGTCTTTGGAAATCACTTGAAATAAACACTGTCACTGTGTCAACAGATGTAGCCATTAAAAATACATTTAAACAGCCGACCAATTACAAAGCAAGACATCTTTCATTGCTTTACACATGAGGGATGACTACTGGAGCAACACAGAAATATTTGCAGTGTAGCTCTTAAACATGTGTTGAAAGGTTGAAATCTCTGACCAAGTATTTTCTTTCATCATTTTTGCATCCATTGTGTGTTTACCCGGAACTGTTATCTTTGTTTAAAAAACAGCATAATCAGAAAGCTTAGAAGTCCTAAGATAACAGATGGAAATGTGTGTTGTGGGGACAAGTTCTCATACTGCTATTTGATATCAGTGAATAAGGCACATAAAGTCAGAATAAAAATGTGAATAGCATGGAAATGGAAGATTGTTGCAGATTATAGATGGACAATCTAATGAAGTTACTAAAAACAATCTTACGTCTGTCTGTTTCGATTCTGGAACCATCTAAATGTTGTACAGGCTATTAATCTACAGAGAAGAACCAGAGAGACAAAGTATGTGTGTTTCTCTAACTCTGTGTGTGTGTCTGATTCATGACCAGCAGGAAGTGTGTGCTACGCCACATTTTTCTCTTTGTAATTAACAGTAAATTGTTTTTACTGCTGGCACCATAATATCCCCTCTGGTTAGCATGACCAATGCTGTCACCACTCAAGCATGCAATGACTGACTGCTCTTCCTAATGTGTTTGAGTGTGCCGATGAGAAGCTTTGTTACACTACATGATATCATTACTATATAACATGAAATACTTTTGTCGATATCAATGTTAACTTTTTGATCTGCTATGTATTTGTGTTTTTGTTTGTACTATTTAAATTTGTTTGCACCTCAGTCAAACTCATTCGGCGTGAAGTTGGCAAGGTTCTCTGGTATTATATGCCTTTCAGTTCCTCCCATTGTTCTAACACATCCTTAAGTGATTCGCTAGTGACAGCAAACAAGAATTACATACTGTTGGATATAGGATTCACTAAACATATCTGACAATACTGAATGTTTAAAAACTGAGTTAGCTGTAGATTCAGCCAAAAACATCAACTGTGGCATACTGATCTAATCAAACTCTGTGATAGGCGATATAAAATTTAAAAGTGTCGCAAATCGGTTGGCAGATTGGTTGTTTTAGTCCAATCTGAAGTGTGAGGAGTGTCATAATTAGGTCAACAGGACGACACAGAAACTCAACTGGCACAGAATCCTAAATAAACACACACAGAAAAACTCAAACCCTTCAAGGAGGTGGAGAAGTTTGATCTTTTTACAAATTATCTGTTTCATATACTGTCACAAAATAGTGACAGTATTAATAAATATGTAGAAATCATATTTAAAAGAAGTTTGACTTGTCATTTGATGCCTTGAAATCGAGACTCTGTCTCTTTAAGAGGCTCCTATTCTTTCCAGCTCTACACCTTCAAAACGTCACAACAAAGTTTTGTCATGAAATTGTTAACAACTGTTAGGAGCGTTGGACTGGGAAATAGTTTGTACTAAAGTCTCAGCATACTCGCAGTTCCACCAGGTGTTTTCTAATTGCTGCTGCCGCTAGTCTGGAGGAGGTGAGTGGGGGAGGTTAGCTCTGCGAGACAGAAGCATCAACTGGAGACTGCAGCTCCAAGGAAGAGTTTTGAGGAAATATGCAGCACCTTGTGAGAACAAGTGTTTAGGCACCACCAAATGGCTGCCACTGGAGATTCCTCAAACATAAATGAAAGAATCAAAGCAGCACTTCAGTTATGTTATTTTGTAATGAGGGAATCACATGAAATAAAGCTAAAAAAAGTTTATTTTATATAATAACTCCCTTTAAGAGCCCATATTTTCCTTTGTCAGTGTAGGAGGTAATGAACCCTTAAATATGCATCAGAAAATATAATTAAGCTTGTGTCAAGGCATCTTTTTGTTGTACCTGCTGGTAAGGTCCGCCCCGTGCTTGGCAGACTCGTAACACAACCCATTCTTGTGCACAGTGTGACCGTGAAGTTGTAAATGTGATATGGCTTCAGTCCTTCTACAATGTGAGCAGGCCATGATGATGCTTCCATCCTACGCAAAACCTGAAAACAAGATAAATATTTAGAATCAAAAGATTATACATAATGACAGCTAAAAGAATAACCATTCAAAAAATAAATATATATATATATTTTTACATTTGGACATCATGTCTAATATTTTTCATTGAAGAGCTCACCTGACTTACGACTGGAGGAGCATAGGGGTTGGTGGTTTGCTCAGTTACTAAGTTGACTCTGTACTCTGTGACTTGTCCCCTCGCAATGATGCCGTGGCCCTCAGTCGTGTTCCACGTTACGCTGAGGGTGGAGGATGACAGTGCAGACACATCTGGAGGAGCAACAAACTCAGGGGCTGAAAATGGACACAATAACATTTCAACCATAAGTTGCAGAAAAGTAGCAGGACAAGAAGGGAAGAAAAAAGCAAAAGAAAATCACAGAGACCAAACATCTGATATTCTCTACCTTTGAACTATGCAGCTCTGGAAAATCACTTAAAAGTATCAGTTACTCTGATTTTATGTTTTATAATTTTATGATTATATGTTTTTATATTCTGATTTTATGATTTTTTAAAAATTATTTTCATGTTTTATAATTATATTTTATAATTACATAGCAAGTTTGAGTAAAATTAACAGTCTATGAACTACTGACAATATGACTCTGAAAATCTAAGCAAAAATTTTGTATTTATTTGTAGAAAAAGAGAAATAGTCAAAATAATGACCTGAAATAATGCAAAGAAGACAAGTTCATATTCATTTAAAAACAACAATACTAATGTTTTAACTCAGGAAGAGTTAAGAAATCAATATTTGGGGGAATAACCAGGAGGTTTTCAATGGGGTTCAGTAAGCTGTATATTTTGTTTAAATAGGACATCACATTATGTTTGTTTTTTTTTACTGAAAATTCAGTAATTTCATTATATATACAACATGAGAAATTTCTACCAAAAATAACATGGACAAATCATTCTTATGTGAACTCAGTGGTTTTGAGTGTTGGTTGTGATAACTACAATTACACGACAGATTAGAGAAGGAAATTCTTTATTTCACCACTGATGGCATCAAACTGTGAAATATGCTATGAAATGTGATTTATGGTCAACATAACCACTGTCATATCTCTGCCATCCACCCTGCATACGTATGTGCTAAAACCCTGGCACACATTTCACATCTAAAATCGTGTTATCATATGCTTGTTATCCAGACACACAGCTGAGAGTGATGTTGGAGGCAATCATTTAGTCTTAATGAGCCATATCATCTCTTTGAAATTCAAATACCTTAATGAGTTCCCCCTCCCCCACATGCACTTTTTATTTCCCTTTCCATTTTTTTCAATCAATCTGACAGTTACCCTTGTTTCCTTTTTTGTCTTTTTGTTGAATTTCTTAACTATTACCTTATTTCATTTTGTAAGCAGATGACTTCTCCATAGTTTACACCTACTGATGCATATGTAGTGGAAATTTCTCATGGTCTGGCTTCTTTCTGAGTTGTTACATTAAGGTGGTGTAAAGAAGAGGCTCACATTGGAGAATTTATTTCTTATCTGATCCAGGAATATTTTCTCAAATTGTGCTTTTTCACAAATCAGCAAGTGTTCATGACCTTTTCTGTCAAGAGAGAAACTTCTCCTTGGACATATTTCCAACTTGTAGAGTCTATACATAGTCATCTATCATCACAAGGTCAAACTTGATGCCAAAATATTACTCAGATCAGCACTGAGCTAACAGTTAGCTGGTAGATTTACCTGCTGAGGTAAAGAAACTCTTAGCAGTTGTAATGAGGATGTTTTTAAAACAATTTATGAAACGTGATTTCTAAATAACAAATGAAAAAAAGACTGCAAATGTATATGCCTTCCACTCATTTTGTATACTACATGGAAATCATTCATTATGTTTCATGTCTATTTTACGTATTGCTCTATTATGTCTACACAGAGAAAGCGAGCCCATTGATCTCCAATATTGGAAAGTTACAGCAGTGGATACAAACCTCCCTCCAACGTGTGTGCTGTGTTCCATTCTGATGTGACATTTCCAGCACTGTTGACGCTTACAACTCTTAGTTGATAGGCTGAAAATGCCTGTAGACCCTCTATAATGGTATTACTTTCAGGAGGGGACAATGTAGTCTTTTTGGTTAGATTTTGATCTGGGAGGACGCTTGGATCCAGCCAACCAGAGCTGGAGAAAACTCTCGTCTCTGAGGTAAATGCTGATACATTCTTAGACTCCAGTGGTCCACGGAGAAAGAGCTCATACTTGGTGATAATACCTGTGCCAGGAAAAAAGGAAAATCAAATCAGTATATGAAACATTAGCAATAATGACGTTATTACCATTACTTTCCAAAAATTAAGATCTTAGTTTCTATGCTGCCTGGACAGTCACAAGACGGTCATACAGCAACACGCTTCAGTCAGAGGATACTTCATTACAAAACTGACTGCCAACCAGAGATCCTTCCTGTCCACCACCATCCATTAGTTTTTGAAGATACTTAAGATTCTTGGATGATAAAAAATAAAAAGGCTACTTTTATTCTTCTCCATCTACACCATTTTAACCAGTAAAGTTTCAAGGTTGGCAAAGACAATAGTACTGAGTTTGGTTCAGAGAAATAAAAGAGTGACGACTTGTTTTTAAACCAATAATAGAAAAAGGTGCAACAAGAAAAACAACAACTAATGTGAGTTCAGGGCACAGTTGGGAGGGAAATGATCAATAAGAGCAAAAAGACAAGAGATGAAAACAGGGAGAAACTCAGGTTTTACAGCTTTGTTTGACACTGAGCCTTAGAGCTACTACAAAGCTCCCTGGATTTACCAAAGACACTCTGAGTTCAGTGTGTATGTTGACAGTGTGTAGGAGTTTATGTGTTTGTGTGCACTGTTATGTTGTTCCTATTCAATGTGAACGAAGAATGCAAACATCCCTACTATTGGGTGTGTGTGTTTCCTGAAATTACAGGTTTATAGGTAGGTTTTTTTTTCAGTTGTTTACATTGACAGACAATGTATGGGGTTGTTCTGTAATATGTAGAAAAAAAATAAAGAAACTCAATACAACGTAAGCACAGAAAGACGGCATGTATGCGCATGAAAGTATACCATTGGGCTGACTCGGAGGCACCCAAGAAGCATGCAGTGTATGAGGTCCTGTAGCAGTGATGTTGGGAGCAGACTGGTTTTGTGGTGGTGCAGCGGCTGTCAGAAAATACAGTGGAGGGCTAGAGGTGCAGCCCCCAGAAGAGCAGGCCTGGAGATTAGAACAAAACTTTTATTTTAATCATAGGAGAAACAATGGCCAAGTTATGGCCAAATTTAAATAAGTAAAAATATTGCACATGGTTCCTGGGCGTACCTACCTCCAGTGTTACAGAGTACTGTGTGAAGGCCTTTAAACCTCTTGCCACAGCCTCTGTGGATAAACCTATGTAGTGAATAACCGGCTCTGCTCTATCAGATGACTCCACTGATGATACCACAAACCTAAAAGACACAAATAAAGAATATATAATCAAGTTTTGCATTTAGTTGTATTATTATATGGTGGTATTCTGTTTAATTCAAGTGCAATGGTGGCCAAATGGCCAAATGGTAAACTAAACATATATGCAGAATATTTTAGCTGCACAGACACCAAGTAAACATGTAGACAGGAACTTTACAGTATGAGAACATTTTTTTCCAATATTTTTCCAGTCTCATTTGCCTAATTTCCTTTTGCCTACTAGATACTCCTCACCTCTGTCCACTACAAGACTTCAAAATCTATCCTAACCCTTCAAATATCATTTGAACTTGAAGTCCAAAACATTACACAGGCAGCAACAAGAAAAGCTGTAAAGCATCCATTTAAAGAGCTCTTTGTTTAAATAATCAGTCATTACCTTTCGACTGGGCCTGTGTCATTTCTTGGTATGCTCCAGTTAAAGCTTGCACTGGTTGGGCCTGGTCGTCCAAGGAGGTTTAAATGAAGCTCCTCTACAGAAGGTGGAGCCCCTAAAGTCTGGTACGAGGCTGAAGCACTTATTGTTTCACCAGCTACATTAGCTGTGATGAGCCAATAGGAGTAGTTGGTAAAGGGAAACAAATCAACGTCCACAAAGGATTCAAGGCCTTAACAAAAGAAAATTAAGTCAGAATACATAATACAGTAAAAAAATAAAATTAGGGAAAATAAAACCTTTGAAAAGATGGGTTGGTACATACTGAAAGGAAAATGTCTCTGGATGGTATGAACTGATAGTCCATCCCTCATGAGGGTGTAGTTGAGTCTATGTGAATTTGGGGAATCAGGTGGATGCCAGGAAAGACGGATTGATGAGTAACTCAGAACTAAGCCAATCGGTGAAGGCTGCTGTGAAGGAGCTGTACAAAGAAAAACAAAACCAAAATTAGAAGGAACCAGAGAAACAAACAGGATTTTAATCATTTTATTAATTCCAATAATTGGTGAACTGTATTAAACCAAAATAAAGACTGTTGGTACCCACATTTGCTGCATCCAAAAGGATTCTCAGGATCAAAATGACTCGCTCCAGGCTGGCAAGAATCACACTTGTCTCCAGTTACCAGCAGTTTACACACACACATTCCTGTGTCTGGATCACATGAACTATTGACACTGCCCTCTGGATCACATGCACAAGGCTGGCATCTATTTATGAAAAAAAAAGAAAAAAGGAAGCAGTAGTATGAGGAGATATCTCAATAGGGAATTAGTGATCATTAATGGCTCATATGATGTTCTGTTGAGGATAACAGTTCCTTCTGCCTGAGTGAAATCTTCTCAGACTTTTATGAGGTTAAAGAATGTTTCTTAATGAACAAAAACTTAAAACCATCTAAGCTGTCTTTGGCACAAAACACTCCATACCCAAATCCATAGAAAAAGTGCAGCTTTTCCACACATCCACACAACCTACTCATTCACAGCAATAGAATGGGAATTGTGCAAAAGATTTTTACAACCTCCAAATCAATCAAGTGTGTTCACAATTATATGACCAGCACATAACTGTAGTGACAAACACCTGCAAAGGTTTTCTGAACCTCTAAATGGACTCTCAGTCTGGGTTTTTAAAGTATCTTTTCTTTTAAGATACTTTACTTTTGGTGTTAAATAAGTAGCCTAAACTGAATTACAGTTTTGACTTATGAATCTAGACATTGTGTGATGTTTGTAGGACTCAAGATTAGTTACTGCAGGCTTCTAAAACAGCCCCTCTATAGATGCTGTGAGAATAGTGTGGAAGAGTGCTGGAACCAAAAACGAAAAGTAAATACATTATTAAGTGTGTCTTCAAGAATGTGTAAATGTTTAAAGATTACTGTGTGTGTGCTTCAGAGTGAGAAGAGCCGGGTCATCTCCTTAACACTGTGAGGGAAACCCTAACCACTGTCTATCCCACCCCATAGCTGTGATATTAACTTCATACCCCATCAGAGTCGCCAAAGTGTGTGTCCATTTGTGTGACTGCGTGTATTTGTCTGACAGTGTCTGTGTCTAGGTCACTGGTTTGGTGTTACCCCCGCAGGGCCAGGACAGTGGGTGAGCATACGGCCACCCACCTTACACCTTTACAAACACACGCCAACATGTGGTGCAGTATGTGTACTGGAGAACATTTAGCACACCAGTCTGGCAAACTGAATCGGTATAAACCATGCTCCTGTCACCTACACACAAACATTATTGATGTGTGTTTTTATTCGCTGCATACTGTACTCACATATTGTATGTCTTTCTCTCTCTCTCTCTCTCTCAGACACACACACACACCAATGCACCTTCTTTATTGCTGTGTGAAAAGCCACAGCCTCGTAAAGAGGCGCAAATTTGTCCTGCCAACTGGTGCACCAACACGGATACACACGCTGATACAGAAAGTGCCACAGTGACTCGACCTTCACTCCCTTTTCCAAGGAGAAACACCAACATTGCACCCAGTCTTCCTTTTATCAATGAGCCTAAAAGTGGAGTGTTTGTGTTTTTATGTTTTTTCATGCCATTAGGGAGAACCATTAATGCACATTAAATCACATTTCAACACAAAATTTAGGGTATACATAGAATAAATTGAATGTCGTCACCTTCCTAGTAGTGGTAGTGGCCTAAGTTATATTTTGCCAAAAGTGACTTTTGCAAAAAACATCACTACCTCTTTATTGCCAAACGATGAGATAGAAGGAAAAAAAAATAGTTTTGGCAAAGAAGGACTTTGCTCATTATTCTAGGAAGAATAATATGTAACAATTCATTTTTAATTCTAATAATCTTGTTCTCTATACAGAATTTTAAACAAAGTGTCTTGCAAAAGTATAAACACTCAAACTTACAGGGGTTTGCAAAAAGTTGTGTAATGTGCAAAGCTGAAGTGGTGAAATGTTTTATTAAAGTAGCTTTCTTTTGTAGTAGACAAAACGGTTTTCCAGGTTTAAAAAAATCGTCAATTAGATCTGATGCATGTCTTATTCTAAACCATCTCCATCCTTCTTCACAGCTGAAAGATCTCAGCCACAGCCTGATGTCGTCTCTAATTAAGCCACACCAGAAACTAAAGCTATCAGACAAGGTCAGCTAAAATACGCATCAATATACCAATGTACACACACAGAGTGGACAACTGGTCAAACAGTTTGTGGTCAATCCATCTACTATGACACCTTGTTGAGTGTGTGTATGGACGAGTTTAATACTGTGTCTAAAGTGAACAGTTATTTGTGGATGAGTGTTTTAAGCTGTGTGAGCATGTGAGATAGCCTGCAGGTAGCAACATGAGCAGCAAAGGTCAAAGCAGTTCTTAACTCATGTAAGTCATCTGTCTGCTCACCTTTCCACAAACTCTCCATATAGGGATTGCACCTGGAGGCACTCTATGAATAGCTACATAAATCCATGAGTTTCTCTAATGGGGAAAAAATAATTGGGGGAAAAAACTTTCTAAGATATACAACTGATGTGGCATCAGGTAGCTCAGTGGTAGAGCAGGTTTACCATAATAAAGTAGCCTTTATTCAACTACTACTGAATAAAGGCCACTAGTGAAGATGAGAACCTTAATAGATATAAAATTAATATTTCTCTTTGTTTCTTAACATGTGAGAAGGTTTGTGTTAAACCTACCTTCCCAGACCAGGGTTAAATCCAAAGAACATCTCATGACATTGGTCACAGCGTCTTCCTCCCACTGAGCGATGAGCACAAACACACTGTCCATTCTGGCTCTCACAACTAAGCTGCAATGCTCCCATAGGATGGCAGTCACACTCCAAACACACTCCGTGATCTGGAGTGAGGTAGAAGCCTGGACAGAAATAAATGAAAAAAATAAAATAAAAATTGATGCACTGCATGTTTGCAATCAAATGCAGTGCAGTATTTTGATGAATGATAGCAAATATATATATATATGTATAAATATTACCATGCAACAGAACAAGTCTTACAATAATACAAGGTTGAATGCAGCTTAATACAGTTTGAAATAACCATTTATGCTTTTAGTCATAGTTAATAAAATGTGTTGTTTGCCATTTATCTGTAATAAAATTTAACACAGAACCAATAAAAGTGTCTGAGGTTACATTAGGCACTCCACATTTCAAAGCATAAATCAATAGAGATAATTTTTCTCAATGCCTGTGAGCTGATAAATACATTAAATATTCTGTTAGCAACTTAGGCAGGAATTACCTATTAAATGTGGACCATAAGCTGGCACTGCAACAACAGAACTATTTAAATATTACTGTTCAAACATATGAAAGTGAACACACTATGAGAAAACATAATCAAAATATGAATGTAAACATACAACACTGACTGCATTCAATGTGAACATCTTGTCTCAAAACATCCACCATCACAAATTGACATTTAAAAGACAAAACAAAAAATGCACAAAAATGCGAAGATATCTAAATTCACACACATATCAAACAGAAACCCAACACCTGGAACGTTTTTTGTTCGTAATTTCTGACACAGAACTTTAACTCTTTCATAACAAAACCTTAACCTGTTAGGAGTTAAGTATTCTTTTCTTTTTGTGAACTCATTTATTATCTGTCAGTTATTTTAACTTACCAGGTCGGCAGCTACTGCAGTCCTTTCCATGTCGTGATGGGATACACACACATTGCCCCGTGGTGCTGTCACAGGTTGACCCTGTCACTGTTCCCCTGGGGTCACAGACACATGGCACACAGCCCTGAGACAAACCTTCTGACAAAGATAAAAACAAGCCGTGTTACTTGACTGGTAAAGACTTATATAGCAGCCAGAAACCTCCATGGTAAAAAAAACTAAGACATTTTAAATGATAAAGGTTGGACAGAATCATTTTCTTACTCTCAAGGTCTAAACTTCTGTTATAGTAGTTTTGAACACAGCTGGTACAGTGGGCACCCTCCACTCCTTCCTTGCAGGGGCATTGTCCGGTCCTCATATCACACACACCCTCTGGCACAGTTCCACTACTGTCACACACACACGGCAGGCAGCCCAGGCTGTTGCGCTGCTCCAGGGTGTGGTAACCATGACGGCATGAATCACAATGATGGCCCTCTACATGTTCCTAAAAAAGCAACGTTAGGGGAAAAAAAGATGACATGAAGATCAAATAAGACTGATCATAAATGTGAAAATGTAATGCATTTTGGTGTATTACCTTCCCTTTACTCTGATTTATTGCTTCAAATTTGTTGTGAGAGTTTTAAACTTACATTTGGCCAGAGTTATGTAAGAAAATCCTTGTCCTTGATTTCTTTGTAAATTGTAAACAATTAATCTGACATATGCATATTTCATGTAGTATGAATGATTAGAATCTAATCCCAAGAAGTCATTCGAAATAAAGATATTCTCTTTGAAAACGGAAAATACTATTTGTTCCCTATTAAGTGCCTTTCGTAGGTGAAGATCATCCTTTCAAGGAGTGTAGAATCATGTTTTTTGTGCAATACATTATTTAAGGCTGTCAGTGTGTCACATAAAAGTTTCCAATAGGAATACAGGTATATAATTAGGATATTTTAAACCTAATCAGTTTAAAATATCCTCAAAGTTTGCTTTTTTTCATAATTCAATTTGAAATGAGAAACCCATACATTACAGAGATTCATTACACAGATATGTTTCAGTATTTTTCTGAATATTTTAAATTTTATAGCTGATGGAGATTCTTTTTCTCTAAAATTTGACCACAAGATCAAAACGCAACAGGGATTTTATTTCACAAAAAATTATGTTATAATGTTAGACAATGATGAAGGAGCCTGCTGACTTGACACTTGTCTGACCTCCACACTGAGGTTTACATAATGCTCTTACCAAGGACATCAAGTGAACACAGAGTGGAAGAAAAAAACTGTGGTGCAAAACATTGGAAAAGCATCAGATTTAAGTACAGCCCTGAAAGATTCCAAAGCAAATCTCACTTAAGAGTTTAAGGGAGATTCATGAGGTGTTGGCTGTGGCAGAAACCAATGCTTCAAGAGCTGCCACACTCAGCACATTTTGTTGTGATAAGCACTGGGTTGTTTAGTGGTTCATAGTTAATTTTTTTGTTGAATTTTTAAATCAGTGTCCCAGAGACCTGAGGAAAAGCAGAGAGACATGGGATCCAAGCTGCCTAAGGTTCAGTGTGAAGTTTGCAACAGTGATGATTTAAGGAGACTTGTCTTCTGCTGAGGTTGGTCCATAGAGGTTAAGTAAAGCCTTTTGCAGAGAACTATAACAGCATTTCATGCTCCCCTGCTGTTAAACTTTATGGAGATGCTAATATTCTACTGTTGCACCAGCTTCATGTGCCAGAAGCACCAATGTTGAATGACCGTGGTATCAATGTTCATATCAGCAGAACCAGAGGCTGATGACTTTTCCTGTCATACTGTACTGCATACTTTTGAGTCAGCTGACATAATCCTTTTTTTATTAATTTTAGCTAGTTTTCCAATTCTCTGAGAAATAAATTTAGCATTTTCATCAGCAAAATGAAATGCTATTCCTTGTAACTTTCAATTGGAGTAAGGAATAAACATTTGAGACACATGCCTCTGGATGGATCAGATCTATTATAATAAGTCTTGACATTTTGAACTTGAAACAATATTTATATATTATTTTCATTTTTATTCTAATGTACTGTGATCCATCTGTACATACCTTACACACACACTGGCCCGTATACGGATCACAATTCCTCCCAGGCACCGTCCCGTCACGTGAGCAGTTGCAGGGGGCACAGGATCCCTCCAGTCTTAAGCCATACAGGCCTCTGCCGCATGAATCACATCGTTGGCCTCCCACCCCAGGCTTACACTCGCACTGCCCCCCACTGGGCTCACAAAATGAACTGAGGGAACCCAAGGGGTCACAGTCACATGGGATGCAGCCATCTGGGTGGGAAAGGTTCCAGTATCCAAACTCACAGCTGTCACATGACAGACCTGGATACGAGAAGAAGTGAGCTTCAGAAAGAATAAAAATACAAGCTTCTGTTTTTGTTCATTTACTGATTATTGAAGAGGGTCTCTCTTTGTGCAGATGTGTGTGTGAGATTCAGAGAGCAAGAGAAATGGTGGGTGAGTGAATAAAACTGCCATCATTAGGGCCAGGCCCTCTGCTCATGATGGATCACTCACCTCAGGCCAAAACACTTAATTTTACCGAGCAATAAATAAATAAATAAATAATTTTAACGCTTGTACAAGAAAAGAATAGAGGAAGAAAAAAGGGAAAAGGAGGTACAATAATGATATATAAAAAATATTTCAATACCAACACTAAAACATACATTAGCTTCACCTCCAAACACTTAATAACCTCATCCTGTTTTAAAGGGTAAGAATAGGAACTATTTTATGTTAAAGAAAATTTTCTTTTCATTAGTATGGGCAATTAATTAAAAAATGAACTGATGTTATTTCTGAACCCTTTGTGCTTCTCTTATTTATATTTAATCATCAAATAGCAGTAAAATCAATTTCATGCCAAAAGAGGTTTGATAGCCGTGAAAGCAGTGTGAAGCTTTAAGGCCAGTTAAACTATGATATGCAGCGTGAGTGTGTGCAGGGCTTATTTGAATATGCCATACGTATTCTATGACAGGCAATCTGTCCCTAAATGGATGCCTGGGGGCAATGCAGTCACCGCAGTCGTTTATGAGGGAGCACGTGTTCATATGTGGGTGGCTATGAATGTGTGGGTGTGCACAGAGATTAATGGAAACATACCAGTACATCTGTGTTAGTGCATATGTCCAACACTTGTGTTTCTCCTGACCCGTCCACTTTAACGGTTTTATAGATATGGATGTTTTTTCTTCATGGGTCATAATTAATAGTTCAGTAAAGATATATTTACTGAATGTGTTTCGTGACATCCAAACGCACAGCATAGTTTATTATGTGATAAATAGACTGAGGTTTAATAACGCAATGATACCTTGTTAAATAATTAAAAATCAAATCAAAGCCCAATGAGTGGAACTTGTTAACTAGACACAATTATTAAACTATTACCAGCATTTTCACAATTTATTTTATTTTTAAGCAGTTAAAAAAAACAACAACAACTATAAAGTGCTTTTTTGGAAAGTTGACTTTATATATTAAAATAAACTCTTGACATAATAACAAGAGTTTATGGATGAGGATGAAAGGTCAACAAAAAATAAACGGTAAAAATTTAGAAGAAAAAGAGGGAAATGATATTAGATCAGAACAAAGCTATGTATTTTGCCTCAAGATGCCCCTGTGAATGTGTGTGTGTTTGCATATGTGTGTTTTCAGTAACATGGCCAAGCTTTTTATCAGGAGCCAGCTGGTTAACAGGCTCATGCATCACCATTTCAAACACTATTATGAACACACTGCACTCTGGCACCTTGTTATGAGCGTACAGTTTTCTGCATGTGTGTATCTGCGTCTGTGTGCACACATTTCAATCCCATCCTTCAGAAGCGAGCCTGCCATTGCTCTACACAAAGTATCAGCTTGGCGGTAATAAATTGCCATAATCAAATCTCATTTCTGAAAAATACCTGTGGGAGCAACCAAACAAACAAGGACAGAAAAAAATGGGTCTTGTAAGAAGAAGTGTGAAGAAATACAAGAAGCTGCTGCAGTTTGTTTTAATCAACTTGGCACTGAATTAGAGAATTAAATACCAGCTAAGTCCTTGATGGCATACGTGCACATACATGTGCATGTACCGACACAAACACGCAGACATTTTTGTGGACAAACACTCCCACAACATACAACAAAGGGTTAGGGAGAAATAAATGAACTTCAGCACATGGTCACATCCATCTCTTACACAAACACACCAATGCTACACATGCACACACTCACATGCACAACATGGGCCCTTGGTAGCAAGGCTTAGCAATAAGCATGATGCGGTGAGTTGAGAAGAGCTGGCCAGTTTTGCATTTCATACAAGCCTGGTCTTCAAAGACACACAGGGGATAGGAGTGAAACCATTTATCAAGAATAGCGACACAACGGCTAGAAGCACCACTAGCAGAAAAGCTTGTTTATTTTGGCTACCACGACACTTAGGGATGTGTGTGTCAGTGTGTATATACTCATGCTTCTTTTATAATGTGCACCCAGTGTACAGATTTTTCCTAGTGAGCACTTCAATGAAACCCATATGGATTAATTAGGGCAAACTTATTGGACAATTAAAGAGAGTAGAAAGGAAATTTACTATTGCTTTGTGGCAAGAATCAAACCCCATTGGGCACTAAAAATGTTACTGTTCAAATTTACTAAGGAAATGCATTGATAAGTTAGCTGGCTTTGTGTCATATTACATCAACAAACTTTAATGTAGTCATTTTGTGTTTTATAGGCAAATTGTATGAGATTGAACGATTCAACGTAGTCAATAACTGAAGACGGAGAAAACGAATACATTATTTACAAAGATTTTATTTTGAAAAATGCAGCTTGAATATTGAATCATGGCTGAGTGACTTTTAAAAACAAGAGCTGTGCACAAAGTCCATGTTGTTTCCAGTGCATGCTGAAATCAAATGAAGATTTAAAATCGCTTAAAACTTTGTCATGTATTCTGTTTGTGCTGGTCATGGACTGGATCTCAAGGAGTACTGGAGCATTATGGGTCATCTTATTCAAGGACTTCAAGGTCTCAACTTCCGTTTTCACAAAGGACTTTCACAATTGAATTATATTTATCTCAACTCAGATTCCTAAAATGACCCAAGTTGTGGGTCTGAAGCCCTCTTCATCTGTGTTGAGACTTCTTTGATACACAAATAGAGTCTTTTTCAGGATATTTCACATATTTACCTGTGACATGAGGTTTACACAGACACTGCCCTGTGTGCTGGTTGCAGATGGGAACTGCTCCTGTTGAGGTGATCACGGTGCCTTGGTCACTACAGTTGCAGGATGTGCAGCCGGTTGGATTTGTGGCATTGAGACCATACCAACCAGGCAAACAGTGAGCACACTGACGGCCTGTTACTGCAGCCTTGCAGTTACACTGTCCTCCAATCTTTACATGAGACACACCGTGAAAGATACAGAGATATGAAGAAGAAAATGTGGTCAGTCGTTCAGTTTTAAAATATCCCAAATTAACAAGTTGCCATAACATTACTATTAAGTTCAGCATGGGTCAATGTTTACCTGGACACACTCAGTGTCACCTTCGACGGTTCCAGCAGCATTGCAGTCACAGGGCTGACACACATGAGCTGAGGTTGGATCAGAGTCCTGCAGCCTGAAGAATCCACCCGCACAGCGCTCACAGTTCTTTCCTTATTTTAAGAGGGACAAAGTGTATAAAGTAGAAAAGTTAATAAATCTCCTGAACAAGATGTTGATGATGACCATGTTAAAGGTTAAGCTGTATTCAAACAGCAGATTGCTAGTGCAACACACAACTGTTACGGCCCATAAACTGGTGGGGCTCAAGAAAGGGAGGAAAATTGATCATGGCATCTTGCAGGTATAAGCATATATTATTTACTGTTTTTATGTTTAAAGACTTTATTTCAATTAGTAATTTTCTTTTTGGCAAATGCTAATGTAAACAAACCACATGTCTATCAGAGAAGTGTTTCTAATTATATGATGCACCTCCACTTTGTTCTTTATAGCTGCAAATATAGACAGGGATTAGCTGAAAATTATTGTCCTTTATTGTTTCTTATAACAAAACTGAATGAATTAATTATGTAAACATTTACTAGATTATATTAGTCATAGTCATTAGCCAGCCAGCTTAAAGCTCAGCGCTACTTTTTTCAGTCTATCAGTAACTTCTGCCTACAAGAGAGCACCTGAGGTGTTGTGATTGCAGTGGTCACAAACTCCCCCTCCGCCTCGATAGTGCTCGTCTGGATGCTCATCTTCTAAGGCCTCATAATGACAAGAGACAGCGTGGCCATAACACTGACAGAGTCGGCAGTTCATAGGCTGGAGCTGATCACCTGACCTGAAGGGTTTGTCATTGTAGAGTGGTGCACAATGTTCACACTGAAAAACCAAAACAAAACAACAACAAAACAAGGTTTAAGCAACGTAAAGAAAAGCAAGGTACATCACCTTTCAATTTCCAAATTACAAAAGTCTCAGTAGTTACATTACACATGTTAAATGATTGAGTGAATGAAATAACAAATTAGTTAATTAGCAAATAAAATTAGTATTCTTACTCAAATAAGCTGGGGTCAGAGTTCATCAGTATTACGAATCAATACTGATGAAAATCTAGACACTGTTGAGGCAAAATACCTTCTGCTTTAGGAATAACTGAGCTGATCTAAAAACACAGAAATTGCAATCTCATTTTAAATACGATTACATCTCAAAGCAATACAGACACTACAGAACATATGGTCATCTTAGGGATGGAGAAGTTCAAACTACTAATAAAGTGAGAAGTGAGACCAAAAACTAGCAAATTCTGTTAAATATTTCCATGCTTTATAAAAATTGAAGAAATAATTATTTCCTCTTAAAGCAAATAAACTCTGAGAACATAGACTCAGAGTTTGTTCAACCATTGTTGTGAAACACCTCAAAGGTCTATGTACGTAAACAGGCTAGTGGGTGGGGAATTTATTAAGAAACAGGGGAAATGTTAAGCAATGAAATAAATCAATAATAATAATATAAAAATCAATGAGCACCTTAAATCTTAACCTAAAAAGCACAATGTGTCTCAGTAGAAAACACAAAGCTATTCACCATATTATCATGAACACACACACACACACATGCAAACAGCATAGGGACCTGACATCTAATGAGGATAGACTTGCAACAGCTACCGCGTTTACACAGTCACACTTTCATGTTAAAATAAACATACCAAGGTCTGTGTGGAGGGGAGGGAGAAAAGGGGGAAAGTGATGTAGAAATGCATTTTTTTTTGTAGCAGAAAACAGCACAGGCAAGCAGCAAGTACAAGTCCTTTGATTTTGTTCAGCAGTCAGTACAAATTATGGTGGACAAGGGGGGCATCAAATGGCAGGATTAAAAATGTATTAAAAAACACAGGAGTTCTTCCCATGTGTGACACATGCAGACCTGCACAGGGCCTATTATGTATGACACACAGACAAGGGGGTGTTCAGGAGGTGACAGGAGGAGGGAGAGGGTTGATGATGACTGGAGGAAGGTGGTACAATTTGTGTTTTAGAGAGGGGGGAGAGGAAGTAAGGATAAAAAAAGGAATGTAAAATGTATTTGTACGTTTTTGAGGATAAACAGACAATAACAAATGCAATGAAACAATAAGATAAATTAAAAATCAGCAATATTTTTTTCCATCATCTGGTTGAAGTTATGTTGGTACATTGAACAGGTACATTACTTGGCAAGCTTAATCTCATGGAAATGCATTCAACAAAACATCAGAACATCCGTCATGTTGTTCAAACCATTTCTGTGCCGTTTTAGTTAGATGTTTAGTGTCATCGACTTAGTGAAGGCCTCCAGAATTTCCTTATATTTTGCTGCATTAATTTTACCTCCTGCATTTCTAAACCTTACAGAGTCCACTGACTACAAGCATCCCCACAACACTATGCTGCCAACACCATGCTTCACAGTTAGGATGATGTGAAGCTTCAGCGTAGTCATCCATGTGTGCAACAATAAGCCTTGATTGCCTGTGATCCTATCACTGCTTCACTGCAGTTAATTCCTAGAATCACATTTGATAGATACTGACCACTGTAGACTGGCAAACACAATAGCTGAAAATTTGGAGATTCTCTCATCCAGTCATTTAGCCTTCAAATCCTTATGGTTACCCATTTTTCCAGCTTCTAAATCTTCAGCTTTGAGGACAGCATGATGAAGAGATTATCTGTAACTGGTCAAAAATGTAGAGCCTCATAATAGAAAAAAAAAACAAAGCAGCATCATCTGGTTGAAGTTATGAAAAAAAATACATGTTTGAATAAATCCTGTGGTGTGGAGAAGCAAATGACTCAAAATTGATTAAATCTTGACAAAAAATAAAACACAGAAACAGAAGAAATGTATAAAGACCAACATCCTTAAGAGTACAAACATAATTCAGAACTGCCTGCATATTCATGTTTGCTCTGTCATGTTTCCTGCTCTTCTATGTGACATAATGTTTGGATGAGGTCCATCTCCTGGCATGCCTTCAATAACAGACAGTCTGTGAGTTTCACCATTTCTTTGCACTTTAGCACATATGCCTATTTTCCTGACTGTGGGTCTCTTTTCTGATATGTTTCACACATCACTAATACTTCTTTTTGCCTTTAAAGTCAAAAAATTGTCCCTATGCTCACTGATTTATGTGCCAAATATAGAGGAATCCAGAAGCAAAATAGTTTTCCTATTCAAGTCTATTTCCATATTTCTAGCCTTTATACTTTTTTCCTAACACACCTCTTTCAGAAAAACAAGTCATTCTGTACATCTCTCCCATCTTTCCATCTTTCCTCTTCCTCACCCCCCTCCTGTCTCCACTGTCCCTCAACTGCTTGTTCTCATAGTCACGGTGACTATGTGAGCTGAAAATATTACCATACCAAATGAAAGACAGAGGTTTTTTTTTCCTTTCTTCTCTTTTCTTTTCATACAACATTGCTTTACCTTCCCTCCCTCCCTGCCTGCTAATTAGTCGAGGGACTGGTGTTTGGGAGTTAAAAGAAGAGTGTGAGCGTTCATTCTACTCATACAAAAGGTTTTGATGGCGCTCCGTCATCTACATGCTGCAACAGAGTAAAAAGGAGGACACATAAAGAAGATTGAGTTTGTGCAGTTTTAATTCGGTTTCCTCTTATTTGCACTTGGCTGCTATAAGATATATTAAAACAGCTTACAGCTGGACAGGAGTGAAAGAGTTGTTTTGTCAGTGTTGAAATGTGATTCTACACACTCATTCCTAAATCTGAAAGAATTTTTTTTTTCATTTCATGTTATGGTGTGAACATCCATCCATCCATTTTCTGTTCACCCTTGTCCTTTAGTGGGGTTGGGAGGGTTGCTGGTGTCTATCTCCAGCTACGTTCCGGGCGAGAGGCGGGGTTCACCCTGGACAGGTCGCTAGTCTGTCGCAGGGCAACACAGAGACATACAGGACACACAACCATTCACACACACTCACGCCTAGGGAGAATTTAGAGAGACCAATTAACCTGACAGTCATGTTTTTGGACTGTGGGAGGAAGCCGGAGAACCCGGAGAGAACCCACCATGCAAACTCCATGCAGAAAGACCCCGGGCCGGGAATCGAACCCAGGACCTTCTTGCTGCAAGGCAACAGCTCTACCAACTGCGCTACTGTGCAGCCCTGCTTTCCCCCCCCCTTTTTTTTTCTATTCAAATCAATTTTATTTTAAAACTAATCAAAGTAAATCTGAAATGCAGCTTTCAAATTATGATCTGAATAGAAAAAAAACATTAATATCAACCTCACGTGATCTGAAAAAGTAACTGCCCCTGAAACCAAATAACTCCTGTTGCCATCAAGCCTTTGCAATAACTAGTACTGACTCTTTTTAATCTCCTTGGAGTTCATCACTCCACGCTGGGAGCTTTTAGATTGGATCGGCCAACCTCATGCCTTACCACATTAATTGGATTTAAGTCAGGACTTTGACTAGGCCACCGCAAAGCCTTTTTTAAATGAGTCTTTCAGAAGTTAGAAGTTGATCTGTGGTAATAGGTCAAGGCATTGCTGCATCATCCAACAACACTTGAGATTAATGCCATGAACTGAAGACACTGACCTTTAGGACTTTCTGATAGAATACAAGATTCATAGCCCCATTAATTACATCAATTAAGTTATCCAGATCCTGAAGCACCAAATCAGCTCCAGACCATCAAACTACCACCACCAAGTTTGACTGCCAGTATGATGCTCTTTTTGGAAATGCTGCGTTAGTTTTATAACAGATCACACAGGATGGAAATCTTCCAAAAAATGAGAGACAGGCCTTTATAATCCTCTTGGTCAGGAGTAGTACTGTCAATGCCATTTTTGCTCAGTATCTTTCTTAATGTTAAATAATTAACACAAACATTAACTGAGGCAGTTTATACCTGCCATGCTTTAAATGTTCTGGATAATTTTGTGACATCCTGAGAGTAATTTTGGTTGGTTGGCAACTCCTAGTTTCTCCGCTGTTCCATGTTTTGTCAATTTGTGGATAATGGCACTCACTGTGGTTTGCTGGAGCCCCAAAGCCTTAAAACATCTTTTCACCAGACAGAGTTTTGAATTATGTTGTTTCTCATCTATTCATAATAGCTTCCAGTTTCAATTTTCCAATAAAATATAATTAGGTTAATCACAGTTATATCATAATTTATTAAGAAGAAAGATTACTTTGTTACACAGGGCTAGGACATTTTGTATTGTTTTTCTCAAATTAAATCATATAAACAGTAATTTAGTATTAACTCAGGTTATCTTTGATATTAATATTTTTGTGCTCTGTGATTAAAAAACAAACCAAAAATAAAGTAAATCTGTAAGGGACATTTTTTTTTTCACTGGACTGTTCAGTTTATAAGGCTTGAAAAACATCAGTCTGTGTAATCTATATTGTGCTTCACTTAGTGAATTGAGTTAATGTAATAAATGAACTTTTCAATAATGTTCTAATTTATTAAATGGGCCTGTAGATGAAATTAGCATTTTGTGATGCACATTTTCAATGAGAGAGCTGTCCATATTTTTCCTGGTGCAGTCAAGACAATAACTGTGTGTTTGGGGGCATGCATGTGTGTATGTGTGCAGAGGGGTGGGGGGGAGAGGTGGAGGAGACAGGCTATGTGTGTGAATCAAAGTATTTTGGACTGAGTACCAGAGGAAGGAATAACATCTTATTTTCACTCTGACTGTTGTGACAAAACTTGCTGAGTGAGGAGACTACTCTAATGGATATGTGGACATTCAGATGGCCTGTCATAAGCATCTGTGCGTGTGTGTGTGAGTGTAAATCCACTGGGAACACTCATCTTATCCTAAATGCCATGACCAATTTCACGCTCTCGCAGCAAAGGTCATGGCACTGGCTTGTGTGTGTGTGGGAATGTTTGCGTGTACACATCAGTTTCCTGTGTATCTACAGAAAAGTTAACCCGGTTAACCCGAGCGCAGGTGAAAATCTGCTGCTGATGCAGCCTTAAGCAACAGAGAATCTGGGCAACACCACTTAACGTCAATAGCTATCAGACTCAGTGCCACACATTGGTACAAACTCAAATAAACACTATTTTCAGTTTTTAAATAACAAAACCCGTAATTGATCAACTGAAAATGAAATCTACTTGGGCACTGTTAAAAACCTTGCTATTCTCCACTTAGTCCTTCTTTCAAACTTTACTGAGTGACTTCTTGTTGCAAAGGTTTACAAAATTTTACAAAAATGCACAGACCTCAAAATGCATTCTCACATGCTCTCACAAAGACACACAAAAACGATTATATCGCCATTGGGAGGTTTGCAATAGAATCTGACGCAACTATCAAATACATGCCTTTAGGGTACAGACAAAAGGGATGGCTTAAAGCAAAGTTAGCTTTAAACACTGAAATGTTATATTTCTGCACTTAATAAAATTAAACATACTATTAAGTATAATTCTATTACATTTTATGATTAAAATAAAGTGAGCACTATCATGTAAAATTCATGATATGATATATCTTTCAGCCTCGACTGAATCCAGTGGTTGTAGCAAGATGCAGAGACAGAGTGACAGAATGAGAGATCAAGTCTGACACAGAGTGCACATAAGAAAGAATCAAAAGACAGAGGGAGAAAGTGGGCAAGCGTGAGCATACGTTTGCACACATATGGGTTTCGGCATGTGTGCGTGTGTGTGAGAGAGAGCCAGTTTAAGTGTGTGTCTTCTAAGGCCCCTGTTGATCATTTTGACACATGTCTGAGCATTTCTGTCACTTTAATGTCACTGTGGAAATTCTACAGATTAGTAGAACATCCTTCATGGTACTAGGCCGATCCAAGTCAACAGAAGGCATGCAATATTAAACGTTAATATTCCCCACAGCCTTTTATGCTTCAATATTACAAAGACAGAAGAAAGGTCTTGAATATTCACTTGGAGAGATGGCATGGACAGGTTTAAAAGGAAAGTGCACACAGACACCAAAAGAAAGAGCTCTTTGTAGACAAATGCACAGATTATACTCTGATGTGTTTCAAATAATCAAAGCTCCTACAGAGAATAGGTCACATAAAAACATGTCCATATTGCTTAAATCTGGTGCATCTCCCAACTCAACAAAAGAAGTAATGTATTAGGGGGGAGAAAAAAGAAAGAAACTGCTTGGGTGGATGGATTAATCTCAGACTGATAAATATAAAGAAGGAATAAAAAAAGAGTCAAACAGAAAAGAATTAGATATTTAGAAAGTGCAGACGTAAAGAGTGGGTCAGGGTGGGGGTTATAGAAAACGGTTGAGTGTAATGAAGCAAAAGACAAACAGAGGGAAAAAAGGGCTGATTAGAGATGCATGCTGGGGGAATGTCATTGTTCTAGTCGATTTGAGACATTATTTAAACAGCGACTCAGGAGAGAACGACAGAGTATGAGAGACAGAGAGTGATCAGTAAAGAATGGAGGATAAAGGTGGGACAGGGACCTAGAGAGCACAGAGACAACTGTAGTCTATAAAAACATGAAAAAGTGAGAATGATTTTTTTCATATTAATACATAGGCACTTGTGTATATCTAGATGCAATTTCCATGATGACTTCTTTTTGTTGATTTGATTCTTTTCATTTAAACAGATGAATGGAAAAAAGTATTTATTTTACTAATTAATCTTCTGAAAAAATTTTTATTGGTTCTAAATGAAAACTGTAAATAGACACTGATGTTCTCTGGATCCTCTATAAAACACTAAAAGCAACACTAATACACAGACACTGAGCATGAATGATGCATCAGCAGTAAATAATGCAGGTTGTCCTGTGTGATGATGTGTTAATGCAGTCATACCTGGATATTTCATTGCTGACCAATGGAAACTTATGCTGGGATGATATTATTATAAAGTCTATAATATCTTTTTGTGACTGTCCATTCCAGAAATGGTAGTTTGGATCCAACCATCATTCTACAGCAAACAATAGCAGTTTGTAGGTGTTTATTTTTATAATGATATTGTTGGCTTAAATGAAACAAATAAAACACTTTTACAGTCTTTTTAATAGTAAAGTGTCCCTCCCCTGCAATTCTAGGATGTTACATATCAGAAAATAAGAAAACTGATTTGTTTTTTTCTTGTTCTGAGATTATTTAGATCAGATTTCATGTAAACTGAACCATACGACTCACTCTCTAATTGCATAGATACCCTGATCTATTTATTTTAAAGCTTAAATATATGTGATGTATATCTGGATCTAATTTAAAAATGTAGCATCTGGAACTTCCCTATTAAAGCAAACAAGTGCTTTGGATCTGTATTTAAATATAAGGGAAATTAACAATTTAGATGATTTTGATATATTCTCCATAATTTGTTGTGTGAAACAATGTCAAAACAGCTGTGAGCTATGCTCCATTTGTGTGGTTATGACACACTTGTTACTCACATTGCTTCCGACTGTGTGGCTCTCAGGTAGACACAGACAGCGGTATGGGGTCACACTGGTGTCACACTGGTCTGCATGGCCATGACATTCACATCTGCTCAGGTGACAGAAAGAATATGGTGTGATTGCAACAAATACAGAGGGCCTAAAATGTAGAAACAGAAGTTAAAAAACACACTTTCCAATTAAAAGAACAGCAATGAAAATATTACACATGAGAGAAACACTCTCTCATAATGTCTGTTCTGATTTCCTTCATCCTTAAAACATCAGTAATTCCAACGATAAGAGGTCATTAAGCATTAATAAATGCCACTTCAAGCATCATCAGAGTAATGTGGGAGGTGACAGACAGTTCTATCATAACATCATTTGATAGCATTATACACACACACACACACACACGCCCGCACACGCACACACACAAAACACATTTTATTATTCACTCTGATATTCAGGAGCTTTGTCTCTTTTATCCTTCAACAGTGCTAACATCTGTGACACCACCCAGCCTTAACAGTATTAGTGAATGAACTAATTTTAGGAGATGTTTTAGCAACCTTACTTTATCCTATAAAAACCTTTTGGTGAAAGAAAATATGCAAAAACTGAGAAAATTGCAACTCAGTTTAATAGGAACCATCTTATGCAATACAAGTATAGTTAAGGGCTGCACGTTTTGGGTTGATGATATAATACTTTACAAACATATTTTAAACTAAACACTGTTCATCCCAAACTTTACAAATCCAGCTATGATAGAAGAATTGTTTTTTTATTTTCATCTCAGCTACATGGGCTTGTATAAAAAGCTGCATCTTGCTCAATTTCCTGTGTTAGCAGCTAAACAACTTTGCTGTTGTTGCTTTATATCATAAACAAAACAACAGTTGCTGCTTTATATCATCTCTTAACACTGGTGATATCCGATTCATTTATAATTTATATATATAATATCTATTTTCATCCACAATAGTAATAAACAACTGATATTAATTAATATCGGACCAAATTTTCCATATCAGTGAAACCCTAATATTTTTCTTCCTTTCTCCTGCTACATTTATGTTTACATGAATCATAGAGAATCAAGAAATGACAGACGAATAAAACAGAAAGGAGTGACATGGATGGATGAAGATCACACAGATGAGGTTTCAGCAGCATTAAATTTGTGTTTCTCCTACTTCACTGTAACAAGCTCCTAATTAAAACAGCTTAGAGGGAGGGAGAAGGAAAGAAAGAGAGATGATTGCCTCCTGCATAATCCTATAATTACCATAGTCATAAAAGACAGTCACTATGTCAGTCACAATGTCAGTCTAATGAAAAGATGTGTTCACAATTACTCTCAAAAACCTCTACTGAAACCCAACAGTCTGTGTGGAATAATTTTTCGAAACTGTGCTCAGCCAGTTCTCACAAATCAGTACTGAGGGGACATTCCAATATTTCATTTAACCAATTATGACACTTAGAGTAGCTATGGTAGGAGAAGAGTGGCTTAAAGCTGCAGTAGGTAACATAAAATAAGTTACCTACTGCACTCCTCACAGTCTCCCCCTTACTCTCCGCAGCGCTACAACTCCTTCCCCACTGTGGAGCTTGCCGTGAATGTACAGGCTAGTAAATATGGTAATGATAGCAGGTAAACTGTTTTCCTATAATGATAAGTTGTTTCTCCCCCATTAGCACATGTGCAGCAAAAAAGAAATCTTGAACTTGTACATGCTGCTTAAACTGAGCAGCACTTACACAAACAGAACAACAAGAACTCAGAGCGATGTATTTCCACAGACTTTTTTTTTTTACAGATTATTTGCCTCATATTATACTGTCAGGGCAGAGAGACAGTTTTAACAAAAATAAAGACATTTTTTATTAAGTCATATATATATAGCTCATCTAATGTCTATCAAAGATTTCACACAAAATAAAAGCCTTGTTTGTCTATATCTGAGATTTGTCAACTCTTGTCTTCAGGAGATCTACATATCGCAAGCTTCACACAAACTGAAAGACATATACCTACAACAATAAACACAGACGTACAATATATAAAAACAAGTCAAATTTGTACCTGCCACTGATTGTGATTTCACTGATGGCAAAATGTCTGTGTCGCTGGTTGACCCCAACTGCTGCGGTGTAGTATTGCCCTTTCATATGTATTCTGACCTGTGCCGATTGTACCATTTCTTGCAGGGCAGGAGTTTTGTAGAAGTCATTATATCCTGGTCTCACATGTGGCTGTGTGGTCAGCAGACTGAAGGTGATGTTGCCTCCTATGAGTGGCACATCACTGAAAAAATATTTGTCCAAAAACAAAACAAAAATCTGTAAGTTTTTCATGGATTACAGCATCAAAACACAATTGTCTCTACATAAAAATAGCATTTAAGTTGAACTTTGAGCTGCACTAATCGGGATTCTCAGCATGCTCCTTGAATGCAGCAGAAGATCAGCAGTGGCAAAAGAAACAAAACCCAACTTGACAAACAGTACATTGTATGCATCAGGCTACGTTTTAGAATTTGGGCTCGGATAATTGAAACTGGTAATTGAAACAATCTGCAGACAATATGAGCTGCACTGCACAATCCTATGTGAAACGCTAATCATATTTATTTAAATAAAGTGGTGAAAGTTTCCTTAGAATGATTGTCTAATTTGGCTACTGAGTTTATTTTTTATGTCTACAAGTATCGGACATATTCACAGATATGATCTGTCCTCAAATTAAGATGTTATTTATGTGAATGGATTTGCTGTCTGCACTTCAATTGACAACAAAAACAATAGAATCCAAATTAGTTAGACACAAGTAGAAGGTGTGTTTAAATGAATTTTCCCAAGTCCACCAGTATTTGGAGAAACAATTTATTTTTGCAAAATTCAATAAATCTCCAAGGTGAAAAAATTATTGCATGAAGCAAATTGATATGTTGATACAATTATGAAAAACTGAGTGTGTTATTCTGTTGACAAAGTGAGGTTATGAGGCACTCATGCCAATATTACTAAAATGATCAGAGCTTAGAAATGTTGTTTGTGGCATCATCTGTCAGTTAAGTGAAAATGAACAATGACTGCATAATCTGTGATCTATTCATACCTGTTCCATCTATTACCAGCTAGACACTTGATGCCAGCAGCTCTGCCAGAAATTAGAGCGATAAATTGTAGCTGTGTATATTTTGCAGGTCCATTACAGTAACCAATGCCAATACAAAACTGGTTGCAGCTCAAGCGCCAAAATAACTCTGTAAATGGTTAACTTCATAATAGCCATAGTGAGGGTGTCACTAAATACTGTGGGGTAGCATAAATACATTATGTATATGTATTTATGCAAGTGTTTTTATAGCCTGCAAAGTACTTGATTGAATGATTAATACATGTTTGTAGTGTGTAAATGTGTATTTCTTTAATATTTCAGAGGTCACCACCCTGCAAAGGAGTGAAGGTCTATGGAAAATGTATCAGTTTTAATCCTTTTTTGCAGATTGTTGAAGGTTTTGTAATAACTACTGCATAAATCACACTAATATGTCAAAGGACAAACCCACACTCAAATTTCACATAGGCGATTGATGTCTTAATCAATAAATATTTTTACTACAGTTATATTACAATTACAATAACATGGCACAGTATGGTTTTCAAGACTGTCTGATTACAAGCCTCTGGTATGAAAAGCAACTACCTTTTTCCTAAATAGCCTAATCAGTCTCAAAAACTGTCAGAATTGTAGACATGGGATTCTTTAGCTGTTGGTCAAAATAGTCTTACTAACCTGGGCAGCTGCAGACAGTTGACTGAGTCTGGTCTGGGTAATGGTCCATTGTTCTGCATATTAAACACGCTGCAGTTTCTGGCCATATACTGCCAGTCCAACCAGGATTGTTCTGTCATATTATCAGGCTCACGTTGCAACAAGTCCAGCTTTCTTCTCTGGATCAAAACTGACTCAGGTAAAAGTCCCCCAAACTGAACTATAACATAAAATACCTAAAATAGAAAGGTATACGAGTTAATGGGGATGATAAATTCTACCACACCTTTTGTTGCAAATATTCATCAGTATTTTTGTTTTTTTGTTGCAGTTTTTTGTTTTGTTTTTTTTTTGTTCGGTGACTTCTTTGAATGGCTTATATTTTCTTTAATATTTGTCATACTTTAGTCTTCTGACTGCATTTCTACCCGACTCTCTGATCCCCCTGATTCTCCTCCTTTGCCAATCACCAAATCTTTTCCATGTCTGTAATCCAGTTTATCTGTGTTTCTGGTTTAAAGGTGATTTAGTTTTATATCATCCCTTTTGGTGATCTGTCACCAAGTCATTTCTGATGGAGTTGACTTGCTGAAGTACTCACCTGTGGAACCTTATTCATAATTGCGCAAATGGAAGTTGATGGAAAAAAATAATAAAGTTGCATTAATTAGAAACTTAATTCCAATGTATGCATTTTGAGAAACCACAATTTCTACGCATTGGCAGTTTATGTTACTGCTAGGCTCCTAAATTTTTTAAAAATTACAATATGTTGCTTTACACACATAGGAGTGGGTTTCTATCACATTCATGTGCATGTATGTGCACATGAGTCTTATCTGCAACTCCAGTGGGCCAGGACTCTGGGTTACGCAGCAGGGAGTGCATTAAGCCACCAAGGCTGCAATAACCTACTCCCATACAAAACTCAAATACTCCTGACTTCAGAGAGTGTCTTTCATGTTGGGACTTGAGTTGAACGGCCACATGAGGACAGTTTCTAAAATCCTGCACGCACACATATACGCAGTATGCACATCACAGAGAGGAAGAAAGTCTTCCAGTCAGAACAACTCCTAAATCCAATAATCTATATATTTCTTTTGCCTTTCTTTTCCTCTATGTTCTGGTACTTAAGTCACCCACCATGATACAACCTAATAAACAATCTGTGTGTCTCTGTGGGTTGTCTCTAGTAAAGATGACAATAACAGTATTAAAGTTTCAGATCACATCAAATTGTTGTATAGGAGTTACATTACCTGGTATTGTCCATTTGCCAAATCCACTGTAACAGTGACTCCTTCATCTAGTTCTTGTAAACTCATGACCTTAGAAAGCCACATGGTCCCCATGTCCTGGTCATTAACGTAACTAAGTGGATGAGCGTTGAGGTTCAGTCTCAAAACCCTGTCATTAGTCGTGTCCTCAACAGCATTAGGTATACAGTACCTGTAAACACAGCATACATGAAACAAAGTTTCTTCAAAACAAAAATATTAAAATAACTAATACTTAATATCACATTTTTACTCAGCTTATCAAATGTTAATGTAGTTATTTATTTTATTATGGTTTGATTACTTGTGTCATTGGCAAATTAACCGCGTTTTTTATTTATTTTAAAATTATTTCAAACAGTAAAGCATGTTCAATATAGCTGCGTAATAGACACACTTACTGACTAAGTCTTCCATTTTGGCAATTGTATTTAATCACATATAGCTTATCTTAATCATTTTGAAAGCACTACTTTGTGTCTCAATACACAAGACATTGTGGAGCTTCACCTCTCAACTAATGGGTGAACTCTGGGGTGGCTGGGAGGGCAGCGACACTCAGACTGGACATGGAGCTTCGGCAGGACTCCAGAGTACAACTGGACTATTTCCCTGTTAACACAACAAACATCACATGAAACTTTAAAACACTACAACTACAAAAAGAAAATCTGTTCAAAGTTACCAGAGATATGAATGTGACTTATTTATATTCATGAATATTTTACAGTACATAAGTTATAGTTTTAAGTAAATGCAGTAGTCTGCCCAATACGGTGATGGAAGGGAATAAAGTTGTAGCCAAACAAAATCTCACTTATTACCCTTTAACTCTGTCACACAGCCTCAAAAACAATCATTTCTTTAATTTGGTATTGGCCATTCACACATGAAACAAGTCAGGAGAGCTCTAGGATGGTATAATCTGAGATCTGCCTTTTCTTAACTGGTAGACTAATAAGAAAGGCAGCTGGCTACACTGGAACTGCATGCACCATCACCCACATCACACCATTTGCCTTGTGACTACCTTTCTGACCTGTTCACAGACTTTTTAGCTGTAATTCAACAAAGAAATTGCACCTCTGGCTCTTCCTGAAAGGTTTGCCAAAAAAATGGGCCCTCAACCTTTATTATTTGACAAAAACTTAGAGCACATGTTATTTGGCTTTTTTGATGAATTCTTAAACACATACAGATCTAGAAATAAATGCATAGTCCTCCTTGCTTTTATCAGTTTTTCTTTTATAATTGTATGGTGCTCCTCTGCTTTTGTTATAAAATGTATTTTAATGATGAGTGAAATGATAAATTCCTTTGAATATTTTAAGGTGTTTCCCCCTTTTTTTCCTCAACAGTTGTTCACTGCATATCGCTTTATCCAACTCACCTGTTGGTCAACGTAGCGGGATAAAATCTAAAATCCTGCATCTGCCCAATGAACTGATTAGACCCTGGAGAGATGAAAGCAGAGTTGAAAAGAACATAAAGAAGGTGTTAATGGGTTTGTACTGAAGGCAGTAAGCGAGAGGATTTCACAGTGTTTAGAAGATTATCTTATCAGTTTCTTAAAACCCACTAAGTGAGGCTGCCAACAGCTGCCTATTATGGCAAAGATTTCAACACAAAGCCAAACAGAATCTGCCACAGAACTCATTTGCCTCCACTAGAGAGCAGTAAGGCTTTGGAGGGCAAATTCATTAGTCTGGTAATAAATTTCAGCTTGTAGACCATAAAATGTCCATAAAATTTTGTCATACTTTCCTAAAAGACATAATTCCTTCATGAGGTTTCAACAGTATCAACTCTTCCAAGCTCTATATTGACAAAACAAATGTTTCTATAATGTTGGTATGAATACAACAGATTATCTACAACTTTAAGTAATTTAGTCTAAATACATACAGACCACAGACTTTATCCAAATATGACAAGAAAAAACACATTAAGTCTTTATTTTACGTAAAAACAATTGTCATTCAAATAATTGTCAGATCAATAACATGAAGGTTCTTAGAGAAAATAATATGCTGCTGTCAGTAAAGTAGGTGAGCGCATTAACTTTAATAACATTTGTTCTACTCACAAAAAAAAGTGATGCAAAGAAATATTCTAGGGTTGGCAAAATTATTGTTTTTATTAGGGTCAGGTGTGTGAATAATGCTAGATTATTATAGAGAGATCAGCATGCTGTTTCTTTCTATAGTTTTGTAAAACATTTTAACGTATAATGAGAAAAGGTAACACTACTTGCATACACCCTTGCATATCATATTTTACAACAGAAAGACAGAGTAACATTTTTTCTGTTACAAAATGTGATGCAAAAACAACACTGAAAGGAATTACAGGGAAAACTACTAGTAGTATCACACTAACACTGTGGAGTGCAACTATGCTTTGTATAATACTCTCAGAACTATCAGCATGTACCATATAAAAAAACAGCTCGGAGAAAATTGCATTCATTTCAAACACTAAGGGGCAAGCTTCCAAAGTCTCTTAACAAGCTTAAATATGCTGGAATACTTCAAACACAATGGCAAAATGTCTAGACGCACATGGAGATACTGGACTGAACACCAGAAACACAGTCAAACTAAAAAGTACTGTCAACTCTCCAACTCTTCTCCACAAACAACAATGCAAATGAGATAATGCTGGACTGAAAATTAGAGACCCAGAGAGATGATGGTGATGATGCTGGCCCAAAGAGGAACAAAGCCCTTTTCTGTTCAACCAACTTCATTCTAGTTTGAGTAAGTCTTAGAAGATGGATGTCTCTAAGCACTGACAGTACCTCTGCCATGTTTAGTCTGTGAAAGTGTGCATTTCTGTGTTAGTGGCTTTACCTTGTGGATTCCAAAAATTATCCTTGCTTTAGCAAAAGAATGTGTGTAGCTTGTAAGTGTGTGCCTGTATTTACACTTGAGAGGGGCTTTGGTGTGTCTGCCCAACCACTGGATGAGTGTGTGTTTTGGGTAATGTTTACAGTGTGGAATGTGCATGGAAAACAGGGAGAGTGAGCGAGTGTTGTGGGATGTAAGTGTGCAGCCTTAGGCTTTGGCTCAGGATTTCTTTATCGTGTGGAAATGGGATTATACCTTCCACTGAAAAGCACTCTCCCTATTGTTACTGGGATGATGCAAGGTATAAGCCCTAATTCCCTACTCTCTGTGTAGGTCTCTTCTTTCTATGTGTTTTAATTTATGGTATTCAGCTTTCTCTATTTGGCTTTATGTTATTTGCAATTAAGTAGCTAAAATTCTTTTATGTATGCATGTAAGTAAATGTATTTATGATTACTTGTTGCATAGAATGCCTATGAGTTTCTGTGACAAAGAAGTAACATAAAGGAGGCTTTTTGTTATGCTGAGAAAATGTGGCAGTTCAGGTTCTTCGGGGCTGGAAGTATTTCACACTTTTAAGTGTAGTAGCAAAGATGGACAATCAATATGTGACATTACACCCCTTTCAGGTCATGTTACTGACATTATATTGTATTTTGTAACAAAATAACTTTGATTTAGACTCAGACTATGGTTAAATTCACACAGCAGCCAAATATGACTCAAAATATATGCAATATTTGGGCATCAAAGGCAGTGAGAAAACATTCAAATTATTTGCATGCAAAATGTAATACAACTGAAATACAAAAGCCTACAAAACACTGGAGCCAACAAGAAGTGATTTTTACAGCGCATTCATTGACACAAGTACAACAGGAATTCAATATATTGTTCAGTTCTACGTGGTGATAATCTTGAGCTATCACTAATTTCTGCTTTCTATTAATGTCACGGTATTCCACACAGTGTAGCTTTAAAAGGCTAGCATGAACATTTAAAGGTCCTCTCCCGACTACTTGTACTTGGAAATTCCAATAAATGGGTACAAAACCGAAAACAGACGTAGTTGTTAATCGATACAGCTGATCAGTATTTGCATAATTAATCTTCAGATTAGAATTCCAGGCACTCCACCTGGGTTCAACAACCTCTTTTCTTACACACACAGGATACATTCACACACACACGCACGTGCACACACACCCACACACACACACATGCGCACTGCCCCGAGCCAATCACTCTCATTGATCAACCTTTCTCATGTGATCTTCAGCTGATCAGATGCTACCTGCTGTGAACTAAGAATCGATGGCTGATAAACGAGAACAAAAACACTCGTTTATCACTCTAGAGTTGAACGGATATCATTTTTCTCAGTTTCTCTGCTATTGACTGAAATGGCTGACGGGCCCCATGAATCAATCACAGATATGTAGTTAAAAGGGGATGAAGAAAGAAAACAGAGGTGAAGTAATCATTGACACAATATTAAGATTAACAGACATGATAAACTCTTAAGTATTTTTTTCATTTAGAGCTACAAAACAAAAACAAGCAACAGTTAAGAGCCTGGAGAAGATTGTGACTGTGAGATTACATATTTATCTGTTCTAACAGTTTTATCTTACTACTCTGTATTACTTTGCCTGTTTCTTGGAAAGTACCCTGTGTACTAACCTATTTTATGACTAAAACATACAGATAGCTGTCATCTTTTTAACCCTACATTTGAATTACTGAGGGTTAATACAAAAAAAAGGATTTGTACAAATCAAATCTATTTTACTGAAATTTTATCAGATCCCACCTTCTGCAGCAGATTACAGATTCTAAATCTTTTACCTGTCTCAAATAAAAGCATTTAGCTTTTTTTTGATTCAATTACTGATAATATAGTCTGCATGTGAGACAGTTGGTAAATGTCAAATGTGTACTTTTTGGACACACTGAAGACACGTTTGCATGTCTCCGGCTGACTGTGTTGCTCTTTGTGTGTGTGATAGATAATGACAAAAAATATGTTTACAATGTTCCAGTGATTATTGAGCGTAATCCTAGACCATTCGAGGTAAAATTAAACCTGTCCACTGGAAAGTCAAATAACAAACATTCTTACCATTGGAGCTGACTCCCACCCACATGGCACCATACTCGCTGATGTCAGAGAGCGTGTTAATCAGATGTTTTGTGTCAAATGGTGTGTCGTCCTCCTCAAGCCCATCCAGGAAAAGACTTGCACGTTGGTCATAGATCTGGAAATAACAGTAATTTCACATATATATATTAAAATGTTTAAAGTGGCAGCAAATTTTAACATTATCATAAATTTGTGTCTTTTGTAGGAAATAAAAAATATAATCAACAAACTATATATATAAAAAAGAAGTGTTCTTAAAAAGAATTATTTTCAGATTCCTGCGATATTTCATTGAGATGACCGAGTTGTCAAAAACATGGAAAAAAAGATCCCGAAACGATTTACTACTGAACTTCAACTCAAGATCAAGTGTTTGTGTCCTTTTTCAAAAGGTTTCTGCACACTATGTGTACATATTTATGCTTGTGAGTGTGTGACAACATGGGAATTATACATTCAGCTAATCTTACAGCTCATTTCCCAGGTAGCAGAAAGAGCCGCAGGCTCTACTGCATGAGCTGCAAGTTAGCTTTCTGTTTGACCAAAATTCTCCTCTCCACTTTGCTCCTCTTTTCCAGTCCCACCTCGATCGGATCCATGAATATTAAAAACCGCATGGCCGGCAACACTGTCAAAGCAGGAGCAGCTTCCTTTCACATCAAACCCAGGACAAAGGGAAGATGCTTCTCTAAGAGGGACACCCACCACCCATACAAACCCCCTGCTACCATCTCTAACCAAAAAAAAAAACACAACAAACTTTAATGTGCTCAAGCTGTAACTTCCTTTACTCCAATCTCCAAATCCTGCATTTGAGAAACACACTGTGGGACCACTGATAAATGTGACTCTGCCTGTTTTACTAGAATCCCCTTCTTCTCCCTCATCGTCTCCCCCTCTCTTCTGCAATGGTCCACCTTGCTTTGTCCTTTCTCCTCATCATAAGGTCACTTGCTTCCTTCACCTTTTTACTGTTTTTTGAGTTTTTTCACTCTTTGTCACTTGTTGAGTTTTCTCTCTGTGTTTCATCTCCATTTTTATATCCTCTTCCCCCTCAGTGCACTACTTCCTCTTCTCATCTTCGTTCTTGTCTTTCTCCCTCATGTTTATCTTGCCCTGTCGCTCTCACTTGTTGTCAGCTCTTTAGGGAAGTTGAAAAGGTGTGAGGAGGGAAATAAGTCCAAGTCAAAAAACGCCTTTAGGGGATGAAGGCAGGCCCAGACAAGTGTCTGCCTCTCAGAGGATAGTTAAGACGCCCTGACAGACACTTTCATGATGGCTGATTGAAGACTGGCAAGCGCATAAGAGCACAAGAAAGAGTGCGGGAGTGAATATGAAAAAAAGGGAAGAGAAAAGAGACAGGAGGGAGAAAAAGAAAAGTCAGAGCACAGAGAGGGAGCTCGAAGACGAGGCCCTCTTTAGGAATCTCTGAGCCAGAGCTGTGTGGCTCTTGGGGAGATGTGAGGGACTTGTCAGGCTTGATGTAAATGAATCCTGAAACGCTTCATCTTTCTTAGCCACCACGCATCCTTTTGAAAAT
The DNA here is from genome assembly GCF_019740435.1 of Gambusia affinis. NCBI lineage: Eukaryota > Metazoa > Chordata > Actinopteri > Cyprinodontiformes > Poeciliidae > Gambusia > Gambusia affinis. The sequence goes on along the minus strand of NC_057869.1, from coordinate 11,179,597 downwards.
CTTCTTTGTTAGCTTTCACAAACACTTTCCTCCCATTTCTTTTGTCTTTTCTTCTGTCCAGTATTCTTTATTTTTTGCATTTGAGTACTTCTTTGTAATTTGGCAAGTTTTTCTGTAATCTATATGACAGAAGTTTTTCTGTCATACAGACAAGAAATTGTTTATATGATGGTGGAAGTTAATTCTCATCTAAAGTGTGTCCACTAAGTCCAAGAAAGTTCAGAATTATCTAATAAAAATGATGCAGCTTGAATGGATGTAATAAATGTTCATATTTGGGTAGGTTCACCAATCCATTCTCATAGCTCTGTGTATACACATGCCTGCTGTCTTACTTTTTTACAAAGTGTTAGTGCTGCAAAAACAGATTTTCTTGTTTAGAGAATCTGGCAAAGTTTACCATGGACTAATAGCTTCAACATTTCTTTACATGATCAACTATAGAATGGTTTGCAGGAGAATTTTAAGTAAAACATACAAAACAAATTGCAATTTTCTGCAAACATTTTGTTTAGTTTCTGTTAAAAACTAAACAAAATTTAGTTTGTTTAACAAGTGCTGCATTAACATGTAGCACTTGTTAATGCTGCTTGTTTCAATTAATTATGCACCCATACATATATTTATATACCTATATATACAGAAACAAACCTGTTGCTTTCCAGGAACCCTGTCTAGTACCTGCAGTGTTCGGTTTATTTATTTTTTTAAAAATTAATAAAAATAATTCTATTTACAAAAATGCATTTATGATTATTATAAAGGTCTAGTCAAAAATATTTTTAAAATCTAGATAGCCCATAGAGAAATATAAGCAAATATAAGGCCCTCTCTATGGGCCTTATATTATTTTTTTCAGAAAATCTTTTATCAATATCAGAAAATTTCTTTTTGTATTATTTGCTTTACCTCAATATTTTTGTAAACTCTGAGTCACACTTTTCATGAATGGTGCTATATAAATAAAACTGCATTGTCTTCATGTGTATGTTTATGTTTATTCTTTACACAATTTGTTTAAGTTTGTTACCTAAAGATTTCTGGTGTGCAAACTCATCCACTGGCAAAGCATCTAAGCCATTCTAAAAGCCCCAGGAAACTGAGTGGAAAGCTTTTAGTGATCTGTAGACTGGCATTTTGACTAAAGCTCTTCTCAATTTTCCTTATCCTGCCAAGCCATGGCTCAGTACATATTGTTGACAATAGCTTTTCTTCCAAGTTACCTTCAAAGCTGTAGGCCACAGAAAAAAGGAAATAAAAAAATCAACGTACTGTTATAGATAATTATGAAAGAGCTGTCTTTTTTCTCAGAATTGTTGGTGTCTGAGGTTGAAAATCAACTGTAAAAATCAAAAAGACTAGTTTTAAAATAAGCTCTCAGATGGATGAGGTTTGGCCTAAAATACTGGTAGCTCTGGTTGTTTTCTTGGGTTGCTACAGCAAATGTAATTCACAGATTACCCCTGTGAAGAAATGGCCTGTTTTAAAAAAATGTTGGCCACACTGAGTTCCCCCACTACTGCGGAAATATATGTTCTGCTAGATAAATTGTCCAGCAAAGCAAAAGCCGTGTTCATAACCTTGGCAGAAATTTGAGCCAGTTTCCAATCCCTAACTTGAAATGGACATTTGTTGTGTACAAGGTCAAAATTTCAGTCCATATTAGACAGAGAACAGGGTGTGTGGTTTAAGAATATTTCTGCATATTTTTACACACAATATGGATCAGTTGGGATCCTCAGACCATGGCTTTCATTTTGTATCGGACGCTGGTGGAGGAGCAGGAGAGAGTCACAGGTTCTTGGATCAATTTATCACACAACTCAAATTTGGATAAGTAAATGAGAACACATGGAGGGATGGATTTATGTTGTGGCCTCCACCTTGCAACACTAAGGACAAAAAAAAAAAAAAAAAACATGATTTAAAGTATGATTATTCAATCATAAGTCAAAAACTATAAGGCATGTTAGTTGAGCAGCTAATTCCAGAGCTCTGGAATCAACCAGGCCCCACGGCCCATTAAAGTAAAAATAATATAAAAAATAAAAGCAAAGAGATAATTTTAGATTTTGCTCTCCTACTTAATTATAAACAAGAAGACTGACATCAAATACTGAATCTTGGCCTACTGATTCTACATCAAACAGGACACATTGTTTCTATCCTGCTATTGCCCTGCCTCTCTTGTTATTCTGTCTTCAAGCCTCTCCCAGCCTTTCTAGTCCCACCTCACCCCTCTGTACTCACCTTAACCCACAATGAACTGTTAGCAGCTCTGATGTACAGCCAATATTCTCTCTATCATATTAACACAACTGCAGTGTGTAAAGGAAGAGATAGAAAGGGAACGTGAGGTGGGAAAGGATAAAGAGAGAGAGAGAGAGTCTACGAAGAGGAGACACATTTGTTCTACTCATCTCAGTGCTAAAAGATACAATTACCTCTCACAGCATATTATCCATGTTTTATACCAGCCCTGGGCCCTATGCCTTTGCCTTGCCACGCTTACCCCATGTAAGGCCCATATTTTAACACTAGCTATGACAGTTTATTTAAGAAAAGGAAATTGTCCCCTGGGAGATGGAGAGGAAGAGAGGGACAGCCGGGTGTGAGGAAAATGAGAGGGAAAGAGGGAAGGACAAAGAAGGTGGATGCACTGGGGCCAGTGAAAAGGGAAAGGATGAAAGATAGATGTGGTAACAAGAAAAAGGGAAACAGAAGGAGAGAAAATTATCTTGTGCTAAAATAAAAGTGAGGAGAAAATAAAACAAAATAGAGAAAGGAGGAGAATATATAAGATGTTAAAGTAACCCTTTAATAGAAGTCATATGTCTAGTGTTAAAAAAATATATATAGGCTTTTATGTTAAAATATATTTTTATGTTTTAACATATTCAGCTAAAAATATGAGAGCACAAGGATAGACATGTGAGCGACACAATAACATATGTAAGAAAATAAGTTATCCCAACATTTCTGGGTTAACATCAATAATCAGACAAGATTATGTCAGTGCCAGTCTACATATAAAGATGGATCAGATGCAGATTGCCACAGAAATGGATATAGATTAGTACATAAACTTAAGAGCAAAACATTCTTCAGTGGACTTGAACACATGCATGTCTATTCGTCTCTCACTATGTAATTGATGTCAGTGTCGTGCCCTTTTGCCTCTGATGCCAGCAGGCAGAGGGCTACCATAGAGGTGTCCACTACACCCCTACATAACAACCTTGCTTCACCTTCACACACATTCACGTAACTGCACATACACTCATCCAAATGTAATATATACAGAAAACATTAAGAAGTAGAAGGGGTGAGTTTAGTTTTTTCTTTAAATTGTCTACCCATTTTGTCATATTTTCTGTATAATGAATAAAAAACAAGGTTAATTATTCATACATTGCAATTTATCTTAAGCCAGTCTTAAATAATATTTAAACCTGATGAAGGTCATACGATTTGAAATCACATCTAGGAATGTAAAATAGCATGCATAGCAGACCTTTTATGCAAGACCTAAGATGTTGTTGGTATATTGGGTGGAAATACCACAGGATTACATAAACACTGATATAAACTGGCTGCTTTATATTGATGATATAGAGCAGCTAATTTAGGAGAGATGAAATGGACAACTGCACTCTACTTTTCAACAGGATCTCTTTCAAAAGCTTTCTATGCAAGCTTTATGCTACCACTTAAGTTTGCAATTATACAAATTAAATCCTCTGCTGGAGACAAATGACCAATTTACTCTGAAAACTCAGTTAATCACAAGCTTTTATTCACACGGATGTCTTTGGGATCATCACAACGCTGAACTAAAGCGTATATATTAGAGAAAGCTGAGGCTTTAAATATTTCTCATGTTTTTCCTCAAAAATATTTAAAGAGTTTCTGGTAAAGCATTATTGCTAACTTTACAAATAACTTCAAGTTTATTGTAAAGAAATTATTTATTCTGCATGTTTAAGAATGAAAACAGTACAAAACAAGTAAGAGACAAAAGCAAAAAATAAGAAAACGACAAAAAGAATGTGCCACAAGACTCAAAAGTGATTGCAACAATGCAATGAGACTGACAGGGAATAGGGAAGAAATAATGCTGTACAAGAAGAAATATTAGGTGCATTATGAGCACATCCATGTCCTTCACTTGACTTCTACCTTCCAATGACTAATTCACTCTCCACCTTAACCAAAAGGTCTGTTTTTTACTTAATGATTGTTTCTCCCACTTCTTAAAAAATAGAGACAAACAAAAAACAAGCCTTTTGAAAAACCTGCAAATTGGTGTTATAATAAATCCCTGTGGATGTAAATCCATGATTTATGTATTTGTGCATTCATTAGTAAGAGGAGGGAAGGGTGTGCAGGCATGCAAGTGTTAAACATTCATGCTGACATCTTGGGTTGTGATGTGACTGGTGTGACTGGTTGTTCCTCTCACTGCCTCTTATATTAATGTTGATTTGTTCAGGCACTAACAGACGGAGCGCTCCTCCCCCACCCTAGAACTCTGCCGGGAATAAAGCTAGTCCTCCGGAGGGAAGTTTTTATTTAAACCTCATTTATCTTTCATTGTGAGTAATTTTAAAATAGGTTTTTCATTTTAATTTTCCTACTATTAACTATCTGGTTTTATTGTATGTTACTATTTGGTAACATACAGTTTTTGATATTGGAGACTCCTCTTTGAATCATTCTAGGGTACATTATTACTTGTCCTGGCTTATAGCTACTTAATGTAATTTGGGAGTATTTTTGGGGGGAACACTGAAATCTGGGATTTAACTTTCTTTTTTTTTCTTATCACAAAACAAAATAATTGAATATATTCCCTGAAAACTACTAAAGACTTTTTTTAGAACCAAACTACACACATGTTGTTAACATCAGAGTTAATGAGAAACAGTAACTTTGCAATCTTTTCTTTTGAGGATATATTTTTGCTTTTAGCTCACAAACAGGGAAAGAAACTGGGATTTCCATAAGTGAGAATCATCATTTTATCAAATAATCTGTTTCTCTTTTGTGTGAACCGTCACCACTGGCATGTCAGTTTTATGTTTTAAGAATCAGTCTAATGCTGACTTATTTAGATTTTAGCTTACACAGCATCCTTGTCCTCTTCACTGTCTGATTCAGTCATACAGACTCTACATCAAATTACTTTTCAGCAGACCTAAAAAAACCAACTTATAAAGAATATCATTGGTATTTTTGTATACCTCGAGATAAATTATTACCTCATTAACACCCAAATCATGTTTCAAGTACATGGATATAAAATGCTGAGAAGTTTCAATGCTAAAATTTGGTAAATTTTGTAGTGCAAAATGCTGAAAATATTCAGAAACTTTACGTGAAATAAACCATCTCCATTTCTGAGTGACATAAAAACCTAATTAGAGTGCAATCTGTAACTCTTAAAAATAAATACATTAAATGGAGAGTGTTGTGTATTTTTCAGGGACATAGTGCCATTTTATAGCACAATAAAGTACAACTGTTGCCTTCAGTTGTCACAAAAATTAAGTATATATGAAACATAACTTTTAAAAAAATTGGCTTCACAGTTTGTTTGGTTTCTCTCTCTTTATGAAGCCCCTACCCTTCAACACGTAATCACACCAATGCTACTCCTTTATGCTATGTACAACCATTCTTAGAAGCATTTGACTGAGAGGTAGTTTGCATGATAAGCTCAGCTGAAACACAGTTTCACCAGGTGTTGCTCATTGCTGCTAACGCTAGTCTACAGGAGTTGTTTTAGGAAGGCACAGGGGAGAGGATGAACTGTGATTCAGAGTTTCATCTGGAGACTGAAGATCTAAATGGGAGCTTTGTGGAAATAGATGGTGATTTTGTGAGAGCAAGAGTTTAGATACCCCTGAATGGCTGCCACAGAGATTCAAGGATTTCTCAAACAAGAATCAAACACTCCAGGTATGTTTTTGATGAAAAAATAATATTATAACATTATATAACAGTCAAAAAGTCAATTTTGCATAATAACCCTTCTTTGAATGTGTTTGCTCAAGGTTTAAGAAAACTAAAATTCAAAAGACGTTGCAAAATAAAACTTCATTGCCACTATAAAAATGCATGTAGTCATCCTAACCTTTCACACCTTATGAGGTATCTCTAATTTGTAGCTAGCAACTAATTTACACCATCTTCAATCCTCATGTAGCTTTTCGAATTTTGTGGATAAATCATTAGTAAAAAAAAAGGAAAAAGGAAAAGACTTACATACAGTGAAGATTTCTTTATTTTAAAAAACAGCTTGAATATGTTTATGCTTACAACTGAAGGGAGTTCAGTAGATAGATGGAGAATAACCTTCTGCAAATGTTTGCTTTTTTAGAAAAATGCACTAAAAGATTAGACTATATTAGCTGACTGCACTTAAGTACACTGAGCTTACTCCCTCACTTCCCCCATCTTTCTTTCTCTGTCAGTCCTTCCTCCCTCAGGCTGCGTTTTCCTCCGTTGTTCTCTACATCGTTACCATAATCAGATAAGACAACTACCTAGGGAGCACCAGCATCCCTACAGCACCTTGCTTCTGGCACCTTGAGTGGGTGTGCGTGTGTGTGTGTCATGCTCCTGGCACTTGGAAATCGGTATTCCTTTTGACTGTCTTTTTTGTGTTTTGATCTGTACAAACTGACAGATGAGTGGTGTGTGGACGCGTGTGTAGGCGTGTGTTTGTCTAAATGTGAATAGGAAGGGGTTCTACTTTACTCCTTAGAGTAATATCTGCATTGTGGTTGACAGACTGCTACAAATTACCACTGAGTGGTGAGTTCGTGTCAGTGTGTTTATGTGACAGAGCGGGTTTATAAGTGTGTGTGCATGCATGAGTGAGAACATGAGTATGCGTATAGTGTTTGCGTGTCAAGGATAATTAGGATTTTTTCTGAATGGTCAAAACTGATCACATCATCATACCATTACACAAAAAGGCAGACTGATTTACAGAAAGGTAGAACCACACAAAGGATTAAAACACCCCAAAGCTGCATAGATATGATGCACTTCAAGCAAAATGCCCACAAGCCTCACTCCATGTCTTGTCTGAATTGGCAAATTGAGCATTGTGTTATGCATAGACACACAATGACAACTCTATCCCTGGGAGGGATTCTGCATACTGTACATGCACTGTCTACAATGTGAGCCATCAGCAACACTACATTTAGCCAACAACAGGTTGGGCTGCCACATTTTTCCACCATCAACACCCATCAGCAAACTGTAAACTAAGGTGTCAAGTTAGATTCTCTGCTCTGGCAAACTGATGCTGCTGAGAGATGACGCTGCAAATTGCTGAGATTTCATACAGCAGCTCAATTTTTAAACAGATCACAAACGTGAGCTGGTTCATGCTAACAAAGAGCTCAGTATTTCTTTAAACCTATGCAGGGCCTGTTATACAAAAAGAAGTATTCCACTTTTAAGTTAGATTGCAAATATAATAAAGCAATAAATTAAACTGCTACTTATTAAATGCAGCAATTTAAGTAAGTGATTAGTGGTTATGTAATAGGAAGATATTACAACAAAGACTTTTACACAAAATATATCAATGTATGTTTTAAATGACAAAGTGCAAGAAAGCAGATGACATAGATTAAATCCATCTAAAAATATAAGGCTGGTCAAGGTAAACATGATTTCTCTGGGTAGTATCTTTGGAGTTATTCATGATGATGAAAGAATGAGACTGTCCAGTGGAAAAATCTGTAAAATGATCCACTTCACCAGAGACCAAAATAACACACAGGGATTCATTTAGGCCTCAAAACTCTCTCCACTTCACTAGCTGCCATTTAAGAGTGATGAGAGCTAGTGAAAGACTTTTTTTGGCCATGAAGGGCTTGTTATACTGACTTCAAATGACTTACAACATTTCAAGCTAATATACACCACTTAGGTTAAGTGAAGTAGATAAAAAAAAAACCAAGTAATTCAAACAATTAAAATATTTAAAACAAACAAATAAATTGTAATTCAATGGCATGCATGCATTGCTATTTTTGACTAAAAATCAAACATCAACATCATTGTTATTAGTTGATGTTCTCTCTCAGCAGATATCTAATCTAACGATTATAATTTTGTTGAATCAACACTAAACAACTAAATAAATTAGCTGTTAATTAGCTTTTTTATGTGTCTGAAAGGGATAATATGTCAATTATAAAAAAGAGTTTTAACACAATTCTCCCAAGTAGAAAATAACAAAAACAAAATCCTCAGGAAATAAAGAGAGAATTGTGAAAGCTATGATAAAGATTCCTGATATCAGGAAAAACTATGGCATTACTATTAAATGACACAATACTTCATAGAAGGCTACATTTAAACCTTAAATTATGAACATAATAATCCAATCTCTCTAATATTGATCCTCAAACCATTGAGATTTCTTACCTGCAAAGTAAGATGTGTCCACCTGTTCTGCTGTAGTCGACCTTCTGTTCTGAAGCTTACGGTATGTGAGGTTAGTCCGTCGGTCTGACCATATCGAAGGGCTACAGCCCGCTCTGACACAGTCAAAGAAAAAACCAAGCGATTGTCTGAGCTCTTCTCCAGTAGCATCCTGTGAAAAAGAAAACACAATGAAGAACAACCTGAACTGGAAAACACAAAACCACTGCAGCTGAGCACCACTACATAGAGCTCGTCATTTTGACATTTTCCCATTGAATATCAATATTACACATGACTGTGAGGGTTTGGATGTTGCACCGTGCACAGACACGCATGACCATAACACGTCATATTAACCACCTCCACTGACATTTTATGGGGAATCATGGCTTTTATGAACCCAGGGCAGCACACCCAATAAATCAGATATTGTAGATGGATTCATGAGAAAAGGAGCTTTTAAATTCACAGTCGACAGTGAGCACATGCCCAGATTTGTATATGCATGTGAATGTCTTAAAAAAAAAAAAAAAAACACGAAGAGAAATGAAGATGAAAATCTGAAGGAACACGATGAAATAGTTTCAGCACCAAATACTGAACGACCAATATGTATTTGCCAAAGATCAAAGCCAGTCGTTTAAAATCTTACAGATAATTTTATAGTGGCATTAATTTGATTTTGTTTGATATTGAGGTTTCATATTTTATTTTCCTGTAATTTGTTTCTTTGTCTGGTTCTTGGCTCTGCTGGTGTTGGGAGTAAACAGATTTCTTACCTTGGAAAGATTCTGCACTCTGCTTGCTGAACCAGAATTATAACTAAGATGTATCTGTACAACTGAGTTTAATGCTTGATTTGGGATAATTTGCCAATATGCGTTATGAAATTATATCTACAGTATGCAACATAACAGATCAATACATCTTTTTGCTATTATTTTCCTTTCTAAAATTTTTTTTAGCAGCTTTTGTGTCAGTGCTGGAAAATTGCGCTATAATTCTATTTTTGGTGTGTGTGAGTGTGTGTGTAATTCAAATTGTTACTTCATCTTTTTCCTATTGGTTCTGCTAACTTTCTTTAACCCGATGAGATCATGAAGCAAAATAAAATAAAATAGAGAAACTTTGAACAGACTTTTCTGTTCCCATTTTTGAGTTTTGTTATGTCCTCTTACAGACATTACAAAACCCAAAATATGCCAGAGAGGGTTAAGGGTTAAGAAGAGGGTTAAGCAGCGCTAACATCATACACTTCTTCTTCTACTATCTTGGATTGTCCTGTACCGGCAGAGCAATCCAAGAGAGCAGCAAAAATAGTTACTGTACAACCTAAATAAAAAAATTAGGGATGAACAAATAATTGGTTTGATAATTATTTGTCTTTTATCAGGAAATAATGATGTCATTCTTATTGGTCCGATATCATAACAAATAGCATCAATAACATGTTCGGTGGTCAATGTGTGACTTTTTTATGCACAGAGTTTTAGTGGCATCAGTGTAATTTGAGGAAGCAACTCTGACTGTAAATAAATAATTCTAATATCACAACCTTACATTTTTCCATTTTTTCAGGTATGTTGTAGGTCTTTGAAGTGAGAAAACTACCATTGGTATTGGTTTAAAAAAAAGTTATTGTGCATCCCTAATAAAAATACTTTAACAAGATAAAAAAAAAAATATGGCATAATCTGCTGCTGGGAGTACAGCATTGATGTAATAAATAGTATGGGTTGTAAGAACAGGTGGTTAGCTCTGTCCATTGTTCAAATGAGGGTAGGGATGTGAAATCACAGGGAGAGGACGAGACAAAGGAATGGGGTGAGAAGCGATGGACAGAGGTGAAGACAGAGACCTCCTTTCATCTGGCTTCTTTGATAGCAGCCATGATCATCTGTACAACAAAAGAATGATGGGCAACAAGAGCAAAAATAACAGAGGCGGGGAGAGCGAGGGAGTGAGAGGGGGAGAGATGACTCTATTGAGACGCATTCAGCCATACAGGTGTCATGTTCGGCAGGCCAAGACAACAAGAGTTTTCCATCATCTGACTCCCCAGACAGACGACTTCATGAACACACAGAGAAATGCAAGAATCAGACAATCCCATTTAAATTTTACTAACAGCAACAGCAGCCAATACATTAACACAGTATGCCAACCATTAGTATATTGTGTCGGAATTTTATACTTCATTTTAATGTGAACCTGTAATTACTTTATCGATTTTAAATTTATCAAACCACAGTTATAATAATTCAGCTTATCAGGAAAAAAAACGCACTACATTTGTCATTAGGTCTGCATTGGTGAAAAAGTTGACTAAATAATTTTAGATCTTGTTTGAAAGTAGCATTTATCTGAATATTCAAATTCTTAAAGTTCTGGAGAAAAAACATCTCAAGGAGTGATAGTAAATACAATGAGTAAAACCTGAAACCTTTTTATGCCATGTAATGCTAATTATCCATAAAAGTGATTTGTGACAGAAATAAGACATAAGGTTCCATAATTTAAAATGTCACAAAACTAGTTTTAAATGATTCTATTAAGAAATACTTGTTGAACAAAATTCAAAGTTTTAAATGTTTCATGGATAAAACATTTTTTTTGGTGGCAAGTGAATGTCAAATGAATTAAACATAAATGTTGATGTATCAATGTTTTGAGGCGCATCAGATGCTACAGATTTGATAAGAAAATGTTTATTTCAGACTTGGAAAATAAAGTACTTGTGAGCAACATTGATTGCCATTAGAAAAATAGACATGATGGCCAATAAGTATTTGCCTCGTCTACACTCTGGTGTATTTGATTGAAAGCTGATCTGACCCTTTGTAACTGTGCACCACTCTGGGCTGGCCTAGGACATACCAGCACACTTACTCTCCCTTTCTCCAACACTTAAGCAGACTAAGTAGGACATGACAGCTTGTTGTTTCCTGACGGTGATACTGACCTGGACAGGCATTACATGTTCCTTATGAGGTCAGTTTCAGACTGTTTTCATTTTCACACACATCTCCAAAACAGTAAGGTGCTACTTTGATTGCATACAACATCTGATGCAAGCAATATGTATGAAAAGTTTGAAGTAGGATTCTGCTCAGAGGTTAGGATGCGTCACAATATATCGCAAATATATCCTTATAATATCAGTATGTGTTCTCATGCAAGAAATATTTCATAAACTATTAAATCTCCTAGGGTTTTTACAAAGACAATTTTATGTCATCGTCTATTAAAGATACCTCTTACAATAAATATTTCTTAAAAGAACAGTCATACCTTCTTAGAGGTAGCCCTGTAGCAAAAAATAAATAAAAAAATTGGAACCATAACTTTAATTGGCTGCTCTATTTACACTTTTTTATGCTTCACACATGATCTGCATCAAACACGTATTAAAACAGCTTTTTAGTTCATTCTTAAATATTTAGACCTATAAAATAAAGAAACAGGAGCCAGAAAGGTAAGCATCATATAAACCTACCCGAGGACTCCAAAACCTCAGCAGTGTTTAATGATACAGTTTCATATGAACAGACAATCAGTGAAAAGAATGATCAGCATCGTCATTTGTAAATCCAACTGGTAGGTTTGTACAGTTCACAGATATAAAGAAAAGATGTAGAGATTTTTGTTACATTAAAATTGTTCTCATAGCTTCAGGTCGTAATTTATTAATGTTTTCTGTGAAACATTTCTTTCTGTGTGTAAGCCTTCTTCTCTGAGGGACAGGAGCGCTGGCCATGGCCATTACACTCTCGCTATCCGATAGTTGACTCAAAATGTCAACCGATGCAGTTTACCTTTCAAGAAATCCCTCCATTACGTCAAAGTGCCACACTGATTAGTCGGTTCAGAGTGGAGCACATACTAAAAGTTGTGTTTCCTCCAAAAGCAACCCTCTGAAATCCAATATGTTGGAAACAATGTCACTTGGCAAGGAAGCTTTTGTTTTTAAGAGACTTTGCACACTTCTCTGTGCACTGTGGCCTAACAAATGTTAGATTTAATCAAAACATGTTCTATGTACGTCCAAGTTTAACAATGTATCGGCCAATTTTTTTGTATGAGAACACATGTAACTCAGAAAATGTGTTGTTTTTTTTCTTTTAAATCAACCCTCAACATTTTTTTCAGCTCCTAATAAACAACCGCAAATGTTGAAATCTATCCAATGAAGCATAAAAAACTTAAACTACACAAATATATTTGGATAACTACAAATTGTAAACATTAAACTTACATTTCTCCAGTGGAGCTTGGTTTTAACCACACTGCCAAGGTGAGGGAACCACGTGGTCCTATTGCCTGTGAAGGAGGAGTGACCAGGCATCCATCTTCACTGGGCTGAAACAGAATACTGTCAGGTCCAACAGAAAGTCCATCCGAACTTGTTGTGCTTCCAGCCTCTGTCTGAGTCCCACGATGAGTGTCAACAATGTCTTCGGTTACACAGGTGCCCCTGGTAGAATTAAGTTTACATGTGTCAATACAGGAACCTTAAAAGGGTTTCATTTTAACAAATAGCTAAACACATTTTTGTTTAACCAAGCTTTATTCTGAAAATTTTACTGACTGGATCATTTTTTGGTTTTGTCTCTATAATCCTGTTTTCACTCTCGGATTGTCCAGCATTTTGTAACCGAGTCTGTGAATAGTGATTTAAGAAAAAAACTTAACTTATTTGCAAGAATGTAAAAGATCTATTAAGATATAAATACATTTTCTTTAACTGTAGAGTTCTGTTGAATCAAAGTGATTTTTAAAATCAAGTACTTTTAGTTGCAGTACATCCACTTGTACTTTATCCGATGCATATATTCCCAATAAGAAAGATACTGATTCTACATAGAAGTAAGCAAGTCAAATAGAAAATCTATATTTTAATAAAGTAAATGCTATTCATACTTTAGGAATATTTTAACAAGTAAGTGGTCATAGGTAAGACTGCAATAACTTCTTGAACAAATAAAACCAGTTACCTGTGTGCAGCTAAAAGTAGTGGGGCGTAAGGTGGTGTGGAGGATCTATAGGGGCACTCCTGGACACACACGGCTTGAAAACACAAATGCAGTTCATCCCGTGAGGAAGGTGACTGACAGTAGCCGCTCTGCTCCAGAACGCCACAGGTGGACCGAGGCGGCGAGGTCGACACAGGCTTGAAAGCTGCAATATTCTCCAGTCGTGGGAAATGCCCCTGTAAAAGGAGTAGAAAGTGTGACAAACTGATTTTTGAACATATACTTTCCTAATGACATCAGCAACTAATGAATATCAAGGGAGTCATATACAAGACAGTTAATAAAAATCATTTCTGAGCTTAGATTTTTATTTAATGGTTTTTGTTTAGTCTCATTTGTTTAATAATAAGTTCCCAAAGTGCAATTTTCAAAGACACATTTTAATATATTTTTATACCAAAAAACATATTAAAATGTGCTATGGGTTAAAAAAAACCCATGACTTACCAATAATAACCTGCAATAAAAATCAAGTGATCACAGCCATAAAACACTAGCACACGTAAATGTCAGAAATACTGTTAATGTTACACTTGTCCTACAAATGTGTCAATCTAATACTGTGCGTAGTTAACAGAGACTGTATCAGTCTAGACACTGTTTCTAAAAAACACTCTTACCTGTGATGAAGCAGGTCTAGGATAAAAGCTCAGGAAAAGAAGTGCTAAAAAGGGCAAAACTTTATGCCACCTCAGTCCAAGGAAATTCATCCTATTTTTTTCTTCATTGATGCTTTGATGAGATAATGAAAAAATAAGCCAGATCTGCTTGGTATTGGTCCTTTTCTCTCTGTGCAGGATTTCACTCTTTTCTCTACATGAACACAAACCCGTGAGGTCTGTTTCACGTTTGTCTTCTCCTTTAACAAACTTCAGACATCCTTTTACATCTTTTCTATGTTCTTTCCCATCACTGTCGATTCCTCTGGACATTGTTTGGAACTTTCTTTGAATGCTTTGCTCTCTGATGTTATTCTTCTTTTCAGTCCTCTTTATGTGTTTGACCCCATAGCATTCTTGAATCTTTAAGAAGTCCAGCATGGTTCCAGGTTCTAGAAGCTCAGACAGAGGATCTGGAACACTCTTGCAGGCCAGGGGATGTTCAAGAACCAAAATTTTGTTCTGAAGTTTCCCCACACCGTTTGAATAAGTGATGACTGTCATGGTTCCATGATTCCAGGGTTACAGGGGCATTTTTAGAGGCCAGTGCCCCTAGGGTGAAGCTACCAAAATTAGTCTTCTGTTACACGGTCTCTGTCCCTCACCCCCACACCTGCACACCCAGAAAAACCGCAACCAAAGCCTTCACATGATAGGTAGGATTTCACAATCTGGAAAAAGGGGGAAAAAAAGAGAACTGGTCAGACCAAAATCCAACATCAGACAAATCTGAGGAGAGTGAAATGCCATGCAGGCTATTCCCCAGCCAAAGCCCACACTATCATGTACAGCTTGATGGAGGCACAGCTCAACTGATACTGCTACATTGCCTCTCGCTTTTCTTCATTTTCCATTGAATTAAACATGCCCTTTTTCCTCTGGCATCTGGCCCCCAGGTTTTATACAACTAAACAGGTTCTCACATAAGTTTGTTGGAAATTGAGGCTTAGGCCAAAGCTCTCTTTATTACAATACTTTGCAGCTTCAATTTCCCATTTTGACACACACAAAAAAAAGAGGCCAGCCGTGTAGTCATCTGAAGTGTTATATTACATGGTCATGGCTCTTGGCTGTAAAGTCCGTTAGAACATCGAAAAGCCTCCCATGTATCTAATAATGCATACGGTTCTCTATGCCGAGCAAACTTGTAAATCTATGCAGATACTCAAACATTCTAAATATGTAGTAGCTTCAGGATATTTACCTGTTGTGGACACTCTGCACAAACGTTTCTCCCCATCACAAGTGCGGCGTCGACAAGCTGTCAACTTGTTCTGGCATGAGTCAAAGAAAGCAAGCCCCCAACAGGTTGTCCCGCACACCTGTCCGTCACCGTTAACAAATACCGCTTCCCAAAAAGTAGTCCTTTCAAAACATGAGTAAATTACTTCGCCCGGTGTTTACAGGGGGGAAGTTAATGACAGCACAGCTGAACTTGGTGAAGCTGCTCTTTTTTTTGTCTCCCTCTTACGTCTCTCATTCACAACATGCGGCGCGCGGTATTAAGAAGATTACTTCGTGCTGCCATCTGCCCAGCAGCGCGAGAGGCGGCAGGATACCGGGCACACCGTAACGCTGCTGCAACGTTACACTGACTAGAACCGGGTAACGGAAACTTGAGAGCCCCGCAAGCAGAATGAGAGAAAGCTGTGCGTCTTATCCATTTTGCATCAAAAACGGAACACCAACGATTGTTTTGAAACTGCAAGACAATAATATACGAGTAAAATCATGACCCACCCACGCCTCTCCCCCCTTACATGATTTTTGTAATGTCCCCCCCACCTACGTAGGATGTGTCTGGGTTTCAGACAAGTGGCTCTCTGGACCAAAGACGAAAGCTACTTCCGTCTCTAGGCAACGGTAATCAGCGGCGGCCACTGAAAAAGTGTTGAAGAAACTCATTTAAATATGTCTCAGTCATAATAGAACACTATCCTTTAAGAATACAATATCTTTTAATAAACCAATGTAGGCTATCCATCAAATTAATTACATCTGGTTTGGTTTAAGTTGCTTCATTGTAATGCTGCTGTCTTGCTTTCTGCTCCCGTTGCGCCCTTGTAAGAAAATATTTTAATTCCCACAGACGTATTTGAATCTTCACATTTCCTAAATTTAACGTTTATCTGTAAGGTGAATCACCTTGATGTATTATCAATCTGTCACAACCTTTTTTAATTACTTGATCAGTTCAGCAATCACACCGGTTTTCACAATCAGAATTAATTGCACAGCATTTGAAGACATTTAAAATACAACTACCATTAGCTACTAAGTGTAAGTCTATTATTGACCAATCTTATCTATATTACTCATATATGCTATGAACAGTAAATTACATATAATTAAATATTTTCTTTACTGTTTCAACTAATTTCTAACTATTAGAACTATAGGGTCATTGTTGATTTAGAAAACCATTTTTTGCTTTGGACTAGTGACTTCTTCCTCTTTGAATTGCCTTTCAGCACCTGTCAGTACAAGTCCTTCACTGTAGATAATGGCTCTCACCAATTTCAGCTGTCTTCTTTACGAGGTCTGTAGCTTTTGTTCTTGTGTTGCAAGATAATTTTTTCCCCCTTTAGGATTAAAGCAACAAATTAGCTCCTCACAAGGCATACATTTATGAGGTAAATTCAAGTTTTCTATTGCATGCAGTTTTTTTAAATGCCGCAACTTGCTTTTAAATTAGCAAAAGCTTATGTTTTTCAGTGTAAACTGAACATTAGCAATGAATTTTTAAATTCTCAGACTGTCCCCTCTTTAGTCCTTTTCCTTTAGACTTCACCTCAAATAAATAAAAAAAATTATTTTGATAAAATTCTTACACTTGCTTTCAAAGTTGCATCTAATTCTCCATTTGCTAAAACACACAAACAGAAACATAGACGTGTAGGTGCCAATGAGTGTTCAGATTCTCCCCATTTTAATTATGTAAACAGTTCTACTAGTAAGACACTTTTATTTTTTCTTTTCTCAGTTGACAGTTTTTTTTAACGTTATCATACTAATCTCGTTTGAACAGCTGCAATTTGCTTTGGTCGAACAAAGGCATTCTAACTAGGTTTTAATTAAGTGTTCCTAATGACCTTAAGGAGATTAGAGGTTTGCCTTCTAATCAATACCAGGCAGAGAGTAGCAAAGGGAGGGGAAAGAAGGAGAAGGGTGGAGGCTGGGGGCTAGGATAGAGGTAGGGAAAAAAGAGGTGGGGAAAAATTAAGGTAGTGTAGGGAGCAGATGAAAGCTAAACTGATGTAGAAAGAAAGTGGAGAGTGGAAAGCAGGGGATGTGAGATCAGAATGCGACAGATCAGTCAGTTAAAAAGTTTCCACTTGAAATGTGTTCATCAATTTATCAATATTCAAAGAAATCTGATCCTTTCTTGACGGTTTCCCATGCGTCTAATTGGTGTCCATGTCAAAATGGATCAAAGCAAAGTTGTCTTTGTCAAATGATATCCTTTAATTTTTTAAAAAAACAAACATTCAAATAAATCAATTGAGGCTTTTTATAAGACCATAAGGAATCTTTTAGTTTTAAAACTTTCATCACGTTTCCCATCTTTTTCCTTCTGTGTTTTGAGTGGGTGAAAATATTACGCCATGGTGTCGGACTATGATCATCGAGAGCTTTGTCATCCAAGAAGACTTCCTCTTATGCACTCTTAACAAGACATTTGCATAGATTTGTAAGAAATGTGTCCTCAAGACAAAGAATAAAGTCCCACATTGATTGTGCTAATTTATTCAACCAGGCACAGTCAGTTTCACAGATTGAAGAGCTATCAGAGAAACAGCTTAAAACTCAATCCCACTATTAAGATCGCTTGATTTTCTGGATTGTTTGTGCATGATTCATATTTATCCAAATTGTGTTATCTAGACTAATAACATTAAGACTAATATGGTAAATGTTAGCTGTAAATGTAATGTGGCTCTAACTCCTGAGAGCAGCATGAATATGTATGGGGGCATCCTTTCCCTCGCTGTTGATTAGAAAAAAATTGAATAAATTGCTGCATCCCTGCATTTTTTTTCTACTTTAGGTTAGATTTAATACATGTTAACACAGATGCCACTATATACAGTGGTGATCAAAAGTTTACATACTCTTTTAATTTACTTTAATATTATTACTTAATAAAACCTTCGAAAAGATGTTTTTGCAGCAAGTAAGGAAGATACAACTTTGGTACAACATTGACAGTAGGATGTAAAAGTTCAAATCTTAATGCAGAATTTCTCTAAAAAACACAAAATTGATTTATGTATTCAGCCTCAAATATATACATACGTCTGCATGAAGATAAATGGTAATAAACATTTCATTTTTGTCATAATTACACTTATTGATAGTCACATGAAAGATCGATAATTGAAGGTTATGCTTGATTTTATGGGTGTAAATTCCAATGGTAACTCTGTGGCAGCATGAAAACGTGCTGCCATTACTGCGGTTTTTTACATTTAAGCTCCTTTAAATTCTAATGTTTATTTTTAAGCATTTTTCCGAGGGCTAGATTTTCGCAAGTCGGTATTATTTAAGTCTTTACTCATCCGATTTGTCCATGCAAAAATACATCCAACACAGCTTTCACACTTGCATCCAACGAGACTTTGTGTCCCTCATTCTTTCTCTGGCTGCAAAAGATGAGGGCTTTAATGTTGATTTCTCTGTTGATTCCCACAAATAACCTTACAGACCTGATGTACGACTTGGAGAATTTTCTTGCTTGTCATCTGATCAGTGTTGGCAGACAAGGCAAAAGTGCCTCAGTTTGTCGGAGGTTTGCTCTACTTCCGCATGGGGGCGGAGCCGCAGTCACGTCAATTGTCTGATAACGATGGGAATTTCGTTATCAGACAATTGAGAGCCAGCTCTTTTGGCTCCCAAACAGCTTAATTTAGTACCATCTGCAACTCCTTAAATTAGCTTGGCAAATAGGAATGTTTTACATGATAAATTTTGCATTCGATGTTGCCTGTATGAGAAGCTTTATGGTTTCTTAATGTTATGTAGTTTTTATGCTACAAAAAAAATCTTAATTTAGTTTAATATTGTAATCAAGCTTTTAATTTTTTAGCAAAAACAAATGAACAAAACACAAACAAATTTGCCGAACAGATCCGAATTGTAAAAGTTTAATCTTCAGTCAAATGCTATTTCTTGCCACTTATAGCTATGGGTGGTTTTTCGCAACTCACTCTCCACTTCACCACTGTCCAATGACTGAAGGAATGGACTAACATGACTGTTGTATCCGTCCCCCTTTTTATTTTCACATAATGGTATAGGATATGGGGTAATATCCTCACATGTGATTGGCCATATTGGCTGTTATGCTGATCAAAACAAAGTTCTGTTGCGAGCAGAGCCTTTGCATTGAAAGTGAGAACTGAGCAGCGAACGAAGTAAATATGGGGAGACTGCTCCCTCCCTCTCGTTTTCTTTCTCTCTCTCTCTCTTTCCTCCTCTCTCTCCACCTGTCCTGTGGTGTGCTCCTGTCCTGTTGTTTGTAGCCCCGCCCCTTATAAAGAAGAACGGCTCTCAAACAACCGGTTCTCAGAGCCGAAACGTTCGCGACCGTTGGGTTTTACAACGGTCGCGAACGGTTTCTATAAGATTACATTAACATGAAAGCTTATCACACAACCAAAGAAAAAAAAAAATTCTCAACACATATAGGCCACATGGTCAGTATGACAACAAAACCATAAACATTTCAAGGACAGTTAAAACCAGTTTTATCCATTAATTATTCCGTTCTGATCTACATGCAAATGGTTGGTGTTTGATATATCTTTTCTGGTCAGGACAGTGTTGCATAATCAAATTTATGTTTCTACCAACCTTCATATGCAATGACAGAATCTCTCTTTAAATAGGCTTATACATCAGTCCTCAGAAACACACAACATGCATGGTTGGCAAATGTGCCATTTTGAGTCAACACATTGTTTGCTGTGCTGATGTCAGGTTTATTTTTGGTCCATGTCTTCATTTTCCCCATCAAACACTTCCATGTGACACTGCTGTCTACATACTTTCTATTTCAGGCATTTTTGTCCTATAATTATGTACCTATCCCACAAATCCCTCTTTCCTCCAGTACCACTCCATTCTTTTGTGCACTCCATTTCTGTCTCCCCTCTCTCTACCCTGAAACCCTGCTACTGCCCTCTATCACTGAGTCTCTTTGAATGTCCTCTTCTTTCTTGTCCTTGTTTTATGCAGCGTTTTCTATAAATAGGTATATATATTTTAATCCACATTCATCATTTACCCTGCTCGGCTCCAAATGAAATGCACCAGAACCCAGATTTAAAAACAATTTGGCTTTCCCTTAGCGTTCCACACTTTGCAGCCTCCAGACATCCAGTCCATATTGTGTCGTGTGTGTGCGTGTGTGTGTGTGTGTGCGTGTGTGTGGGCATGATTTCTGCCCCCTATTGGGGTTGAGGCCAGTGACACCCCCAGGGCTGTGCTGCCCAATCCCCTCCATGCTGCTTTTCTATAGGATTGAATTAACCTCCTGCCTCTCTTGACAATGCACATACACATATCATCATCCAGCAGCAAATTCAGAAACACATACATATACTTTGTCTATGCCAATCACCTTTCCCCTGTCAAGGCTGCATTAGTAGCTTGGGGCATTTTGGAAACTATCTCCACTTAAAGTCTCCCCTGACAATTGGCCTATTAAACTGATACAAAAATGTTGATTTATACTACACTGGAATAAAGACTGAGAAAGACATCAGTGGATGAACAATGAGCATAAACAGCAAAGAAGGAAAAAAAGGTCCTGCTGGTTAAGTGAAGCATATTTCACTGACAGGATGAAATATGCTGTCATATTTCGTCCTTTCATCTTTTGAAAAGAAACAATGAAAATATAATCGTTATGAAATAATAAAACAAATTCACATCTTAGTTATGGAATCACTGGAAGCAAATTGCATTAATTTAATTTTATTGGGGAAACTCATTTAAGTTTTAAATGAAGGAAAATATTTGGGTTTGTTTCTTTGTTATGTTTTTTTCAAGACTTTTAGTTTTATATATTATCCTTTGAATCGTCTAAATATTCCAGTGTGAAAACGTTTTTATTATTTTATTTCAAAATAGTTCATAAGTAATTTCAGAACACACAAAAATGGTCATCTTACAGCACTTTAAAAGATAATGTCCACACAAATAATCAAGAGAATATAGTTTAGTCAAGAAACAGATTCAAATCCAATTACACATATTCATATTTGAAAAGTTATAGTTATCTCTTAAACAATTCAGTTTGTAATGCCAGTGTATAAAAGGCTTTCTTTCTAAGCAACCCAGTCAATTTGCAGTAATTTTCTTGAGCAAGCACGTGGCAACAGTGGAAGTGAATGATTCCCATTAATCAGAAAAAAAAAACAACACCTGCAGAATCAGTCCCAGCATAAGATACCACCAGCTTTGACTGATTGTGGAATGAAAAAACTGGGGAGACACACAAAAACACAGAACCACAGTACTCTCTATTTTACAGAAATGTATTAGAAGTAGCAGTGTATCTGAAGAGTGGTATGTGTATTCTTTACATACCTTCATTTAGAAACTACAGCTAAAACTATAAAATACTCTCCTTTATTTGGTTTTGATCCTTTTGGTAATCTTTTAAATTTAGTTTTTTTCCTGTCAATGTGACTCAATCACATTCAATAATCTCTGCTATTTCTTTTCTCTTTTTATTTTACTACAGTCCCATGTTCCTGAGGTAATCCAATTCTTCATCCTTTCCCACTTCTTATCATTTTCTCCCTCCTCTCTCTATCACATAGGTGTAAAGTGGCTTTGGTGACTGCATACATTTGTGCTGCATGTGCAAGCTATATATGAGGGTCAGCTGTCTATTTGCACTTTTAATGTCTTAACTCTATACGATGGGTCATTTATTCTCATTCTCCCCTTTCTCTGTCTTTTCTCTCTTCCCCTTTCTTGTCTTTCTTTCTGTATATATTGCTCTCAATCTCTCTCTCAGGACAGTAAATGTTTTAACTCTCCATTCTATGGGCCATTTATTAGGTTAGTGTACTTTAATAAATAGTCTGACGTGTCACTGGCCATTGAATTAGTGGCACTTTAAATCCCCCCACCAGTGGCTACTAGATAGATGGTAGGTTTAATATGCAGTGGACACTCTTTCTTAGACACCAAACTGAAGGCATCAATTGAGCACATTCAAATATTTGAAGTAGTATATGTAATGAAAACATTTGTAGTGCTAAAATAATATCCACAATGTTATTTACTGGTTTTTATTCATTTAACCTTTATTTATGCAGGTTGTTCCGTTGAGACCAAAGATCTAGTTTACAAGAGAGACCCGTTTGGAGAAAACTAACAAAAGACAATCAAAAATACAATAACGTTAGAAGTAATTAAAACAATTCGACTTACTTAAAATATAAATGACTTTAAGACTAGAGCAAATTTCATAAGATGATTTCTCTTTTGTTGTTAAAAGAAATTTAAATGATCACAAAGGGAATCAAATTAATATTTCAGTTTCTGACGGGTGCTCCAAGAAAATGCATTTTTTTCAGTTCTGATCGTACGAATATAACACAGAGGAAAAGTCCTGAGAACAAAGTCTGTGGCAGGACTGTCTATGTGACAAATATTAGGATAAGAACGGCAGGAACAATCAAAGAATAGCTTCATAGATGAAAATGTACCAGTATCATCATTATCAATCAGTCTATGGATTGATAATGATGATCTCCTCACCTGAGAATATGCAGAAGAAAGACACACACACACACACACACACCCGCACAAAGCTCATGCTGTCCTCCAAATATTCAGATTGAAAAATGAAAATGTTTTTATGTGTTCTCTGGTGAAAAAGAAGAGTTAAAATCTCCAAAACACTGAACTGAAATATTACTCTTATGATTAATGCAAACGTGCCACACAGCCTGACACAGAAATGGACAACATTCGCATCTCATCCTTCACACTGGATCAAAAGGTGACAAATCTGATCCAGATTTTATTTTTGCAACAGAACATTGTGTAAAAGAACATAAAAATTGAAGACACTACTCAAAATGTGTAACTGAATGTAGAGACAGATTGAAGATCAAAGATATTGGAGAAATAATGAAAACATTCCTACTTGAGTTGTCAGCTTGTAGCCCAAGGCTCCCAGAGGTTTATTTTGTCAAGTATGAATAATGTTTGGAGACGTCGAAGCATGAGAGGAACACAGAGGGCTAGAAGTTAACACTTACGTTGGTACTCAGCAACCAGGCAGCTCCTCATATCAGCAGCTGGATGAGATGCAGGTGCGCTCGTTGCATTTTGGTCAGGACTTGCTGCCTCAAGCAAAGGACTTCAAGTTTATTGGTCTCCTGATCTTGACTGAAGGATGTCTTGTGAAATACAAAAATGTACTGGGGTGTCGTCATAGTAATGTGAAAACTGCTGTGTGTGCGTGTGGGTTTTTTTTTTTGTAAAGTTAATAAAGGAGCCTTTATCTATGGCCTTAAGATATTTTATGAACAAAAGATCAAGATCAAAAATAAAGTTCTCTTTCTCTGTTGGGTTCCTGGACGTTGCACTGAAAGGATTCAACTGAAGTGGCAGCGCAACAATATGTCTCTTAGGATAAAATGGTCTGGAAAATGTCACTAAGAAGATCTCTGGGTTGTCTTCTTGGACCTGTTTCATTGTTATTATTTTTTTTTTTTTGAGAAAAGTGAAAAATCCTTTTCAAAATTTATATAACAATATCTTGTCATATATAATGCAGAAAGAAGAGATCACACCGAAGCAGGCAAAAGATACTTGGAGAAGCGAAGGTGCAAGGAGAAATCCAGATGAAGCCAGAGGGCAGTGGGGGAAAAAAATAAAAGAGTTAAAGTGGGCATTAGCGATGCGGCATGTGGAACCCACTCTAACACATGTTCCACAAGGTTAACGATAAGAGCCCCGTAGCAGCTGAAATGCTCAAGTAGCTTTTATTATATCATAATAATCAATCAAAAATAAAATAAAACAAATGAACTCCAAAAGGCAACCAAGTAAAATAAAACATCTGTGCGGAGGGCTGAGTGAGCGGGCAGCAACTTAAACCGAAGCGTGAGAAGAAAGTGTGCAAGAAGGCTATAAAAAATAATTTGCTCCACTAATATCTTCTTATGACATCTAGTTGAAAAATATTTGCCTGCAGGTCAGGGCTCCCCCCTGTTAGGCAAAAAGCTTCTTAAAACCCTTCATGGCTATATGCTACATTAAATATCTGCCCTCTGCATCCCATTTACTGTTGCTGGGTACTGAGAAGGGGGGAGCGGGGAACGAGGGTGTGGGAGCCATTGGTTCAAAAAGGTGTGATCTTGAACGAGAGACTAAGAAATAAAAAGACATGACCAATGCGAATTTTAGAAATAAAACTGATTAAAGCAGAGATATAACCTGGTTATCTAAACTAGCATAACAAGCTGAGTCTGACAGTTTTTGTCACAGAGAACTGACAGCCAGTTTAAGGGGAACCCCATCTACTGTCTGATTTATATTTGATTTCACTTTTATTTTTATTGTCTGCATGCAGACTGTATGTTTACTTCTTGAAAAGAAAGAGTCTGTGTAAGTGTTGTAGTTTTCTGTTTGAAAGCTGGGTATATAGACCAAATGTGGCTACTTGGTGGTTCTAAAAGAAATAAGTTTCCATGTGTTGGAAAACTATAAACTGACTTCTATAATTCAGTGCTTGTCGTAGTCTTGTCTTGCAGAACTGACAACCAGAAAAATAGCTCGCTCTCTATTTGCTGATACTCTAGTTGTGGCAAATCATTATTTAAAAAATAAATAAAATAAAAAAATCAGAGACAGGACGCTGATTTCAAAACTGGAAGCCTGGTTTTAATTGATATTGCTCTACAGTAATAATCCTGAAAGGCATAGTTTGGAGTAACACATGTAATGTTTTAACCCATAATAGTTTAAGTTACAGAATCATAGGTCTCTCTTTTTGCAATGAACAATATATACAATGTGAAATAAATACATTTACACAAATGGACATTATTGTTGGAGCACACTTGTATGATACACGTCACAAAAATATACAGGTTATTGTTTTTCTTTTTTTTTGTTCTATTTATTGATGTGAAGCACATCTAAAATCTACAGACATGTTTTTAATAATACTAGAAGGTCTTCTGTTGTCAGTAATTCTTCACCACTCAAGCGCCTTGTTATCCTTGCGCATCTATTTTGTCCCACAAACGTTTCTCTCTCCATTAAATATTCTCACTTTTGCAAATTCAGACTGGAGACAGGCTGCAGCACAAGTGGCAGTTACATTTTGGGATTAAATGACACACATTGTAGAGCTGTAGGATGCTAAATTTTGGTCTTTGTAGATTTTAGGTGGAGCAAGGGGGACAGTCAGCTATGACTGACCACTATAGGTCAATCAGTTTCTCCTTTGCTCCATTTACACTCTTGTAAAATGGAGTATTTGCATCGAGTGAGGGCAATCAGATGTTACCCAAAGTGCAAACTGGTCAAAATCTTGGTATCAGAAGCCCACCAAAAATCCCTAGACAGTCAATCCTCCCACTGTTATTTGTGGAAACACCAGTTTTGGTGGTTGTAATACTGCAGATTAATTCTAAATGCAGAATCCTAATAAAAAGACATATCATCATTTGGCTATACAAGGTAACACAAGAAATGTGCAACTTTAGCTTCGTCATCTTACATTGTCTTCAGAGTAATCCTAACAACAAAAAAAGTGCATAAGGTAAAATGCTCCCCTCCACACAAATTGTGGCGTTAAGTCAGATCAAAACCTGGACAAAGCCTCTGAGTTCAGAGGATAATTCCTTTCAGTCATCCAAAATGGCCTTGGCCGGAATAAGTGTCACCTGCGTAAACCATTTCCAGTGACGAGCACACAGATTCAGTTCAGCGTTAATCACTTCGGAGAGAGTTTAAACACTCTTCAGTGTGTTGAATAGGTCAGGAGTTCACGGGGATACAACTGACAAATAAATAAAAACAGTAACAAAAGACAAAGAACAGCTGGAAGAGAGCACCATTCTTCCAAACCCTTTGTTTGGTATGATATACAGTGGACAGTATTCAACACAGTTTGCAAGGGGACAGTGGTCAGACATATTAGAATTTACAACCAAAACAGGAAAATCAACTCTTATATTCAGAACTTAACATACAAATCTTTTGTCTGTGTTTTGCTAATTTTACTCTCTTAAAACAACATATGACAATGTTGGTGATGGTGTGATTTTAAATATGTATTTTGGAGTTTAATTGTACTGGACTGTACCATATGTCCACAATGTCATGGATGTTTTGGAGAAGATAATTGGGTTTCTTTATTAGGGAAAGAAAAAAAACAACAACTTTTTTTTTGTTGGTTTTTCTTATTTTTCTTTTGAAACGTCAAAAATAATGGCTGAGCTGAGCTTTACAGAGGGCAGATATGTACAGTGAATTTATCAAAAAAAGTGCCACCTATTAATTACTCAAATGTCTGTTTATTTCAGCTTTATTTACCTAAAGATATACAGAATATTTTTATTCTACAGGAATCTTACACAAATTATCAGTTTCTTCATTTAGATATTTGATATTTAATGATGTATAGTTGGGTAGAGATGAATGCTGTAATTTGATCATGGTAGCCAAGTTAAAGAGCCTTATGTCATGTTTGGTTCATTTTTAGCAACTCCAGTGCCCAGACCCCAAAGTACTGATTGACAGAAAGACAAGCAACATGGCCTCTACTCTACTCTGTTGTCTAAAGAAGAAGCACACAGCACAAATCACCACAAGATAAAGTACACAGCAACATCTTAAAAAGACTCAACAGAGGAGAAGAGAATGAAATCATAGAGGATTTACGAACGAAAATTGATCAAAGCGAGAGCTCTTTTTCTTGACATAAAAAACAGCAAACATGAAACGCACAGGCTGAACTACATTCACCCCCCACCCCCGCCGTTTTTCTTGATTTTTTTTTTTTTAACAATAAAATGTATTATGTTAGAATTATAATCTGCATAATTTACAATATACAGCAGGGTTAAAGAAGGTAGAGGAAATGCCCCTTACTAAAAATATTGATGGGTGATACAGGACATGTGTTGTTAGAGGTCAACTACACTTAAATTGCTGCACTCCTCAGCTGTGAAATGTTGCAATTTTACATTAGATTACAGTGTCATCTACAATAGATATTTTGGCATTCTTATTTGGCTTTAAAAATTACATACAGTAACAAACAAACAAACAAAAAAGTAAATGTCAACTGTCTACCGGTTATGTATGCTTCCTGTTCCAACTGTAAAACCCAACTGTCTTCCACCCTTTTCCAATTCTTTCTTCTAGAGAAACTATGTGAATTTAAACATGAAATATGTTTGTTACAGTTAACAAAATACATAAGGATTACTGCCATAAAAATGTATTCCTCATTTTAAGCCATTTAAAGCTACGGTTTAGCTTAGATAGATATTCACATCTTATATTACTATTCTGAAAGGCCTTAACAGTCCAGTTTATACACAAGCTAATGAGGCAGATTTAAAAGACGAGTCACAAGCTAATTAGGTAGTTAGCCTGACAGGAGGCACGTTAATAAATATTAGTAGAAATGCATTTGATAAACTCTTCGATTCCCTTTTGTCTGAATGCCTCTTTTTATTATCTTTACTCTTTCTGATGGTTTATGATACTATTATTTTTACTTTCAATTTAACCATCCAATAACAAGAAAGAAGCCAGCTAGCATAGACTGTATAAGTATCAATTGACAAGCCAAGGAAATCTAATTTTCATTGGCAAAGAGGGTTTATATCGAAATCTTTACATCCCACCATATTTGTAACCTCATCAAACTTTGTTTTTATAGAATTTTCACCTTCACATTCTATAGTTTAGCATATTAAACATTGATGACCATTATGTAATTATGCTTCAATTGCAATTCAAATGGTTACCAAAGCAGTGTATTTAGCAGCATCACGTGATGAACTTGAAGAGTTGAAACACGAAAGAGCCCTTTAAATCAATTGGTGATGTCACAGGAGCCAACCCTCTCAACCCACTTTTATACAGTCTATGACAGCAGGCAAACAGGAAGTGGTATGATTTAGTTAGCACCATTGCTTTTCCAAACTAACTTTGATTTAATGAGGTTTTACAGCTGAACCCAAATACATGTTCCTACTGGTGCAAATTGATAAACTGAATATATTATTTGTGAGTCCCAAACAAACTCTCTTCCCTAAATCTGATCAACTTTATCCACAAATATGACAAGAACATTTTATGTAGCGTCTTTAATCTGGATTATCCTATTCCTGGTGCATTTTGGATGTAGCTAACAGTCTTTACCAAATTTAGAGTCGAGTGTCTTCCAACAGCTTATAGCAAGTTTTACAGAGAAAGAAAAGCTGCATTTTTTTCTTTGAATACATCCTTCCCCAAATTTGAGACTGGCACAAAAAATGTTAATGTTGCAAACTTTGTCCAAATGCCCAAATCCTCCTACTAAAAACCACTATTGCTCAGAGGTTTTAAGACAAACTGAATTGTTAACACATTATTACTTGTGATATTTGTTACATATATGTGATAATGTTGACAGTGGTCAGGCTGATGGAAATAAAAGAAAAGACATTGACTTACTCAGTTGTGACAAGATAAATTTTAAACATAAAACAAAGCTGGGATATATGTCATATACAGGATGAAAATATTTACACTAATATTGGTATTACCATTATGATTATTTTTAGGAGAGAAAAAAAAAAGAAAGACAAGTTATTTTAAAGCAAAAACAGTTGTTCTTAAGTTAGTTTAGTCAGCAAACCTTTACGTCTGATTTGTATTTTGTCCAGTGACTGAATCTTCTGCTACATTTCTTGAGAGAGTCACAAGACACAGGAAGTTGTGAACACTTTAGGGTGACGAGGGCAGTAGTGAGGTGAGACTTTGGGGTGTGGATGGTGATCCTGGGCCAGACCATTTTTAATGGCACACTGAGAGAGTGAAACTGCTACCAATATTGTATGTGAAGAGCTGCAACCCTGGATCCCAAACAGCTAAAAATGTTTCAAACAGATATCCAAACACAAGAGGGGTGAATGACAGAGTATTTACCTCCAAAGAAAATGTGAACTATTTGAAGGTTTTTGTTAGGAAGACGGGTTTGATTCACAAGTCTGATTATGGTGTTGAATGTCAACACAACTTGAGTGTTAAGACTCAAATGCAGTCTTATAGGCCAACAGACAATAGCATTGTCTAGCTGCCCTTTTTAAAAAAAAAAAATCGTTCCTAGTTTCATCAACGATGCAAACACAGCTGACAATTTTGGTTGACTAGAATCAATTGTCTTCATGAAGCAGAAGCTACTCAGGTGCTATTGAAAAAAGGGAGTCATGGAAAACCAGAGAACCAGAAAATGTTTAAAGTGTTTGTTTCCATTCCTGGTCCTAGGTGCTCTAACCCAGCAACAACCGTAAGAAAAACTGACAAGCGGAGGGCAACCTTTCTTTTTTTTTTTTTAGGTCCAGGATTGGAAACCACCTAAAACCAGAACAGATTGGGGTTATAACTGTAACGTTTGATGGCATCCTCTGAATGGGTGGTTCCATTCTTTGGCAGGGCAAATATCCTCTTCTTTTCTTTCAGTCCATCCATCCAAACTTCTCTGTACATGTACACCTAAAACCAATGTCAGTATTTTCTTTGTATTGATTTTTTCCCCACTCAGTTCGTGTTGAACTTTAAAAAATTATTTTATACCGAATGGAATTGTGGAAAGAAAATATGGGTATAGTCTGAGAGTCTTTCAGAAGTAATGTGGAGAGTTTTATTGTCTATTATGTTCCCTCAGTTGTCTTTCATTAACATTTTAAGAGTTATTTGATGCATAAGTGTTTTGTCACAATCTGAATAATCTGGTAATTGTTGTATAACTGCCATGAAGTACCTGTTCTGACCTGTTGTCTTTCATTGGCCATTTGTAGGGTTGAGTCCTCCTGTCCCTGTCTTCATCAAAAAAGGTTCCAGTGAACGCTCCTTAGTCAACAACTAGTGCTGTAGGGCTCAGGTATATGGTTTTGATCGATTCTGTAGGGGATGTGTCAGCCAACAACTTTTAAGAACATATCTGTGTGTGTTTGCACGTCTGTGTATGCAAGTATAGGAGAATCTGCATGTAAAAGAACAAGAGGTCATTCGAAGTTGTTGATCAAAGTTTGACATGTAGCTCAAGTCACTCAGACTGGCCTCTATCTGTCCTTCGTTCCAGTCCCCGCCCTCAGACCTTGGCTTCCAGCAGCTCCAAGAAGAGTTTGTGCATTGGGACCTTCCCATCCTGCTTGATGCTGTAGAAATGCTGCACAGCCTTGGTGGAGGTCTGACGGAGTAAGGGGAGAGTCATAAGCAGCTTGCCAGCCCGGCGGGGATCCTCCTGGTGTTGGGAAGCCTCATAGTCCTGCAGGGCCTCATGGAGCACATCCTGGAGCTTCTGTACTGCATCCACATCCTCAATGTGCATGGAGTCTGGACAGAGAGGAAAGTCGATGTCAGAATAAAATTAAAAAGATAATACTTTGTCATTTCATGGGATAAGATGCCTACAATGCTACAATGAAAAAAAACAACAAAAAACTGGTCTTGCTGTCTTTGGTGGCAAAAAGACATTGAATATTTGTGGAAATTGGCCATCTGTCGACAAATTGTTTAAATCAGTCCCGTTGAAGGGCTTTATTTCTTTGTCATTTCCTAACTATCCAACTGTTAATTCCATGCAACAACTGCTAATCATTCCCTGCAGTTTTTTGCAAGTCAACGGATCTCTGCTTAGGATTTAATCCAAAATTTGGAGCAAATATAAATTCAAATGATTTTTTGAGGGATTTTAATGTCTGGAGGCAAACGGTCAAATTGAAAGAAAAATCAGTATAAAACAGACGATTCAGCATGGATTCATTTAGTCAAAAATCAGATTTTTTGTGGCATTGAAACAAAAATATTAACTGACAACGTTTTAGGATTTTAAGTAGCCATCATACATAAATCTTTGTTTTTTACTAAAAGCAAGAACACTGATGTAGTTTTAGCAGCACATAAATCCAGACACTACTTTTCTCAATGTCTCTGAAGGGTGCGCCAGTGGGTGTGATGAATGGACAGGTGAAGAGACGAGTGGGAGGATAAAAAAAAGAGATAGATTCTTGAAACAATGAAGAGATGCAGCAACAGCAAACATAGTTTCTGTGTGTGTGTGTAAAAATCTGTAGCTGCTCACGTCTTCACTCTCTTGGTGTGTTTGGACGTACAGCAGTAAAGAATGAGAATGTCTCAGTAATAATGCTCCGTATTGCTCCTTTGGGATGCAAAGTCCTAATGTGAGCTGGCCTTTGGCCCACAACCTCTGATCAATGTACTGATCAATGATTACATGCATGTTAAATAATAATTACAAGTCAACTATCAATGGCCACTGCACTTATACCACACCCAGCTTTCCACATAATATTATGCTTTTAATCACTAGAGGCACATTCACATGCACACAAGTTAAAAACACACAGTAAAGACAAAAGAAAAAGAAAAATACGAGAGCAGAAGGGAATAAAACCAAAGGAACCTGGTCACTGACATTAAAAACCAGAGGAAACGAACATAAATGATGATGCTCAAAGAGACAAAACGAGTCAACATTTACACAAAGATTTCCGCATTAACACACACAAACACACACCAACACGCATCGCTGAATTTAGGGAGGGTAATACATACATCAGTATGCGGGACGAGAGCGGTCAGCGGACTGATTTCTTTGGGATCAATAAAAAGCTCAGTCTATCATGTTTT
This sequence comes from Gambusia affinis, assembly GCF_019740435.1. Classification (NCBI taxonomy): domain Eukaryota; kingdom Metazoa; phylum Chordata; class Actinopteri; order Cyprinodontiformes; family Poeciliidae; genus Gambusia; species Gambusia affinis. The sequence continues at coordinate 11,147,538 of NC_057869.1, read as the reverse complement.
TGGGTCGAGATCAGCTGTTGTGTTGCCTTGTATTTTTATTCCTTGCAGTTTAATGATTGTTTGCCAGCAAATAGGTTGTAAAGAAAGAAGAAGGTGGATGAATTTATTAAAAAACGAGAGAAGTAAATGTATCATCAAAATTTTGCTTGCATATAAAACTACATTGGCTTACTTTTTGAATAATTTTAGGCCAAATATTAAGTAAATGAACCTTTCATTATGTGGAGATGGCTTCTGCTGACAAGTCAGTAAAGGAGTACTATTAATAAACTCCATAAAAAACAATTCTACTTTTCTTTATTGTTTAATTTAAAGTAAGGACCCTCCTTATGTGCAGCCAGTTCTTTTCGGGACGAAGTTTTATGGAAATTTAATGAGTTTCACATTATTTTTTATTAGTGTAGAGTTTAAGCTGATAGACATGGCTTCTGCCTGTGCCGTGACCTGCTGTACCCTCTCAAGTAAAACAGCAGACTTTAATGAGCACAAGCACATAAGGCTGTTAAAAGAGTACATGTTAACATGGAACTAATTCACATATAAACGAGGGAAAACACAAGCATAAGCACACACACACTTACACCACAACACACAGGTACCTCCTTTTTGCCATGGCCAGTTTAGCTTTCTTTACATGTGGGGCACGTTTGCTAACATTTCTTAAGGCTTGGCTTCATTAATGCAGACGATTAGCATCCTGTGAATTAATTAGTGTCAGTGCCCTTCAAAATGCTAATGCTAGCATTCTGTTGTCTTGGAGTGCAGTTAGAGTCTGGGCAAAGATACAAAGTTCTTACTGTATATGGACATCAGTGATGAAATTTAAAAAACTTCCCACAGAGTTTAGCAGCCTGTCATTACAGTCACGCTAATATATAACTGGATTCTAGAAGAAGGTGCTTATCCAGGACTTCTTCAGTCTGAATTATCTTTTTTTGATTAATTATTTAGAGACTCCTGGTATATGTTTTTCTGAAAGTAAATTAAACTGCAAATGCCAATAAAAAGACTGTACTCAAAATCGACCGACGTTAATATAGTTTAGTACGAGATTGTGATTCTCAAACCTGACCAGAAAAACCTGACATGGTGCTCAATCAGTCAAATCACGAGTGCTACTTTTTAAACAAATTGATTATGATTATGATAAGAATAGGAATCTACAGTTTTAAGTTATCTTTTTTTTGATAATCTGTTGCTTTAAATGATTATTGTCTGTTAAATAAATATGGATGTTGTTCCTGAAAACCAACAGATAAATTTATGAATTTTATGTTTTAGGTATTACCTGCTTACTTAGGCAAAATAAATTAATTCCAACATCAGTCACAATGTTTTGGTTCACAACAAGACATAATTGTTATCAAAACTTGTGCTTTATATTTGCTATTTTAATTTTTATTCAAATTAATAAAAATGTATTCAAATACTTAAAAAAATACAACTATGCTTTACTAACTAGTTTTATAATGCCCTTTTGCTGTTTATTACTCCAAAATTGGGGATTGATTCAATCTTCCCTTAAGTCGGGCTGTTAAAGTCACTGCCCATTTATTCCTGAAATCTCTCCTCTGTTTAGAAAGTAGGCACATTTTTATCAAACATTACTAGAAAGTAATTTGACTAAATTTTATTAAAACTTTGATCAAATTAAAAAAATATGCAGTAGAATTTGACTTTCTCTAAATGATTGTATAGTATATGTATTTATTTAAATGAATGGTATCTATTTCTCATGGTGATGATGTTTGTTGTAAACTGCCAATATATAAATGGACTGAATCGAGAGAAGACACAGAGCACTGCAGTCATTCTTGTCTTCATCATCAACTATTTTTTTAGATTAAATTCCAAAGATTTTAAAAAATACTGAGTCAGCAAAGTGTATAAATTTATAGAAATAGCATTTGGTAAGGAAACACAGGTTCCTTAACAAAGGAATATTTGGTAAGGAAACAAAAATCCTACTTGTCACATCTTGTGACAAATAGGAGAATTTCACAGAAAGTCTACTGGAAAACACATCACCAATGTTTTAAAACATGTATGTACACTCTGTCTGTTAAAAAGAACTACTTCAAATTACTTTTAGATCCACATTCCTGATTTTATATATTTTTCCTGTGATTACCATGTCAGAAAGATGAATGAAAAACAGCCTAGTTTATAAATTTATGTGTAAATGTTTGGTTTGTTGGCGAGCACAGATGAAGACTGACACAGGAAAAAGTGTCCTACTTCACCCATTGAAAGCGCTTGCAGTACATTCTCCCATTTAAACACATTGTATTGACAGCCTCCTCCTTGTAATTAAAGAGTACTGAAGAGCTGGCTGGCTTCCAAGACAAAGTTCAAAAGACAGGTCATGAGAGGAAGAAGGTGTGTGTGTGAGGGAGTGCGTGTGCGTCAGTCAGCTGTCGATGCAGCTGGACACATCAGAGACGGGCCTTTATCGACAGATTCGGGAGCCTAATGATTTTACTTTATTTAACAGGCATCTGAAGAGACGACTATGCTAATTATAAAAGGGATTGCCACTTTGTTTGGGGGTTGAATTCAGATTGAACATGTCTGTGCATGTTTGTACTACACCCCCTCTGAGTATGCATGCATAAAATATGTGTGGGCATGAGCGGCACTTGTGACAATTGGAGTATGACAAGATAAATGTGGGTGGCAGTAACAGTGGAAGTGGTAAACTTGACAACAACAACAACAACAACAACAACAACAACAACAAAAAATCCATCCCCTTATGTGTAAGCATACTTCATCAAACATGCACAGGAGTGTTGTTGTGTGTTTGTATGCATGGTATTGAAATCAGGCTCTGCTGTTTCATCCTAAATGAGCCCCACGGGAATAAACTAGATTCCTGGGATTAACCCTCTCTCAGCAGACAGATATCAGTGCGCAGAGAAAGAAAAACAGCTAAGAGTGAACAGTTCCAAACCTGAGTTAGCCAGCGCAATAGCCTTGAGAGTGACGAATTCTTCCTTCTCCAGCTTCATAGACTTATACTTCTTGACCAGCTGAAGAATAGTGTTGTTCAGGTCCAGAAGGCCAGCTAGTTTTGACTGGTCCTCGTCCATTATGTAGTCCTCAGCGTACACCAGCTACAAAGAAGCAAGGAAAAAAGACACAAATTAGATTGGAATCTGCCAATTTCATTTGAGCAAGAAGAAAACAGTGAAGCCTCCTACTTTGTCTTCAAAGGAGAGTGAGCGATACACAACACGCAAAATCAAGATCTCCATCCATGCACTCTGCAGTAGACTCATCTGGTCTGCCAAAGACAGCGTGGAGAAACCTGGAGAAAAGTGACACATCCAAAAGACGAACATTAGGAAGGGAAATTTCTTAATTTCTTCCTTTATGTGTGTTTGCTGGTTTTTATTTCTGCCATTTGGAATCAAATGCACAAGTTTAATGTTTTATGCATTTTGAATTTCAACAAACTCATATTGAGGTGCGTATAAAGTCTCGACATAAATTAAGTGCTGAATGAATGTTTTTGGGAAGGAGAGAATAAAAGCATATTGCAGAGCACTTTTTTTTTCAAAGAAAAGAACACTTTTTCAAAACATTAAAATATATTCCAAGACTGAATTACCTTTACTCATTAGTTATACTGCTATAGCAAGTAACCAAATCCATAGATTACATTAAGTAATCAAAAGTTAAACTACAAAGTGAGGAAGATATTTAAAAGCCAGGATAAAAGGGTCAAGCTCAACTCCTTTCTATCTTTCTGTTTTACCCTTCATCCATTAACTTGACCAGAATCCTCCTTCCAGTACTCCTCCTCCACTTCCTCTGTCCCCTTCGCTCAGGGCTATTCCCTGGGGGATGGTAAGCCTTATCTCAGCCTGCCACAGCCTCCATGGATCAATGCTGGACATCACTGCAGCGCTACTCAAAACACACACTAATTGCTGCTACGGCCTTAAAACTGCTGGTTTCTTTAGTGGTCAATCCATGTCCTTTCATTTGGAGATCTGTCTTTTTCACCACAGCCTGTGCTTTTATATCTGAGTCTGTCTTTCATTGATTGATCTCATCTATTTGTTCTTTTTTTTTTCTTGCTCCCTTTTCATGCATCTTGTCCATTTAAATGCTTAAATATTATTCCTAATTATGGTATGATCCTTATGTTTTTGTTTTCTTTCCTTTTGTAATTGTCTTACTTTTGCATGATAAACTCAAACGCTCTCTCTTTTCCTTTTTATTTCTCTTTAATGGAACACCTGCCCACTCACACATCTCCTCACAGCTGTCCCTTCCTCACACACCTGTCCATTCACACCTGCCTGTCTGCCTACATGGCTGCTTTTTCATGAGTGCAAACCTTCATAGAGAATGCAGCGACAGTGGACCATGAGAGCACACCTGTCAGACCTCATTGCAGAGCCACTTCCCCCAGTTTGTTCATTGGTGTGTGCGTGTGTGTGTGTGTGTGTGTGTGTGTGTTGGAACAGAGCATCCTGCCAAGAAAACAGGCAGATGAGAAGGCAGATATAACTTTAGCAACATCTGCTGCAATAGGCCTCCTCTTGAGATGCTGGATATATTAGGTGGAGTTTGTGTATTGGGGACAGGTGCCTCATTAAGGCAAAGCTGCAAGATAGTGTTGATTGTAATGTTCTTGGGTGTTGTGCAACTTTCGGCAAAATATTTCATTTCAAGAGATATAAAAACACACACACACAAACACACACAATCAAAATATAGTCCCTTGCAAAAAAACATAAAAGAAAAAAAACAACCTTTTCACTCTCAAAAGTGAGATATTTGAGATCCTGATTACAAAAACGTTGTACACAAATTAAAATAAGCACAACTATTATTAATAAAAAATTGTTTACATTGTCAAAAATCATCTGCATGATAAGTGGGTTTGTGAATGTGGTCATTGACAAACACATCCCTCCTAATTACAAATAAAGTGCACACTTGCACACACACGCACACACACAGCATGCAAATAAAGACCAATAATTAAAACCTTGTAATTAATTTATTGAGCTGAAAGTGCAGCTTTTCTTTTTGAGTCACATCAAGGATTTTTATCAGGATGAAGTGTCTTTATGCTGCAACTATTCTATGAAGATTTGTATATCTTGAGCGTAGTAAATAATAAACAAAGCTACACTTTCATGGTGCTGGCTTGTTGTATTTTCCCATAGTCTACTTACACAAAATGCCCATACATGAGTCTTTGCATGTGCACACCCAAGCATGTGTGTGTGTGTGTGTGTGTGTGTGTGTGTGTGCCTCTCCCTCTCTCTGCCTCACCAGCCTGTCTGCGCCGTTCAGCCATCCAATGCCTCTTATCTGTCTGATTAATAGGCGGCCGGCTTCAGGACAAATTAATTAACAGATAACACCATCTCTCCCTTCTTCTCTTCCACCTTTCCTCCCCTCCTTCTCATGAAGCGATCGATACAGCAGAAGAAAAGAAACATCAATGGGAATTTAGTGCTGATGATGGAGAGAGAGGGGTATTGATGGAGGGAGAGAAAGTATGAGAGAGAGAGCGGTGGAGGAGAGAAGAAAGTAAAAGTGGGGGGAGAGGAGGTAGGAGGAGAGCTGATGGTGGAGGTGGGAGGGGTGGAGACCTTTCTTTCATACCTGTGATTTCAATTGACAAAAGAAGGTTCCTTATTTGGTTCTAATTACATTTCCTTTCTGCCCATTGTTGATAAGGCATCTCATACTGAGTTAGGAGGTGTGAGTGGGTTGTAAGGTTGTTGTAATGTGTGCAGCTTTGAACTTATATTTAGTTGCTTAGTTGGATGTGGAGCAGCGTACATTAAAACGACCAAACATTTGCTCAGAAATGTGTAGATCTATAAGAAGCTTATGCGGCTGTTCGTTGAGAGCAGCCAATTATGGTTCTGTCTGGAAGCAGAAATCGTGGAATGCTGCTTGTTTTGTGCCTTTTCATGAGTTTTAGTATATTTTTCACCATAAGTGCGTAACGGTCTGTGTGTGCGTGGGTGTGTGTGTTTCTCTGTGCATGTGCCACACGGCATCTGACAGAAAGAGGCTGCAGTGCAGTCATGCAAACTTAACCTCCTCTGCTTGCTCTTGTGCTCTCTTTCTCTTTTCTTTTCACTTTTCTCCATCAGATAGCCACATGAAAACAAACACGCACACACACAAGGAAACACACGTTGATTCCCCAGCCACCCTGCGGCCTGTTTGTCTGCCAAATGAGTCCTGACTGCACGTTTACACCGGAGACCGCACAACAGCCGGGCTCAGACACACACACACACACCTACAGGATAGCCCTCTCTCACGCTCCAGTTGCCTCGCAGATGCACACAAACACACATATCTCGGAGGCCTATATTTGTTTTTGTGTGGTTACGGGGCAAACTGGAACCAGTGAGAAGCGATTGATGCTTATGAACACATAAATGCGATTCAGTGTATGTATGAGCATGCTATGCTGGTGTGTGATAACTGTTGCATCAACAAATATATTTGTGTGTGTGTCTCTGTGTGTGTAGCATAATGAAACAGGTGTTATTATGGGGATCTGGTCACTGTTATTAACATTGCACACAATTATACAACTTAATACAACTAGCAAATTCCTAGGTCAGTAGTTTGACCTTTATTTTTTTAGGAAAAGGAAACAAGAGGGTGTTGATGACTGCACCAAGAACATCAACACCCTTTATGTTGATGTCCTCCAGGTCTTTATTAATAAATGTTCTCATCTTGATGTTGAATCGACTTTTTATGTTGAAAAAAAAAGAAAGAGATTTAGCTGCAACAAAATTTGACTGAAGAAAAGTCAGGACACAAGAAGCATCTCACCTTAAGTGACATGTTTCTTGTAGCCACATGAGTTTCTTGATATTGGCCTAAAGAAATGTTCCAAATACTTTTGAGACCTCTTGAAATTCATTTCAAAACTCACAAACTGCTGCATCCGTCTTTTTAAAGGTCTTTTAAATCTTACTGTGATCTACATTGTTCAGTAGCGATTAGCATATCAAACTAAAACGCATCGCATTACAAATGACTAACTAATGTTTTTATTATGTGCATTTGAGGTGAAATAGTTGCGTGCAATGTTAGCCATTTTCAATGGGGAAAAAAGTTGGAATATTCTATTTTATTATTAAGCAGAAGACATACGTTTTATAGTTATATTTACAAAGTAAAAAATGTAAACAGGTTTTTTTTCTTCATTTTTTTTATGGTTTATTCATGATAGTAAATATTTGTCAACATTGTTAATTGCAAGCTAATATTAAAAAGCCACAAACAAATATAGACCGTCAAAGGGCATCCGAATTTGATCACCAACTCTATGATTTTCTAATATTCAGTTGGACAGTTTTGTCTCAGTGGTTTAAGTTTATTCATGGTCCTCCATGGCGGATAATACCTCTACACCATACATTTTGTGAAAATGTGTGCACATGGCCGATGTGCTGCCAGCAGAGAAGCAGGTCAAATCAGTGCTGCTGGGCTACATCTAATCAAAATGAGCCAACTTCCAACTTAATCCCACTGTGAGACTTTAGGTTAGATAAAATAGGCCAACAATGCTGCAGCAAGATAAGTGTGATATGTTTTACTGGAGCATGAAACTTCTACACATCAAAAACCTATATTTTGTCTTACATCAGAGGATAAAAATTTGTTAAGCTTATTTTTCCCATTAATAGGTAGTATTTGGTTTATTTATATTCCCAACAGTGTGAGGGGCTGCCAAGATTTACATATGCTAATATGTTGACACCAAATGCGATGGCTTTACAAGTTTTTTTTTATTTATTTTTTACAGTTTTCAAAGCCCAAAGTGGAACACTTCAGGTTAGGGTATGATAAACAAAGGCTTGGATACTCTTTAAGGTCTTGTTAAGAACTGCAGCTGGACAAATGCCATATACGTACAGATATAGAGACAGACAAAGGGGGTACTGATGACAAAAAAAGGCTTTGTAAAGTTTTTGTAAAGCTTCTGAATGTAATCTGAGGACTGACAAGTTGCACCGTCTTTCATGTTTTCCTATGTTCACTTTTTAAAACACATTTCACTGAGAAGCGCTGTGATTGTATGAGGTTGGTGTTATCACTGGGGGAGAGGCATGTCTGCATTTCCATCCCGGACCTGTTGCCCATGTGACTCGATAAACGTAAGACAATGGATGCATGGGAAGATGCTCAAGGATTTTTACTTGTAAATACGTAAATATAAAGAACATAAATATCCCAGTTATTTATGTCATAATGAAGCCAGGGATCTCCCTTTCGTTCTGTTAAAATAGCTGCTACTTATTTGATCATGTCTACAGGGCAACCAGATGTTTCACTCAGCCTAAACAATGTGACAGCTGTAATCCACATTTTTTTTTGAAAGTTATCTGACTTGAAGTTTTAAGAAATTAATTGCTTTAAGCTGCATCCCAGATATGTAAAACACAAAGTTGTGGAACTGCTTACGCAGTAAGCAAAATCAGGGCACAAAGGAGTGCGTCTTCATGCATAATTGCCTTACGCTCATTAATGACAACGTAAAAAGACGATGATGTCTCACTTCACTACAAAAGTGTCAAAAAAATTTAACACTTTGTCCACATGAAAATCAAACAAATTTTAATTTTTATTTTCTAAAAGGAGTCCCTAAAGTCACTAAACATTCTTGCTAAAGAAGCTGGATGTTCACAGCATGATATATCCATGGGAAGTTGAATGGAAAGACAAGAATTTTCAAAAAAAAAAAAAAAAAAAAAAGGCAACCAAACACTCAGTGCGTCAGATCTTCTTATAGGTAGACAAGAGGAGATGAGAACAATGGAGTTTCAATGAATTTTCTTTGATTGTTTCTCATTGTTCATTTCCAACAGTGGAATGTTCCATGTTCAGCATGTGCACATACTGTGTCCTGCAGGGGACAGATTTAAGTCTACTGGCCCACTGAGACCGAGATTGCATGAGGATGCGTGAAGTTTCCAACAGTTACCAGCTCAACGGTGCCCTGTGTGTATCTCAGTGTGTGTTTTTGTCATGCAGGCACACTGTGTGACGGCATGAAACTCCAGTGCTCGCTCTCACTACACTGTCTGTATGTGTTTGTGTTTAAACATGCGCAAATTGTTTCCTGCTGGGCAATGCAAGTGCTCCTTTGTAGTGCTCTCTGAGTGTGTGTGGGTGTTTATGTTTGTGGGTTCGTATCTCAAACTGTTCCGTACCATACGGACAGACGACAGCCAAAATGAACATGGGCCCCCTGTGATGGCATTGGCCAGGCTGAAACAATACACACAAGAAATGTGAAGAACGCAAACTGTCTTGCACTCACACACCCAAACACACACATCCACCAGCTGACCCAATTACACAGAGATGCGCAACGAGATGGAAACAAATCTACCCAGAAAACCAGTTAATTTAAAAGAGCTTAAAGACACACAGGATACACGTTCTCTTCCACGCACACATAGGCACACGCCCACATGCGTTTTAAGACACATTGGGTTTGGAGTTGACATGACATAGACTTCTAAATCATATGTTACATTTCAGCATTCATGGCCAAAATCCCTGTAAAGTTCTCCTGGCTGATAGCGATTCTTAGTGTTATTTGTGGTCTGACCCGGTGAATACAACTGACAGATTGGATAAAATTAAAAAAAAGTGCTTTAAGTTCCTCGATAGAGGCAGCTGCATTGAATCCTCCGCCAAAATAATAAAACAAAAATACAGAAATTTTGCTTATGTATTTGGTCATAGCACTGATTTCAAAACTGTATTTAAATTTCAATGTAGTCGCATTTACTAAAGATACATTACAAACACAATTATACTCCTGGATTCTCATCCTCTCAAACATTCTTGGTTAAAATATCTTTTCCCCTTTCTTTCCCCTTCCCCCCCCTGAGCTCTCTTTTCTTCACCAACCCCCCTTTCCTCCATGCGGCCTGGGGGAGAGCAGAGCAGTCATAGGGCTGCGGTAGCCTCTAATCAGTGTGAACAGCCAGCTAATTACCAAACCCTCAGCCCTGCCTGACTGTTAATTGCATACATTAGACACCATCAGCAGCACTGCAAGATTAACACTTAAAATCTTCCCATTGCTGTAGTGAAGATGAGTGCTCTGTAAGTGGGCATGTGTGTGTGTGTGTGTGTGTAAAAGACAGAGACGTAGAAGAGAGGAGGCATGGTGTGTGTGAGTGTTTGGTGTGTGTGCTGTCTCTATGGTTGCGGGTGCTAATATTTAACACTTAATTAGACCCAAAATGATATTGTCTCAACACGAAGGCGTTGTCTAGTGTGTTAGCTGTTGCCGTTGTGGGGTTGCCTGGGTGGGGGCAGCTGGTCGTTGAGGTCGTCCAGGGCAACCCCAGGTCTCCGTGGAGACGACAGATGGAGTGACATTAAGAGCATCGCAGTGGAGCCATTTCAAATAATAAAATATCAATATTTACATTTTAATTACCTACTTCCAGCTCCACCAGGGCAGAGTCAAGGAGTGTGGGTGTGTGCATGTGTAGTTAAGTGTATGAGCACTCCAAGCTCCACTGAGGCCAAGTCTCTTTGACTCCATATAGAGACCAGAGACCTGCTCCAGGGATAACCTTCAGTTCTACTTAATGATTTTTACTGAAATAAATATATTGCTGCAGTTCACACCTCATTTTTCAGCCCTTCATGACTAATACTCTTTTCACTTTTTCCTTTACTTCTATCATCCGTCCTTTTCCTCATCCTCCACCTTTGCATCCTGCCATTCCCTCCATCAATATATTGCTGATGCAGACCGGATTGACCACTCTGAGTGTGTTAGCATGTGTGTGTGTGTGTGCACAAATCTGTCCAGGGAATTAACTGTGTATACACACAGCTGAGCAGCTTACAAAGTAACTTCCTGTCTGTCCTTTTTCGACAAACATATACAACCCATGTAATGCTGCTGGTCGTTACTAATGATTACAAACTTAAAATGCAACAAGAGTCAATGCTGATAGGACACCAATCAAGTACAGCATTATGACAGATTGCCTATTGCCTATTATGGTGTTGGTCCACCTTTTCCTGCAAAAACAGCACTGAGTCATCAAGGCATAAGCTCCAGTACACTTCTGAAGGTGTGCTGTGGGATCTGGCACAAAAATGTTAGCAGCAGATCCTTTAAGTCCTATAAGTTGGAAAGTTAGGCCATCATAGATTGGACTTGTTTGTCCAGAACATCATTGACTGAATTGAGGTCTTGGGAACTGGAGCCCAAGTCACGGTTCCCAGGGATGGACTGGGCACCGTGACTGTTCTGCTGCTTTGCAAACCCATATGAACTATATGATCTAACGTTTGCTTCCTTTATGCATCATCAGATGAGCCCACTTCTGTTTTTCTGATCACTGCCCAGTTATCAAAACACTATCAATAATTAATCAATAATATCAAAATTAGAGCTTCAATTTTGGGGATGCTGACCTCATTGTCCAGCAATCAGAATGTGGTTTTCGTCAATTGGTCAAATTTTTACGTAAACTTGGAGGACAAAATATTCTCTTGCAGCCTAATTCAACCCACCCAATAACACGTCATGGTGACGAGTTTATATTTTGCGCCTCACCTGTCAGTGGATGATGGTTTGCCCAGTAGGTATAATTGGGAGATCTCATTACAGATCATCTATATGTGTCTTTTTAAAAATCCAGGACATCTGGCCTTTTATAGTAGATCTAACATTGCTTTTTGTTTACAAATGTATTAAAAAAGTATTTAAAAATAACGTCACAGGATCTACTCCCCGGCATAATTGGTGTATCAGCAAAATCTTACTGATTGTGGCTTTAAAACAAACCCAGTGGTCCTTATCCAGGCCTGGTGTCTCCATATGAGATTATGAGGCTGTGTTGATTCTATCTGTCTAATCCCCCGTAGCTTCCATAAAGGGAGCACCACTGAAACTCCACAGGGATTAATTTACCATTCACAGATTAGAGATATGTTTGCCAAAATCACCATTGAGAACCCAGTCAGCTAGAGGATAGGCTTCAACCACTGATGCGATGCATAAAAGAGGAAGGGAAGGGAGTGAAAGACATAAACAGAGGGACACAGCGGCAGAGATAAAAACGAATCCACACGGAGCCTCCTTTCCTGAAGCACCATGTCTTAATGTCGTTGCTTGAAGACAAGAACATTAGACCTCATTCCAGCTCCTCATCTGGGCCTGAAAAAGCCTGGGCTGAAAATCTTAATTAATTGTCCAATAGTGCTGTGGGGTCATTATGCATTGCAATAAAGAAGCGTGTAATTATGAGATTTAACAGCCATTACCAAGGCCAGGAACTCATATGTCATCATCAGCAACCAAGCCAATGGTTTGGTTCGGCTGTGTGTGGCTCGATAGACAACTCACACACAAGGCACATGCGCACGCATACATACTCCAATGTGGAAATATAGTGGTCAGACAACAAGGAGAAAACTACCTTTTGTATTAGAGAACAAGTAGTTATGTGATAATGTACAAGGATACATGAAGACTAACAGTACTAAAAAAACCAAAACATATAAACTGGAAAAATGACACACAAACACACACGCACACATCCATAGGCACTTAACAGAAGCCCATCAGTCTGACCCAGACAATAAGGCAGCCAGCTGTGATGGCAGCCTGCAGATGAAACATCCCATCAAGATTAAGCAGACACAAAAATACACATGTTATTACTACTGTGTGCGAGTGTGTGTTTGTATTTACTTTGGGTGCCCTGTAAACCAAAGAGAGGAGAAGCCAGAGCCATTTCTTACACAGCAGGTGAAAAGTGGCAAACTCTTGCAGGAATTACATGATGTGTGTAAAGGCAGGCAGTCAAGTACATCTGTCTTTAGTCCAGTTTCTAAAAAGAGAACCTATGAAAGAATGTGCAGTCCTACACTGCTGCTAGCTTGCAGATGGTTTCATTTGCTCGTCTACGATAGGTTTGCATTTGTTACTTCGTTTTCAGCTGGTGACTCTCATACATCAAACCTGTTATTTAAAAAGGTTGAAAGGGTTGGGGGGGGAAGCAGGAAAAAGGAAAAGCAGAATAGAAAAGATCAGCGAGAAGGAGAAGCTAGAGGAGAGTAAAATGAAGTGGACTACGGAGGAACAAAAAGTGAAAAAGGAATAGATAGAAAGACAGAGCGGAGCGAGGCAGAGGAAGAATAACCATTTCATGCCTGTCTGTGAACTTTGCATGAACCAAGATAAAATAATGTGAAGCCATGACAAGCCTGTCCCTCCTTCCGCTAGATTTGCAGTATGCATACCTCAGGTGTGTGATATGCGTGTGTGTGTTAAGGTGGAAGAATCTCTGCGTGAGCTCTTGGTGTGTATCTGTGTGTGCACTCCAACAGATAGACCGGGATGATGATGATTTGAAATGGAGTTTGGCCTGTGCGTAATTATGATCATCTATCTTTATGCCCCGCCAGCATATCATCATATCACATCATATCATTTCTCTCTTTTTCCGTCTAGGACAACCGCACAAATACACAAACACACAAACACACAGACAAAAACTCACAAACACAGAAGCAAATTGAAAGTAGTAAAAACTGACTGTTTGCTCATAATGTCTTAGATGATGATGTAAGCCCATCATCTGCTTGTCTGGGTTGTCATATAAAAACTGTGTGAGTCTGTGTATGCAAGTACAGTGACTTCTTTGGATGTGTGTGTGTTTTTAAAATGCTTCTTAACAGAAACATGGATAACATAATTAGAAATTTGTGTGGAAAGGATTGCGTGTATTCTTGTGTTTGCAACGTCTGTGTGGCAGAGAAAAGCTGACATAGATAGGTCAGGATTGTCAGATTGCAGAGGAACAATTTTGCAAATACTTTTTTCTCCTGATAAGAAAGGCATTTTCATGGGTTGCTTTATTTATTTATTTATTTTACAAATAAAAATGTAGAAAAAATTGTGTGTTTGTATTCATTCCCTCTGAGTTGGTACTTTGTGGAACCATCTGGAGTATATTTGTATCAGCTTTAAATATTTAGAGACAGCTATTTTTGCTAAATTAAATTAGCACAAGTTCTGTCAGACTTAATGCCAAAAACTAATTGTCCACCTCCATGTCTCAAAGAGTGGAGAATTTGTTTTGGATGATAGGAAGTCTTCATTTTCTGCCACACATAGTGTTTTCCTTATATGCAGGCGAAAACATACATATATATGTATATTTTTTATCTCATCTGACCGGAAGTCCTTCTTCCACATGTTTATCTACAACTTTATTCCTGACCTGTCTGCTATGTTCCTTGGTTTTCATGAAGTGGTTTGTTCACAGATGTTCTTGAACACACCTCTGGAGCATCCAGAGAACAGCTGTGTTTATACTCAGCTCAAATGATTATCATCATTTCATTTACTAAACACACAAAAAAGTTAATATAAGAAATAAACAAAAATATTGAAATACAAGTAAATAACACAAATCCATTTGTAACATAAATGGCTTTTGTAAGCGATTAGTCAAAGGAAGTTGATTGAAGTAAAGTAGAGTAAAGGGGGCTGAATACAAGTGCATGGCACACTTTTCCGATTTTTGTTTGTAAAAACAGTTTAAAAATTGTTGAAATCTTTGACAGAGGTTCGGAATACTTTTGCATGATAAGTTTGCCAATTTTTTCCGCTACTTGAAGTAATGCGTGTCAAGACAGTCAAGAATCTTGAAATGATCTTGATAAGAAAGACAAAAGAAACTTGCAAAAGATATGTTCATATATGATATATGATATACATTTGTCAAAAAGTAAGAGAGGGTGTTCCTTGCGGTTGTCGGAAGATAAAAAAAGCAAGACACAGTCAAGAAAACGGCTTCATTTTCTCATAATGGTGAAGCCTCTGCCTTAATCTAATAAAAGAAGTCCAATTTAATCCAAACATTAGAATCAAATATCAAATATTCTTTCCCTAATTTGATTCCATCAATATTTGTTTTCATCTGCAAACAAGGATGAGTTTGTTTGTACTGCAAGAGGAATTCATGGTGGTGCAATGGAAAATAAGATATCTCTTTTGCATGGATGTGAACAATAAAACAGACAAACACTCTCTCACACAAGCAAACAGACACATATTAAACCTTGGGGATGAGCAGAAATGGAAATCAAACACAGTGAACAGTGCTGAAGGAAAATCAACAGAGACTTGAAGCACAAGCCTGCAGATAGCCATCGAAATCTACCAAGGCCCATTAACTAAATCAAACTGGGATTCCAAATGCAAATCAGATTCCAATAAAGTCAGATTAAGTTAGACATCATTACAGTATGGGAATGGCAGTCGATTATACCACATCAAAGAAAAGAAAGAGAACCCAACTCAAGCCACGATGCTTTTATCTTCTGAATCTAAAATGTTTCTTGATATAATTCAAGTTTCTCAAGAAATATTAATTGTGTATTCTGTGCAAATATACAATTGAAAAGAAATATTTTAATACACCTTGTGAAAAGACAAAATGGTTGATTTTTCCCTACTAATTGACACTACATCACAATATCTTTTTCCTGTGTTTGCCTAGTCAGGATTACCAAAAGAAATTCCTTTTCCTCCTGACGATACTATAAATGAATCAGGCATGTAGGTTATTTTGCTATTTTCTATGGACTAAGATCAGAGCATTCTGATGGAAACTCCAAAACTTTGACTTTACTGTCATATTGCTGGATTACTGTCCATTTGGAAGGTCTCTGTGTAAAAGCTTCAAAACCTTAAGATGTTGCTTCAGTGTTTACACAATGTTTTTTTCCTCATAATGCCATCTATTTAGTGAAGCACACCCATCCCTCCTTCAGCAAAAGTCCCACAAAACATGATGCTACTACCACCATAATCCACCGTTGGGATGTGTTTTCAGGCTTATACGCGTCCCAGTTTATCCCCCAAATATAAAGGGTCAATGTGGCCCAAAACGTCCAATCCTGGTGTAATCAGCCTGATAGAAGCTTAAAAAAATTAAGCTTTAATTCCTTGCCTTGTGGCTTTTCAGTGCATATCAAAACAGAAAGTAAAGGTAAAGGTAATTTTATTTGTATAGCACATTTTCAGCAACAAGGCAAAACAAAGTGTTATTTCACTGTGGATTATGACACCAGATATCCTCATGATGTTTTTGTCTACACAGAACTATTTGAAGAAAAGGGCGTGGCAGGAAGCCAGAAAGTGCAGGACAAACCAGACTTATAGAAGTTGACAGTTCTGTTTTAAATCTTGTCTTTTCATTTATTGTTTCCATGATGTCACACAAGGCTGTGTTTAAGGTGCCTCCTAAAATACTTCCACATATGCACCAGTTAATCGAAATGTTGTGAAGAAACCCATTTAGCAAACATAAATTATTTTCATATTCCTAACTGACTTAACATTCCTTGTATAATATTTCACTTTATACAACTACAGATGGTGAAAAATGGTTATGTGTCATTTTATGCAATGTATGTAACTATGTAGTTTTAACTCAATGTGTGGATTTGAACTATTTCAGGATTTTGTCAGTTTTCTTATGGGTTAAGGAGGCGCCTAAATGCTGTCACTGTCAAAGTGAACCAGCATTTGTAGACAGAATGAGGGCAAATGCGTGTGTGTGCATGAGTGTGTGAGAGTTTCTATTGACATATTTAACCCTGTGTGTTTTCATGACATTTTATTAAACTACCTAATAGCTTTGAGAGGGGGCACATTAAAAGATGAACTGGAGAAGGTATAGAAACGAAGAAAGAAATGGAGGCAATTAAGACTTGAAGAAAGAAATAATTGTTCAGTTTAAGAAGTTTTGTTCCAATTTAGTTGCCAAATGGAATAGGAAAGTGAGGGTGCTGTATTTCTTGTTTCTGGTGATTTCATCAATCTTTTTACTGATGCTTTGCTAAGTATAAAAGAAGCCTGGGGGGAATCATACAAAGTACCTCATGCAGCTTGCTGCGATGTGTTCCAGTGTTAATTATGTCAGCTGGAGTATCAAAGTCTTGAACATGTGCAACAGTTTGTGTGTGTTGTTTGGCTACAGCGTCTATATCTGAATTGGTAAAAAGGGCAGTAATTCTGCTATTCAATATTTGCTCACTGCTGCTTGCTTTAGAAATGTTTGGCTGGGTTGCATTTACTTGACAAATTAATTCTCTATTTGACAACCACTGTTTGAAAGTAAGAGAACACATAAAAAATAAGACAAAAACAAAAGACTCTGGGTGTGAAGTTTTCCTTTTGGGGCCAAGAAATATTTCTTTTAGTGTTCTGATTAATAAGCAATTTATCTGAATGTTTTGCATTCAAGAGTCTTGTTTCTGCAACAGCATAAATAAAAAACTGATTTAAGCAAAGAAATAAAAGGCTAGTTGACAGGGACAATGTGAAAAGAGTGTGGGAGGAGACAGAGGTTGAGTCGAGGTTGACTCAATAATGAAAAGGTTGAAGATACCATGGAGTTAGAGCAAATGGGAGGTTATTTCATGGCATAAAGAAAAATAAGATAGAGACAGAGAAAGAAAAATAAAGAAAAAGGTCACATGGGGGAGTTGGAAGATCCTTGGTTTTTGATTTATAGTAGTTCCTGTCTGTTTGGGAGGATTTTGAGAGAGCTTAATGTAACTGATGTACTAGATACTTCAGTTATTGCTAGAAACTACATATTGTTTATTCAGCACATTTCATAAATAAAAATTACAAAGTGCTTTAAAAAGAGAGCAGGAAATAAAAGGGTGTCAACAAATTATGTTACCTACATAATTAATACACGATAATTATTAAAAAGTAACTTTTCTGAATTCAACTACTGTCTAAAGCTCTTGGGCTACATTTTTATATGGTAATGCATGATGTGTGCAGACATAACATAGTTGATGTCCTTCCTCCCTCCTCATTCCATCACCACTCCAATCGGTAGCCCACATCTCCACAGAGACTGATGAAATGGCTGGACCAATAGTGACACCCCTCCACCTACCACTGCCCATTTTTTACAACTCAATCATGCCGCGTTACAGCCGACACATAGACCGCTTATCCTGAGTGTCAAAATTGAAAGGGGAACAGCGAGGGAGAAAGACTGTAAGAAAAGACAGAGCAAGTAAAAGGAGATAGGGAGGCAAAAGAATAGGGGGAGACCCAAGAGCAATTTCTTCTTGAATAAAAAAAGAAAATGGGAGGGGGTTGTAAAAAACACACTAATGGCAAGGCCCCTGGTTCTGGTAAAAAAAAAAAAAAAAAGCGCTCTGTTATAGGTTCCGGCTCTCAGTCGTTGATTCATTCATTTGTTCATTCCTTGGTCTTTCGTCAAGTCAAGTGCTCGCCCTGTCTGTCTTTCTCTTTTGTGTCCACAAGTCTAGATAAGAGCTGCTAGTATGACTGCCTGGTAGCCATTTAGTTATTATGGAAGCGGAGAGAAAGAGTGAGTAAAAGAAGAGAAAAGAGGATGAAAAGACTAATTCTACTGACAGATAAATGGCTCATTCTGAATGGCCTTTCCTTTCTTTAATTCACTCCCTTATTCTCCTCTGTTTAAATATTTGCTGTTCTCCTCCTCTTCCCACCTGACTGCACTCCAGTCTTCACACACACACGGATGCACGCTTCACCATGACATGCAGCCTAATATGCATCTGGAGTTGCCTCTTTGAGAGCTATTAAAATGAGATCTTCTCGTCACTAATCCATATTATTGGACGGTAAGGCCTTTCATGCCCTTTGAATAATAACTTCTGATATTTCCACATAAGCACAATTCCCAGAGTGTGACGGCTTACTCTTCATGCTCCATGCACAGGCTATGAACAGGTGAGTGTGTGTGTACGGACTTCTCTCAGTTTGAATTAGCAAAAGGCTCACCTGTGCTTATGTATTTGTGTTAAAAGTACAGCCGTATGATTCCTTTTGGGACACGAGGAGACACACTGCTGCTGAAACCCCATTTTCCTTTCCTAATGACATATCAGATGTTTGCATAGGGCCATGTCAGTTTGAAAATGAACACAGAAACTTATATCTTAGAATAAAATAACCAATCAGAGGGATACGTGTATTTGTATAATGTCAAAAGTCTCTTAGATGAGGCGATTCTGTGTGTCAAACATGACCAGCGACACACACACAGACACACAAGAGCTCTGGTCTTGTTATCCGGGGGCCTGTCTTGCAGGCAGCCTCTCTAACGCTGAGTGATGTTTAAATTAGTTTACAATTTAGGCTCCTCGCTATCCGCAGACGGCTCTTAACTCAGTGTGTGTTTGTGATGTGTTTTTTTTGCCTGTGTGTTTGTGCGTGTGAGAGCGTAACAAATTGTTGCCAGTACGGCAGACATCTAATGACTTCAAATTAGCTGCCTGGCGCTCGCCTTGACACGTTGTTACCACTGTTAGGAGCCTTTGTGTGCGCGTAGCGTGAATGTGCATGTGTGTATGTGCAGCGCTGCGCAGCCATATCATGAAACATAAATTGGCTTCGCCTCCCCTCTCTCTGCCGCTGTCTTTTTTTCCCTTTGTCTCTCAGTCTCTCTCCATCAATTTGATTAAAAAAATTACTGTACCATGGCGAGCAAAGGCTTGTGTACGTGCACACACTCAAAACACAGTCGTCTCTAGCACGCACGCGCGCCCAACAAGATGTGAAACAAGATGGCTGCTAACAGGTTAACAGAAAAGGTCTATCCTTTTCTGTTCTTGTTCTGGGTGCGTGGGCGCGTGTGTGAGTGTGTGTGCATGTCAGGAACTGATAAAGAATGTTGAGGAGGTGTATTTCTTTCTGACAATCCTCTACACTGTGAGTGAACAGTAGATCATGCTCTGTGAGGACATCAATGTTCAGTGCTGTAAACAGTGAGGATTTCATAAGGTGCTCATATCACTCACGCACACACACGCGCACACACACTTGGAAGATGAAGAGTTCTATCTTTCTCTCGGAGCAGTGGATTGCCTTCCTCGTTCATCTAATCACACCATCTTCTCTCCTCCTCCAAGCAATCGTTGCGCTTCACTCCCTTTTTACAGAAAGATTCTCGCACACACACACACAAGCACGCGCGTACCTACGCACAGATACTACACTCATCAGATAACCTGTGTAACTTGGCTTGCTTACTTTTAAGAACAGTAAAGAAAAGAAAAGGTGCAAACCAAGTATATTAGATAAGACCTGGATAAGTATGTGTTATGAGTATACAGAATCTCCCAAAGGTATTGAACTTTTATCCTGTTTTGTCACCTTCGAACTAATAAAATACAAAATTTGATTTATTTTATCTAAGGCTAAGTAACAGATCAAAACAAAGTAGAGCATAACCGGACAACTATGTAAAATGGCTGGATCATTTTACAGCTAAAAATATGAAGTGTGGTGGGCATTTCAATTCAGCCATCCTGAGCCAATACATTGTAGAACAAAGATTTTGCTGCAATTAAACTGCTTTACACATATAGAGATTATCATTTTTGCCTATTCTTTCCCAAAGTTTATGAGACTGGATTTAATCTAGGTCTGAACTTTGAGCCATTCTGATGTGTGAATATGCTTAAATCCAAACGATTCCATTCTACATTGTATCGCTGGCTGTATGTTTAGGGTGAACCTCCGCTCTGTTCCCAAGTCTCTTGCAACTTTTCTGTTGCACTTCTTTTATTTCTGTCTTCCAATTAACTTTAAATAGCATTCCTATCCTTGCTGAAATAAAGCATCCCCACAGGATGATGCCGCCACCATCTAATTACACCATTAAGTTACATTTTTGCTTTTTGTTCACTAACAAACCTGCAGTAGTTATACCGTGATTACGGTGAACTGTATTTACTATAAAGGATTAAAGGCAATTGAGTAACAGAACAGGGGCTGAATGTAAATGCATGTCATGTTTTTCATATTTTTATTTATAAAAGAAAAATGTGAAAATTAAATATCTGATTTTTCATTTCCCAATTGTGACTTATTTGAGTTCATCATGCACACAATTCCACCAAAAACACTTAGAAGTTTGTGACTATAATCTGAAATGATGTGAGACGTTGTATAAGACACTAAACCTGAAAGCAAGTCATAAACTCAGCAGGATGGAAGTAAAGAGTAAAAAAGAAACCAGATGAGGACAGGAAATTGTGAGAAACATCGGAAAAGAGATAAGTATGGGAAATATGGTATATTATCCTAAAAAGAGAAAAACCCATTCTTGGTGTTATTCTTAGTTTATGGATCAATATGTATGTCTGCTTATTGTCCATATGGCAGCACAGAGATCAATACACTTACTAGGGGCAATGTGTATTCCTATCTCTCCCACTCAATTCACCTCGATTTTTCCTTTTCACTGTTATTTTCGCATTATTGATATCATATACGTATCATTCATGGACCCTGTTATCCAACGCCACCAGCTTTATTGGTATAGATTTACGCAGCATGACTAAATAATATTTATGTCTCTAATCTGGTATTTTCCCCTGTGCTTTACAGTCCTGCTGTGCTGTTCTACTGTAGCAAAGCAGGGCAGTATTTTATTTTTTTACCCTTTATTCTGTAATTATTTTTATCTGACAAAAGGTCAAAACCTTCTGCTAATCTGTTAATCTGATATGCTGCTCTTCTCTGCAGGATCGCTTACAAACGGCCAAACCAGTTTGGGCACATTACTGCTTTTTTGTTACTTTCTTCCTCTTTTTCCACCAAGTTCATATTTTTTGTTCTGCCATTATGGTAATTCTTTTCATCTTGTATTGCAGATCAAGAGAGATTAAGGGAGAAAAGGGGTTATAGGTTGGCTTAAAAGGATTAGATTGAGTTCTTCTTTCCTCTGTAGGTAGAAATAGATGAGATACACTGTAAAATATCCATCTATCTATTTATCTGAAATATAACATTTAAATCTATTTGGTTTCAAGATAATTTACATTTCTTTATCTGTGGGTGTGGCTGTGATAAAAAAGTGAATTGATTCACTACCTGGGATGTGTTGTTATCTGCAAGGCAGCCAAAGGCAACTGACATGACCACCAGACAAGGAGACAGACACAGAGACAGAGAGATAGTGAAATTTTTGTCTTGGAAGGGTAAAAGCTGTTCCAGACCATTCAGGTGCAAAAATGTGACATGAATGAAACACCTGATTAAATACAACTGCTGTGAGTTAATACAGGGTTTTTGCATTCTTTTTGTGTGTGTGTAAAATTAACAACTTCAGATCATCAGTCTTGCTAAATCCAAAATGCAGTTTTCAGATGACGATTTCATTTATTAGGGAAAAAAAGCTATCCAGACATGCAAAAATGGTTATCAGCATATTGTTCTGGGAAGATTCTATTGCAGGTTCAAGTCCTGAGTTTGAGTAGGCTGCTCCAAACTTTGATTCTGTTTCATTTCTTTTTAGAAATTCAGAAGTGACAGCAAAAACAAGAATCCTTGGGTTCAAGGTCATGAACTGACAGACATTCTCTGTTAGGATTTACTGGTAGAGTGAAATTCATGGCTCAATCAACATCTGCAATTCTTCCAGGTTCTGAATCAGCAAGGCAGCCTAAGACCGTCAGACTAACACTACCATGCTTGACAGTTTTAGGATTTTTTTTAATTTGAAATGATGGTTTTACATTTTAGTAATAAGCTCTTGCTGTGGTTAGTAAAATCCACACAGAAACATGGTTGCTCACAGTTAATTTGTGATTTAACAAAGGGGGCCAATTGTATTTTCACATAGGATTAGATTGGTTGGATAGCTTCTTTCCTTTAATAAATAAAATTGTGACAAAAAACAGCTTTTTAAATGACAATTTTTTTCTGGCGTTAGAATGAGTTTGAATATCTCAAATGTTTAAAAGTGACAAAAAAAACAACATAACTCTGTACATGTAGTGATAAAGGACTTGGCATAAAACACAAAATCTGGATAAAAAATGTCACAACTGGCTCATAGTGCGCCCTATTAAAAACAAAATAAAAAATATTATTACACAAAAATCCATGCACCAAAAACTAAAACATTCATCGAAAGACTGCGAGTTTAAAGATGATTACAACAAGCAATTTAAGTTATCATAAATGTTTGCATCGTAGCCATACAGAGATTTACTTTACGGGTGCATATAGAGAGAAAGGATAACTCTGAAAGCTAAACAGCTCTGCTGGCCACAGTGACATGTGGTGATGAGATCTCTATGGCCCATTAGTAGCAGACTGATATCCTACTTCCAAATTAATCCACAGACTAATCAAGCATGGGGATGTTGGTGCACGATGGAAGAGCAAGTGCAGAGCGAAAGATTGAAAAAGATGGGGGGAGGAGATTAGGGATGAAAAAACAGGCAAAGACAGGTAGAAAAAGAGCCACAGACTGATTGTAAAAGACGGACAGGAAGCGTCTAGAGATGTGATAACTAGGCAGATATAAACAAGAGGGAGTGAAACAGAGCTGTGAGGATAAGCTGTGTATTGATTTAACACAGTCCACCACCCCCAAATCTTTTATATTCACACAAATGAAATGTATGTATCCACACACGCACGGTCCAACTCTGGGGTCATTTGAGCCTCACCACTCCGAGTCACACTGCAGTACCTGAGAGTAAATCTTATTTAATGTTTCCCTAATTAGAATCAATGGAAGCCCATTTCCAAACCCTGGGCTATTGTTCTGTTCTCAAACAATCAATTGGGACGGTGAGGCTAGGGATTGGGCTACAGACAGATAGGCTGTGTGAGTGCTCCGATCTGTGAGGATGACAGAGGGGCAGGAGGATTTCATATGTGACAGAAATAAAAGTAGCTATTTAACAGAAAATGGAGATAGGAGAAATATTTGGACTTGTCCTCTATTACAAAGGACAACCTTTTGCTATATTAACAAGACTAACCATAAAGTTTATGTTGAGTGCTAGGACACTCATCCTCTTGGCATGCCAACATAAACACAGTGCACACAAAATCAGTTTATTCCATCATTTCAATAATTAGTGTTGCAGAAGTCCCAATAAGCTGTCGTGCAGCCATTCAGCATATTGGCCTAGAGCAAAATATGCTTCAGCTTTAGGCAAAATGGGCTTTGGGGAGCAAGCTGCTAAACACTGCTCAATCTGCACAGCATGCGTGTGTATGTTGTGTGTACAAGCAGACGGTTAGCTAGAGAGCTAACTCTAGTTTGATGTGGTTGCCAGATTGGATTTAATCCGGATTAGGGTTACGGCTGTTCTGCCCACCCTCCCTGTTCCTCCTTCTCTGTCTGTCTGAGAAACGCTCTCATTTAGGCTTAATCTCCCCACGTCTCTACCTGTCCCCGTCACTCTCGCTCAGTCTCGCTTGTTAGGTGTTCACTCATCATGTTTTGGTTTTTATTCTCTGAAAAAGCAGCCAATCCAACAGAAGTTAAATTAATATATTTATAACAGGAAATGATCTAAAAAAAATAGCAGTAGAATAAAAACAGAGACAAACATTGTTCCAAACAGCTGGGTATTTTTACAACCTGTGTTTGTGTGCGAGCTCTCACTTGTAATGATCTTATTGTTCGACTTTCTATTTGCAGGTTAAGACCGTCCAACATTCTGACAGATTACAAACAGTTGTTAGATCTTAAATGGGTGTGAAAGTTTGTTTTCTTACATGGCTTTTTTGGGGGCAAAGCCAGCTGTGGGTTCAGGTACGGGCTGTTGTCTGCATCTATTCGGCGTTTGTATTTTTGTCTTCCACCGCGAACCCTGTCCAGACGAACACCTGGAAGACATATCAAAGAAAGAAAACAAGTATTATTTTCGTGAAGGCAAAAGAGACACTGATAATAATAAACACGTCATGGTTTTAAGCACATTCTAACTCAAGGAAAAAACATGTGAAAGCAGACATCTCCACTTAAGTATGTGTAGCTTTTTTCTTGTTAATAAACTTATTTACTCACTCAAATGTGATTTTTTATTTTTTTCTAAACTTTTTTTGGACTTTTAGGATCAACTAAAAGCTACAGAGTCACTATTTCAGTTCCAGTCTTTCCCACATTGTTTCTCTGGTTTTCTGGCTTCATGTTGCCCAATCTCTGCCTCCCGATTGCCGTCTCCCTCTCTGTCTCGTTAATTAATTGACACAAAGGAGTCCTAATTGAATTAGGCCTATCCCTCAAGGGATTGGATGTTACCGTGGTTACCACTTAAAGGTGGATAAGGAAGACAGAGGTGTTATGTGCTTTAGAGGAAGAGAGGGAAGGACTGAAGACGATAGCAGCAGAAAGGAGAGAAGAGCAGGCCTGAAACACTTAAAGTTTAGAAACCACACAGAAATACTTTCGTATTTTTGTACCAGTGAAAATGAAAGCAAGTAACTTGGGTTGGAGCAGAGAGATTAAATATTTGTTCAGAATAGTTTTTGTCATAATGCCTTAAAAAATTTGCTTTATGCTAAACAAATGTGCAAATGTTGATGGCACTTTAAAGATGGACAAATTTGCAATTAAAACCAAAACCATGCACATCAACTTTTACATAAAGCAGCTAAATTTTATGAAATGTATAATTATGGCCAGTTATTAACATATTTTCCAACTATAAGCTGTATAAACTTAAAAGCTTATTGAGCTTAAGTGTCACAAGTAAGGTGTATTTTTCTAATGAGTGACTGTGTAACCTATAAACACTAACACCAGATATCAAAATGCGTATAATTAAAGTGTTAGACATCAGGTATTTTTGCCATCCAGGAAAGGGCTTATCGATGAAAGACAAGGCCTCCTTCCTCATCCTGACCTAAACCCTGAAAAAAAACTTATGGACCTTTCTTAAACAGGACATTTAAAAGGGAAGGAGAACAGCCCAGCTCTCTGAACAGTGTCTGGAAGACACCTGCAGTTGATGCAAGAAAAATTTAATCACCAGTAGTTTAAAAAACTGACAGATTCCATGCATTGGGAAGTTTGTTGCTGTTATTGAAAGAGGTTTGGTCATTGATTTGTAGCTTGAGAAGTCAGTTTAGTTGCAAATTTTAAAAGGTCATTTTCACATTACCCGGTGAAAATAAAAAGTCAAATGGGAAAATTTTCATCTTTAATTTATTTGCATAATAATTCTGCCCTCTACAGTTGCCCAATAATGGTGCATAAATGGATTTTATAAGAAAGCCCAAACCTCACCCTTGCTTTCTTATATTTTAAGGTCTGAGGTTTGTTCTAGTCCATTATGGTCACTGTGTGTGTTTTATTGACAATTCTAATCTAAAATTCTAGACTTTCTTTACTTATCTTGACCTTGAGGACAGAAAATGTGAATTAGCTAAAAGCTATAATCTGGTATTGTGTGTGGAATGGTGACATTTATGTTAAAGCTGTTTGTTGCCCCTTTTTTAAGTGAAGTTAATTATTATTTTGAATTTATTTAAAGCACTCTAAATAATTGAGAAAATGGCATCTGTCTAATAATTGTGCACACAGTAGTGTGAAAAAAAATCTCTGATATTTTTTCATTTTTGACATGCAATTGGTAGCAATTTCAAAAAGTGGTTTCTAGAATATGCTGAGAATAGTACTACATTTATTATCTGACAAAAACCTTATGTTTTACTAATCAACAGCAACACTTGGAAAGACTTTCTTTGAGACATTGCACATTTAAATTATTTCACTGCTTTGTAACAGGAAGAGAGACCAATGAGGATGTGAAAGCAAGAAAGATTTGCTCGCTCACCGAGATCTAAATCATTTGGAAAATATGCTGACCACATTCAAAACAACACAGAGATGTAACATGAAGATTTCAATTGCCAGAAAAGGAAAAATATCACGAAGGATAAACCAGGCCTGCGAGTACTCATAGATGTGCTATAAATTTAGCATATTTAAACTGCACTCATTAACTCTACTGCGAGTGCGTGTGTGTGTTCATGTATGCAACTGCTTGAGGCAGAGATAGGGGGACAGAAGGACTGACAGTCCAGGTACAGCAGGGGGCCCAGTGTCAGCAAACGGTCAAGAGACTCTTAACACTAGGAGGTACAAACCTACTCAAACACCTATTCTGTGCTTTTTCCTCTCACATACACACTAAAACTACATCTATATTTCTCTAACCCACACCGCCGTGTTGTGTTTGTAAGCCCTGACAAGAAGCACGCTCACAAAGCACTTGGGTCACTGGTGTTCCTGAGAAGGGAGAGCAAATGGAAAAGCAGAAGTAGAAATGGTAAGGGAGAATAAAATGAAGTGCAATTTAAATTTCTGGTTCAAGCTATCAGTAAACAGAGACTGATCTGAAGAAAAATGCTCAGTTTAAAATCAGCACAAAAAACGGCAGGGATCCCCTAAAACAACAATCGTGACACCACCAGCATGGCCACAAAATTAAAAGGCAGCATGACATCAAAACAGAAATAGAATAAAAAAAAAAAAGAAAGCAGCTGCTGTAATGTTACCTATGTGATTAGAGAAGCCACATAAATACCAGTGTCTACAAATAAACCTATTTAACCTATTAAATTTATTCAGTACTGTACATAGACTAAATACTGTATTCATTTATAATAGATCATGTGGAGTCTTATAATTGGTTCCTTTATTGTATGAATATCTTTAAATAGGACTATATGTTGAAATAATGTATCAAGATGACTCAATCTGGAATATTATTTCAAATTCTAGTTTTTATGAAAATGTTCATTTAAATGGATGGCTAATCATTTAATGTTCCGATACATAACTAACTTAGATAGAAAACTTGCATTAGCTCCTATGGTAAACAAATGTATGCCTTTTCAATCAGCATTGTCTAAATAAATTATTCAGTTTTACGTTTTGCAAAGAACTTGGAATATCATATCATTTGTCATTAATCAAGGTATTTTTGTTTTGGCATTACGGTACATTTTTTAAGGTTTCTAGAAGATCGCCCATTTGGCCTAGGGTGTAAATCATGAAGTATTGGTGTCATAAATCAGATAATGACCTTTTCACTTCAACTCTCGAATAAAGAGTTAAGTCTTTCAGCACAATATACCTGCATGATTTTTGTATGCTTTCTTTTACATTCCAACTTTCAATTCTCTCTTCTACTCGTGCACCTAGAAGACCCTGAATTCACTCCATAAAGAGTCCT
Organism: Gambusia affinis; assembly: GCF_019740435.1. Classification (NCBI taxonomy): domain Eukaryota; kingdom Metazoa; phylum Chordata; class Actinopteri; order Cyprinodontiformes; family Poeciliidae; genus Gambusia; species Gambusia affinis. The sequence goes on along the minus strand of NC_057869.1, from coordinate 11,119,461 downwards.
TTCTAACTACCTCATCTATTTTCCACCAAATTAACTCTCTCTCAGCACTGATTAATGGTCAAATCTAAATGAATCAAATTAAAAATTGAAAATTATATTTCCAAAGCTCACAAAAAAGAGACAGGAGGAAGCTCGTAGGAGAGTGAGAGTGTGTTAACTCCTCTTAACAAATGAGCCTTCAAACCATAAAGAATGGGCGAGAGAGGGGGAACGAAGGGAGGAGATGAGAGCGGAGAAAGACTAGAGAGAAGAGGGCCGTGGGGGAGTAAATGTGGAAATTAGAAATAATGACACATAAGAGGGAAAAAGAAAAGGAAGAGAAGAAAGACTGAACACAAGACAGAATGTAATGAATAAAAATAAATAAAAAAGAGCTCTTGTACGACACGAAATATGAGGAAAGAAAAGAAATTTGAAGAATACTGCATACTTTGCCTAAGAACATTAACTTTTCCACATTTGCCATGTTACAACCTGAATCTTCTGTGTTTCATTTGGAACTTTATGCGTCAGACCAACCCACTTCACATAACTATCAAGTGAAGTAAAAGATACATTGTTTATTTATTTATTTATTTTTTTACATATACATTTCTGAAAAGTGTGGTGTGCATGTATGTATTCAACCCCCCCAAGTAAAATCCAGTACAACAAGTTGCCTTCACAATTCACCTTATTAGTAAATAGAGTCAACTTGTGTGTAATTGACTGGAGAAGCATTAGTTGAAGAAGAAAATCATTGAAAATGTGTATTCATAATTGGCTCCCTTTGCAGTTTGTCATAAGTTACGTAGAGGACATAGGAAAGAATGTGCTCTACTTACATGAGATCAATCTGGCTCATATGCATAATGCTGTGTGACAAAAAAAAATAAAAATAGCGCTGCGCATAACCTTAAACACACCATAACCACTGAATCAAACTAGTTGATTCAGACATAATATGTCAAAAATCTATGCAGGAATACTTGATAGGTGTTTACAGAGTCTTAACTCAGGTGGATGAAATATAAATGAACACCTAGTTAATTGTATTATGTAAAAATATGCAATGATGTATCAAACAAGAAAAATTCTAAGGGGTGTGATTACTTTTGCATGGCACTGTCGATGGAGACAAACAGAGACCAGAGTGATGTCTAAAACAAAATATATTCAACTAACAACAGCCCTCAACTTGCACTCTCCCTTCAATCTCACACACAGAAAAAATATCCCTTCATAAATGTTTTCTTGTCACTGTTATGTTTCCTAACTTTTTTGCTCTTTTGCCAATATTGTGTTACTTTAGTTATTTGTCATACTTTCAGTTATGCACCCACATCCACCGAAGTGTGCTCACAAACACTGCGACAGTGATGAAGGTGAATGATTTCTATCGTGGGAATATTGCTGTCTGTCAATAGCCCGATCTCCACTGATCACATCACGATAGATTTTTTTTTTCTTTTTTACACTGTTCTGGCGTCACTCTGTGTCAGCATATGTGCGTGTGCGTGCGTGTGTGTGTTTGTGAATAGATGAAGGATTGCGAGCAAAATGCCTTTGACACCTGAATGCACATGCAGGAGAAAGACAGAGGGGAGAGGAAAAGACAGAAGAGGAGGGAAGGAAAAACAGAACACAGATTGATTTCAGATGGTCAATGAAAATGGTGAGAGAATTGGGGGATAAATAAGAGAGTCGTGGGAAGGAGCAAAGGGGGGAGTAGGTAGACAAGTAAAATGAATGAATTTTTGTAGATCACAGCCAAAAGGAGTTAACTGTAGATAGACGGTAAAAAAAAGATCAAATTGTGGGAGACAAAGGAAAACAGAGAAATGAGGGACCACATATTCCTTCAGTGTATTAACTGTGTTGAAGTCACCTTAAACTAGTTTTAGACTTAGATGTTGTGTATATGTGTGTTAAGCTGCATTGTGGATGTAATAACATTACAGTTTTTCCGGTGCGGCTTTATGGAATGATGGGTGAGTGCAGTGGGCAAGACAAGAGTCCCATTTAAATCTAGTGTGTATCTGTTACTGGTATTACTTGGGTCTGAGGACATAAATCTGCTGACACGTTAACATTGCTGGGACTCATCCTTATTGCTGCAAAGCATAAACCTTTTCAGCATGAAGAAAATGGCAAAAAAAACCCCAGATCTGAGCATAACACTTAAAATGTAAAGGTTAATAATCAGTAATCATATAAGTATGTATTGCATGAATAAATATAGGTTGAATGCGGAGAAAGACACACACAGTGAAAACCAAACATTTTTTAAGTGCAGCAAAAATGTTTAGAATACACTGGTGATGTCAGACATTTGTCCGATGACAGAGATAAAATAAAGGCGGTATGAGCGAAGTTGAGAGGAGAATGTGTGGTGTCATGCAGTGATGTTTGTTTAGACCAGAACAGATCTGAACAGCCGTGCCTAAGGCAGTGGGCAGGTGGCTGTCACTGGAGTGTGAATTTGTAGCTGCGTGTGAGTGAGATCGAGTGAAGTACCAGAACAAGTGTGGTCTTCCTTGCACACATAACACACTGAAACTACAATCTGAATATTCCACTGCACATTTAAAGCATTTTAAAAATACCTTAATAGAACTAATAATTGATAAACTGTTAAAGTATCAAAAAAAACGTTTTCATATGTGTCTAAATTGTAGGAAAAAAAAGAAGAAAAAACATGCTGCAATTTACAATACTGTCATGTCTATGTACCATGTGTATTGTTTAGGATGCATCATAGTAAAGCAGGTGAACTGGGAGGAAGGCTGTAAAATTCACAAGGCCCTACTGTCTCAGAATAGTTTTACTATACTTGATGATAAAAAATGTACTTCTGTTTTCACAGTCTGCGAATGCTCAAATTGTCAAATAATTATTAGCTAAATCAATTAGGAAGTAGGTTGCAATAACGACAATTATTTGGCGTGAGGTAAGTAAATTTTCACCAGTGCAGACAGAGAGCCTGCATAGTGTAGCTTATGCATTGTTTCTATTTGGTCATAGCTGCCACATTTGAAACCTACACACACACAGTGTTAGAAGGTACTGATTAAAAGCCAAGGCAAAATACAAAGTGTCATGATTGGAGTAAAAGACATTTAGAAGTAGCCCACCTTTATACTTGCCTACCTAATTATTATGTGAGAGTGTTTCTGGTAGGAGCTTTGCCTGCTAAAATTCCTCCTTTTTTCTCTCTTTGCAAAGAAAGCATTCGTGAAAGAGAGCGGACCACTTAGGCCGATCTCTCGTCACTCCATTTCCATTATCGCTTCTTTCTAGCAGGGATGCAACCAGATGCCAGTAGCACAATCACACACAGTCATGCAGGACAGACACTACAGGGCCAGATTTAGATACAAGGCTCCCATGGGGGGAACTCCAGACGCCACCAGTTGTCTAGCTCTCGCGTCTTTTGTTTTTCCCCAACTCTCGCCTCCTTCAATCTCACCATCACCCCCATTCATCCCTTTTGTCATTTTCCTTTTAGGTCCCCTGTTGTTTATTTATCATCACATCTCTATGCTATTTTTTTCTGGATCATTACATATGTAATTGAGTAATTGAGAAAGAGAAACTAAACACAAACTAGTTGATTCAGTTGACATGCTCTTCTTCAACCATTTAAGTCAAGCAAACGTCTACATGTGTGCAGGGGCAACGAGGGTGGATGCCAGTCATCAAGATAGCTGAGCTTTCAGTCGAGTTAAGATCCACACACATTACCAGCTGTACACACACACACACACACACACACACACACACACACACACACAAGTAGCAACGCTCACACAGACTGGGGCCTTCCACCTGATCTCACTCATTAGGTCTCAGAGGCTATGGGGAGCAGGGCCAAAGCTGGCACTAGGTGTTAATTTGTGTGTGCATACGTGCGTGTGTGCGGCATGGCGCCAAGGTTTATATCTACAGACTGAGGACTTGTCCCTCTAGATGCACAACCATCCCAATCCAGCTGGCCATTTATGACTTTATAAAGATGCAGGCATTGAATTCAACGCATTCTGCCTGCTTATTCAGGATTCATCTTCAAAGTCGCTGCTGAATCTGAGCAAATTTGTCCGTTTGAGCATATCTAAGCTATATGTGTCTATTGAATAATGCTGGCTCCATTGCTGCATGACTGCCAATTCCTTTCATATTTACATGTTTAATCTGTGTTTTGTAATGATAATAATTCTACAAATCACAGCTGATGTTGGACATGCAATGTCTGTAATGTGTGAAATGTTTGCAGTTAGGATTAATTGACGTCTCTCTTGCTCCTACAGTTTTTACCTGTGTCTAGCTGCTTTATCATCCCCCTTACCATTTCTCAGTAGATTTGAGCCCCACCCCAATGACCTTTTGGTCTTCAGCTGACGCATCATTACGGCCCCATTAAAAATGGACAGCCAGCCATTGCCAGAGGGGTTGTTCTCATAGTATAATAAGAATGTTTTTTAATTGTCTTGCTCTGGAAATTTGCTGCTACATATTTGTGGGTGGGTTCCAGAGGTTTGTTCCTGAATGACTTGATTGCCAGTTTGTTCAATGACTGTTTTGCTCTCCTCTTCTTCTTCACAGTAGATGATGTCTAAACACAGAGCTGTGTCAGCTTATTCATAGATCAGGTGTGTTTAAGAGAACATGTATAAAAAAAATATCTGCTCTGAGTTGGTTTCCTGACCCCTGGCCTCTTGTTCTTCAAGTTCCCATCTACACACAAACACACACTCACATACCGTTCCTTACTGCCTCACTTGCTCTTCATCTCACCATCTATGTCTCCCAGGGCGACAAAGCTAATTTGAGGCAGATCTTGCCCTAAGGGGTAAACTGCAGCATCTACACACACACACATGCCTCCATGCCCCCCCCCACTACACCGTGACCACTTTATCTTCACCTTTCTGCCGTGAGCTACCCCCTGACAACCGCAGTTAGCACTGACGCTAACTGATCTAGCCACTTACCATCATCATCTATGCAATTTTGCAGCAACACTGTCAACACCAAGAAGAACAGAATGAAACACACTAAGTAATGTTCACACACACAAGTCTGCTGAGGACTTCTTGTTCAATATAATACAATGTCTAGCCATGTGAAATAAGAGTGATGTGACATGTAGTTTATGACACAGGCAACTTCTAAGCATGAATAGTAAATAGCATAAATAGGAGGTGCTATACATGTAATATAAAAAGTAATGAAAATAAAATTCATGATGTCGACATGGGGAGCCTAACATGAAATGAAATGAATCTAGATTCTTGTTGAAATTTAGCAGCAATTACAGTGGAGGTTTTCAGAAAAGATTCAAATTTCATATGACGACTAGGCATAATATGATTAACTTCTTACATTCGACTGCAAAAGGGACTTCATACAGATGAACTAATTTAATATCTTAATGTAAATATGGAACGTTTAGACATTGATACTGTAGTGATTACAAACATCATTGATTTGTCATATAAAAATATCAACAAAGAAAAAAAAAATTGTTTTAGCTTTTTTAAACTTTCTCAAATTTTCCTCTCATAATTATTTTAGAACTCAGATCTTTTATAAATGGTAGCATACTGGGAAGTGATGGATCTGTAGACGTTTTAGGTAATAGGTGAGCATGGATCAATAAAAAGCTTTTCCCATAAGAACATTGTCATTGTCACAAAATAAGTAACAGTCCTCAATTGTTAAACATTAAAAAATGTTTAACTTTGCTATACATTAAATCTATTGATATTTCGCAAATATCTAAGAAGAATTAAAATTACCAATGAGAAAATGAATATATCAATTCTCCAAATGAGCCTTATTCATATGAAGAGTGGGACCCCTTGTATTAAATTCACACTCTGCACAACAAATGGGGTGGCTGTGGTCTGTCATGTTGATGTATAGATATGCAGCCTCATGTGAATGTGCATGATATATGTGTGTAGAGCAGGGAGGCAGTTGTAACAAAAGGCAGCTATTTGTTTGCCTGCTCTCGACAGAAACACACAAACACATGTCCCTCAGTTGCATTCCCTCTTTTTCCAATGGAACGTGTCATCCATCATTTTATTTTTTTGAAATTTGTAAGATTTAGGAGTTCATTGCTGTTATTTTGTTCTGTAGGTCCTCTGTAATAGAAGCACAATTTGACACAATTTTCTGAGGTTTTAGAGTAATCTGGGCTAAGCTCTCATAGCTTTGGTCTAACTAAAACAAGATTTCATCACCAAAGTGCCTTTAAAACAGTCTTCTTTTAGAGTAACTCATGTCAAACTGGTTTTAAGGTAGCAGTGACTCAACAACATCCCTTTGGAAATGTTGGCTTTCCCTATTAAATGATGAACTTAGAAAAAAATATTAGAGCTTCCAAAGCTTTCTGGTTGTGATGAAAATCTCTAAACTCAGTGTTGACTCAACTAAGTTCAGTTCATTAATGTGGGGCCATAAATGTCATCCTAAATTACTTTGCAATATAGACGCAAATTACAGAGAAATGTACAATTAAAATGAACAAATATATTTCAATCATATGGACTGATTTAAATTTAATTACATGCATTTCTCCTTTTATCCTAAAGTAAAATTCAGTTTGTAATTGGCAAAAAGGGATTTGTCCAAGAAACCCAGGTAGGTATGCTATCTAAATCATTATTACTTTAGACAACTTTTTTGTTCTGATTTTTAAAGTAACCCATGTATATAAACAAAAAAACAATACTATTAAAAGGCTTCCAAAAAACAAAAACAAACAAAAAATAAAACATAGAAATGATCGAGGAAGTCCTTTATTAATTAAACTTTGTCAACTTTTCTGTAAAGACTAAAATGACTTACTTTTCCTTTAAACTTAAAGAGATTCGAAAGTGACTTCTCATTCCTGAAAATGTCACAATTTTTTAAATGTTCCCCCAAACTCTTAAATAAAAAATGTGACTTTACAAACACCCTAAGAAAGATGTCGTCTTTACACCAAGTGAAAGGAAGCAGACTGGATGTGCTAACTAGTAGACTACTGGAGTTGCCAATATTACATTCAACTACATGTGTGTGTCTGTTAACAGCCACATACACAAGATAAAACTCTAGAGATGAGACATAGGTTGTGCTATGTCAGATCAACTGGGAGAATAAATGCAACGACAGCAGCTTGTTAGAGAGAAGTGTCTGCGTGTGTCTGCAAAAAAAAGAGGGACTGAGCAAGCTTAGTTGCTTGCAATTATTGCAATTTCATAATTATTAAAAGAACAATGTAATTGTATTTTTTTTTTGTTTCAATTAAAAACATACTGCAGTTGCTCTTTAGATGCATTCATCGGAATACATGGTATTCATATTTTAGAGTTTTTCCATCACCGGAAATTGGACGTTTAAGATTTTTTTTTTCTTTTACTACAATACTTTCAAATGGTCACATTGAACATGGAATAAACTTGTCGTTATTTATAAGGAATAGAGAGCAGAACAAATGTACGACACAAAACAGGACCAGAAAAAGCTAAACAATTCTGAGTGGTAGAAGACATGGGGAGAGACGAAGGGTGGAATGACTGGAGGGAGGGCTGGCACGGTGTCGGCACCGGCATGCTCCCTGACCACTGGAAAGAAGGGGGCGAGGCCAGGTCTCCCATCAATTACAACCTTGACCCTTCTCTCCTCTCCTTTCTTGCTGTCTCTCACACACTTTCTGCCTCATTCAACCATCCTCCCCCTGCCTCTCATCCTCCCTTGGTCCCCCTCCTCTGCTCCTATAAATCAATCTCTTACCCTCCCTCCCCCTGTCCCTCCATCTCATCCCCAAGGCTTCTCCCACCTTCACCATTCCCCTCTCCCTCTTTTTCTCTATATACCTTCCCCGTCATCCCTCCCCACTCCTCTCTTCCTGTTTTCATCGCTGGAAGTGCAGTGGGAGTAGAAAGGTCAAAGGTGGGCATACAGGAGAGAACGAAAGAGGCAAAAGGCAACAAGGGAATGTAAAAATGAGAGAGTGAGTGTATTTAATCAAAGTGGTGTTGGAGCAGATAAAGTCTTTTGGTTTTTGGCTTTATCCGTTTCTGGGTAGTTACTGAAAGTGTTGGTTGTTGTTTTACCTTTTTGTCTTCTTCGTGTAAATTAGAAATACATGTCTTTTGTGCACGTATGTTCAAAGGTTCACATTCATACAGCTAAATCTTCATCCTTCAGGAGCTGAGATGTTCTCTAAACATAGGCACAGGTGTTACCTGGTGTTGCATTGGGTAATGTGTGCGAACAGAAAGTTATAAAAGTGAACAAAAAAGTTGGTCAACAAAAAAAAATAATTGGAAAAACAAACAGCAAATCTAGAGGAGATTTCTAACTATTTATTTGTTTTACATGCAAGATTGTTTGATAATAACAATACACACTGATCTCTTAATTTTATTTTATTTTACTTTTACCTAAATAAAAGTAAAAGCTGTTTAAATGTATGATCGGTGTTGATCATACTCCTAGAATATCTGCAGTCAGCATTTAGGCATGAATATTTGATCCCTTTTAGGACAGAATTGGTAAAGTTCATATAAGTTGGTTGGGTTCCAGGCACAGACACAGTGTTAATCATAGACCATATATCTTCAATAGGATTGAGGTCAGGGCCATTCCAGAAGCATAATGCTGCTTTTAAATCCTGCTTTATCTAGTCTAAATTCAGTTTGGAAGTATGTTTGGGAAGACTGCCTATTGCAAATTATAGCTATGTCCAAAATGTCAGTCAGGATAAAACCTGCATCCCTTAGGTGAAAGTGGTTATAATGTTTAAAAACTTTTCTACCCACCACTCTTGTCTACTAGAGAAATATTTTATGGTAAGAGAAGCCAAAGGTTGGGCTATTTGTGCTTAAGTATCTTTGGAGGAGTTAAGATGAGGCTTTTAAATCTAGAATCAATGTGTGAACTGTCAAGTGTCCAAGTGGTAGCATCATGCTGTGGGTCTGATTTACTACTAGTGCTGTTTGTATGTTGGATAAACAGATAAAATTACAAAAGGTAATTTGTAAATAAAAGTAAAAGCTGTTTAAATGGTGAGGACAACCTCCGTATTTACTTTCAACTACTAGAGCATTAAAACTTGGATGCATTTTGATTTTCTAACTTTGACATTTATCCCAATCCTAGGTCTATATAAAAACTGGGTTGGGAATGGAAAAGCAGGCCAACACACCTTTTGGAAACCAAAAGCAAAAAACCCAAAAGGAAAACAAAGAATTTAACGTAACTCTACCAATTTTACCATAAAAAGTTTTCAAATATTCAGCAATGATTGGGTCAAAAATGTGTGGACAGCTACACACAGTGTATGGTTGAAGTGTACCTTTCTATGAAACATTGAACCAGTTATTTGGAGTGTAATTACATGTTTGAATTTTTACTTTATGCAGATGAGATCAAATCAACAAAAAAATCAAACATGTTGTTTTCTTAAATTTGGCTTCAGTTTGTCTAGACACATTTAAAAATGCCAGAAGTATACAAGTTAACAAAAAATTGTAAGAAGAGACCTTTTCCCTTACCCTCCCTCAGCATGCCCACAGTCAGACACTTCATAAAGCGGCAGGCCTGGCATGACTTGCGTCTTCTCTTGGTGATCTCACACTCGTTGGTAGCGGGACAGCTGTACTCAATGTTGCCTGTGGCATGCAGACACGTTGGAGAAGGACAGAAGGAGAAGTTTAATAGGAGATAAAATACCGTACATCAACAGGCAGACAGAAAGGCAGGCCTGGTGAGAGGCACCAGAAACCCTCAGCATGTGTTTGAAGGAAACCAGAAAGCTTAAAGTTGCAATTTATCGAATGTATAAACAAAAAGATGAATTTGTGAAATTGAATGAATAAATGGAGATGAGGTCATCTGTGAACATTCGCTTTGCATCGGCACTTTAATAACATACAAGCACTTCTAAGTACATTAGAAAATCATTTGAAGGTTAATTCAGATTAAGAACTGTGACTCAATTGTTATTCCTTACACAGAATGACACATTCAAATATTTATTTAAAGCACTGATGATGGCTTACAGGAAAAAGCTAAATTTCAGTTTCTCTCCTGTCTCTACTGTTCAAGATTAGGAAAGTTTTGTCTTACTAATTAAGAAGAGTTCCACTTTTTGAACTAAATTGCTAAATAAATAAAATTCCTACAATATTCTAGTCTACTAAGTTGCACTTGTATACTCTGTCATCCCTTAAATTACAGCTTAATTTGGTAATAACATCTACAGCTTTTGATCTGTTGGAATAAACAGATCAAAAGCTGGAATAAACAGCTTTTGATCTGTTTGAACTTGGTTAGTTTCTAACCAAGTTTGTTGATTAGAAACTAACCAACAAACTTGGTCAGTTTCTTTGCAGTTTTTATTTATCTGAGGCTGTGGACATGTTATCGTTTTAAACAGAATAAAGTTATCTTCTCCCACCACGCCCACCTGACAACTACAGTACTCCAGCAGGCCGATACATCTCCCTCTGAAACAGAGTAAACAGTGATTACTATTGACTGCTGCAGCAGAGAGGATGTTTTCTCATTACTGGACTGATTAAGAAGCTAGTTAGCTTGGGAAAAGGCTAAATGCCCAAACTCTTCCTAATGGGTAACAAGACACCCATTAATTGGCCCTGTTAGTTAAAGGCTAAACACTCTAAATGCTGAAGGAAATCTTACATCCTAATAGATGCAGTTAATGGGACTAGTTAGCCCACACCCAGCCTTTTCATGCTGATGCTACAGGAGGACTAGATTAATTCTGCAGTTAATCGGGACACTTCCAGTGCAGAAACACTAAGTGTGCTAATGATATGGAATCTGCAAGGCCTAATGGGCACAGAGTAAAATTAGCAAAGAAACAGACGAGCAATGGGTGCTGCACAACAAAAGCCATTTTTAAACCTGACAGTGTCTGTAAACATTACCTATAAAATCCTAAATAGATATAAAAATATATATATATTTTAATATTATGATGGCACACAAAAGAATCTATCATAATATAATGTTTTTTTGAATTATATTTTTAAATGCATTTATATTTACCAAAGATCTCATGGAATCATCTGGAAAGTAACAATCCCAAACAGTTTTTCATCATCAGAAATCATCATTATTATAAATTACAATGCTGAATGTCATTCATTTCCCCTGATAATGACAAATTCTGTGATAATTTATAATTCCTGCTTTAAACTGGCAAGAAACCAAAAGGAAAAGTATAATGACGTGGTTAAAACCAACAGATATGGGCATTAAAATACATTATTCAAATAAATAAACTAAAAAAAGAATTTAAAAACATAAAACCATTTACTGCTGAATAATATATCTTCAAAAAAATCTTTTGTCTGAGCAGTTTCTTCCCTATATGCCTCCTCAGATTCAGTTTTCCAGCCGTCGTCCATCTTTTGTCTCCAAGTGTTTGCTTTTCTCTTGCTATTTCATAACCCCTCACCTCTATCTCCCATACTTTGTCCTCCTCTACTTTCCCCTTTATCCCTCTTTCTCAATAAAGGAGTGATAGATGCAGGTTGTCAGGTGTTACTGGACTAAAGCCACAGAAACAGCAGCTGCCAGAGCCACTTCCTCCACACTGTGACACACACGTGCGCAAAAGCACGCCAGCCCACGCATAGCACTAATTCCTTCCTACATCTATCTGCCCAGTCCGTCCTCCCCCTTCTCATCCTTGCCCACATTCCTTTCCCCATTTTATTGTTTATCTGCCCCTATCCCTCCTCTCCTCTCCTGCCCCATGCTCTCCTCCCCGTCCAGCTGGAGGTGTTTTTTTGGTGATTACCTGTGGTTTTATTGGCTAATGGGTTGAAACACACCAATATGTCTGCCACTACCCATCTGAGGCTGGCCCTGCTTTCCTGCCAGGACCAACACACAAACACACACGCAGCAGGAACATGTGCCCAGACGTGCACATAAACCTTCGCTCATTTACATTTGGATGAACACTCAGACGTGCAGCCCACACAGGGACACAAGATCCACTCTGTCCACACTGAGTAGCCAAAAATAACGTCACAATTCACTTTTTTTGGTGCATCCAAGAATGTTTATCGTTTTGGACAACTATTAAAAAGAATTTCATGCAAGAATTGTTAAGTATATTAAATACAGATTAGAAAACTGGTGGAGTAAATCTAAATAGAAGGCTTCATCTTAAGAAAAATCTGTCATTTTCTTAATTTTTTGAATAAGCTCCCATCCTTTGCATAATAAATCTCTTATATTACAATCTTCTTTGACAATAGTTCTGCCACAAAGTTTCAGCAAAAATACTAAATAAATTATAATTTTCCTTTTTTATTGGAAACATACACACTACATCAGAAGGAGAGGTTACAAACATAGTGAAAATGAAATCTCTGAAGTCCAGGAATGCACTGCTCTTTACAGCTTTTCAGGTTCACACTCGAAAAGAAGATTTCCTGTCAACAGAGATACTAAAGCTACTGTATTTTCTTTGCAGCGGTGTCCTGGCCTACCACATATGTAATCTTTAACAAGCCCTCTAAATAAAATGAAACAAGTGAAATTGGTTGAACATCTGACCCTGCAGCAATGATGGGTTAAACCTATAGAGAGTCACGACAAGGTTATGTGTGTGACCGTCTATTCATCTATGTGCAGTGTGTGTCTTTACAGTACAGGTTGGCGTGTGCAATTGTGTGCTTTTGCCTTTATCTCAGTGAGTGTGTGGGTGAATGTGTGTGCGTTTAAATCTAATAGGGATTTCACTGTGCCCTCGTGTCATCCCATAATAAACACATACAGGTCGTCTCCAGGTAGTTGTGACCATAGAATGTGAGACAACTTCCTGCCCACATTTCCCTTGTTCTCTTGGGCTTTACTGGGAAAGCTGCTTATCAGAGGCAAACCAAGGCAAGCACAGATAGTTGAATGGATGGAAAAGCAGATAGATGAATCCTGCCTGATATGATTGACTGAATGGATCGATAATAGCTGGCTGGCAGCTGGTTATTGCGATGCTGAACTAAGTGACAAGACAGCTGTCCAGTGAGCAGATGGATCCAATAAGTTTGAAATAAAATTAGCAAGTCCTAGAATACCTTTTCAAGAACTTTCACACCCCTAAGTTTTTGTTTAATTGTGTGTTTTTTACTTCTTGACTACACTAAATGCAGGAGACTGGTGCTATTTAAACTAAGCATGTTTAACATGGTGTTGCCCTTGTTGTTCTTGAACAGGGTTCTACACAAACAGACTATTCAAACATTTTCACACTTAAGATATATATTATACAAAATAACTTAATTGCCTCATTTCTGAGGCAGACATTTTGTCCTAGTTGATTCCAGTTTACTTTCTAGTTTTTGACTAGGTAGGTCACATAAAGTTTTAGATCACTTTCTAGATTGTTTTCACATCATTTTAGCACAACTGAGGTTTCAAGTAATTGCATGAATTTAATATCCATGCCTCACTTAGGATAAAGGCATGGTCAAGTTGACCTTCAGGAGTCACATAAAATATATAGTGGTGATCACGCTGGGAGGTGATTATTGCTAAAACCCCTAAAAATCTAAAGAGTACAGTCTGAATACCTGTACATGTCCAGCAATAATGCAAGTTCTAAGAAGACATAAGCAGCGGATTAAAGAGCCTAATTCCTGTGGTCTTCTCATCATGTGGATTATTGCTCGATCCTGTCTTTACTCTACCCCCTTGCGTCAACTCCTGACCTGTAGACATGACCGCTGCCCTTTCTCTGACACCATGTTATCTCCTAGAAAACAGGCTTACAGCAAACACTCTCCTGCCATGAGCAGTTAGATGTGGGAATGCAAACACTCCCAGGAAATTGTTTTTGCTGTTGATGAAGAAGAGGTCAAGGTTATGGGTGAAAATGGAAAGTGGTGTTAAAGCGCTGGTGTGTGTATTATTGTGCTTGACCAGGAGTCTGTATGTGAGTGTGACTGTGCATCAAATGATCAAAATGGAAATGATGGAGTGAGCGAAAGTGAAGATAGTCTCAGGGTCATGGTGGGTCATGATGATCGCTTGGGACTTTCATTCAGTCTCCTTGATTTTGAACAAATTCAAGGTTTCTGTTCAACAAGTTAAACAAACAAATTCACAAATTAATATTTACATAATGTAGGCATTTTTGGACTAGGTAGGTCATATAAAAAGAAGGTGAATACTTCAAGATGCTTACCTTTATTCCCTCATTATGTCTCTGCTTAGTTTAATATTTTAATTTCACCAGTAAATAAACTGGAACCAAAAATCAAATATTTACTTTTTTTTTTTATACAATGGTCCGTCAAACAGTCCACAGAGTTAGTTACATCATGAGGGAAAAACTGACTTTCAGATAAGATTTTTTGGGTAAAGTTGAATTTGACAACAAATAAAGAGACAATTTTAACACAAAAAGGAAGCCAACCTTGAATGGTGCGTTTGAAGAACGCCTTGCAGGCCTCGCACGACGCGACTCCATAGTGGTACCCTGACGCAATGTCCCCGCACACCAGGCACAACCTCTTCGGCATGGAATTCAACATGTACTCGCACTTAATTTGTGTATCTTCCCCAATAGTGGATGAACAGTCCTCGTAACGTTTCGATCCTGGGCCTCCAGCAGGTCCCAGGGATCCTGCGTTGGAACCGTAAAGGCTTGGAGAGTCCAAGCCGTTGGGGTGGCCGTTCATGGTGGATGAGTAAGACCCAGAGGCGTCGCTGGAGCCACCAGGGGAGTGATGGTTTAGACTGTCAGTCAGAGAGGCAGGACTTGATGGTTCAGTCTTTATGTAAGAGGACGGACAATTCGACTCTAGGTGGCGCTCCTTACTGGACATTCTGCAGAGAAGCCTACAAAAAAGAAAGGGGCAAAATATACAAGGAAGGGAAAGGAGAGAACTGCCATTACTGTACATGCCATTTCAAACAGCAAAAAGAAAGACTTAAAATGTAAATTTTAATTGACTTTTATTTAGGAAGTATATTTAAGGCCACATGTGCAAATATAGACATTTAAAAAACTTAAAGTAATTCAAAAGAAAGCTATCATTAGAAAAAACCTGCATTGAGAAGCAGATAGGCATGTATATAGCAGCACATCGTCACACAGCCACATTCACATGCTCAGATGTGAGGTCATCCGTCACTCTCAAGTCAATAGCAGCTTGTTCAACATGAAGGTAATCAGTAAGCAGCCCCTCTGACGCTCAGTCATCCCGGAGACAGGTCATACATACATACACAGACACGGATACATACATAGTCATACTGAGGCACACTCACATACAGGGTCAAAAACGCAGGCCAAGCAGTACAAGGAAGTGTACATTTGGGAAAAAAGGAGCAGGTTGACCAGCATCACTTTATGATTATATTCCTCTGATCATCTTTTGTTCCGTGTCTCTTATTTCTCTCCCTTTTCTTGGTTTTCTTTCCTTCTCTCCCTAAGGAGGTGGGCTGGTGTCTTGTTAATGGCAGTTGTAATTAACAGCTATCTTCTCTCTGTCCATATCTTTCCATCCGTCCCTTTGTCTACCTTACTATCTATCTGCCTGTCTCCCTATCACTTCCCATTCAGCACCATCTCTCTTTCTCTGCCCTCTCTCTCGCCTTCTCTTTCTCTTCACATTACTAGTCTCTGTCCCTCTAACCCTGCCCTCCCTCCTTTCACTCTCTTTCATTGTTAAAGGCAGAAAGCACAAAAGGGGTTTTTAATTAAGGCAGGATGCTGCTAAACGAGGGACTTCTAAAGTCCAGTCGGCCTGTAAAAGATCCCCATCCCACAGGGACCCATAAAACACAGACAGCGCTCCGACGGAAAATGGAGAGCTGCTCAGGTGGGGGAATGGCGAATGAATACAGACAGGAAGAAAGACAGGCGAAAGAAGAAGACGAGCAGAATAGGCAAAAGAGGAATTGCGACTGATGATGGTTGATTGACTCAAAACAGCCCCCACCCCACACAGCAGAGACACCCCTGCTAAAAAAAAAAACAATTTTTTACATTTTTTTAAGAAAGGTCTGCCATCTATGATGTCTGATACTTTGGCCCCATTCACACTTTTCATCATGAATTTTATTCCACCTCATTCCTGCAAGAATAATTGAGGTACCCCATTATTGGTGTCTTTGTTGCACACACCAATGTCTATAAATCAATTTATCTGCTACTAAGGCAAGCCCCTTTTGTCCAAAATGAGGGGGCATTGTGAAAAAACTGTGGAAACAAATCAAGACTGGGCAAAGTAGCTTAAAGAGACAGAGAGCTCATAAAGACATGAGGACATAAAGTGCAAGAATAAGACAGAAGTGAGACACAGAGCCTGTGATGGGAAGAAAGTAATGGCACAAAGTTGCCTGTGCTCCAACGGACAGACCAAAAACAGCAGTGGCAGGAAAACGGGACTAGACTCATTTAAGTAGATGATGTGGCGGTAATGATTTAATCTCTCATTTTCCCATCTTTATGCTCTTTTGTCCCCCTTCTTTTTCCACTGTCAATCCTTCTGAGTACCATTAAGCAAAAGAGTTTAAGTGCCAAAAGATCTCTTTCCATTTCAGTCTCTCCTTTCCTCTATCGTGTCCTACTCCTGCTCTCTTACTCACTCGCACTCTGCTTATGAATGAAAAATAATTGCCATCGCAGGGGGAGAAATAAAAAAGAATAAAAAAAGAAGACATGCGTGCAGAGGAGAGGCGTGGAGGAAAGAAGATTAAGAAATCACAGCTAGTACGCTGTGCCAAGTAAGAGGTTGAATGCATTTATGTATGTATGTTATCAGTATAATTACGGCGCAATGTAGCGGCGGCTCAGTGCTGAAGGAGCAGTCCTATTGTACCTTTCTGCTCTTCAGATGAGTGTGAAGAGAGAACACAAGGGCTGGGTCTCAGTTCTTTGTGTTTTCATGTGCTAAAAAATGTCTAAAAATTGAAAAAACTGATTCAGTGTTTTGTTTTCTACATATGGATACAGAATGTATATTAATGAGGTTGAAATAAAAAATTATTAATTGTGTCTTACTGTCAGTTCTTTGCTCTCCTGTTTGGAGGAGTGGAATAATGTATGTAATGTGATTAATATCAGTGTTTTTAACAGCTGGGTTGATGTGAGTTATTTTCCTAGATCTCCAACCTAAACTACATTTTAAGAAGATAAAGCAAATAGTTAAATTATATCCCTTTTGTACAATTAGGAAAACATACTGGGCTGAAGCTAGAAGTGACGGAAAAATGTTTTTACATAAATATTAAAATTTCATCTATAGTTTTGACTTCTAATAGATAGCGTACACAGTTAGAAAATGTATTTTTAAATTCATTTTACTGTATAATTAGAAGCCTCAGTTACATCTTGCAGTAAGGCCACATGATTCAGAGCAAATATGTCTTTATGCATAGATCTATTTTCTTTTAGTCTATTTGAAGAGACTTTCTGTCTTGGGATTTTTACTCCAAAGTAAAAACAAAAAGTTGTAAATGAGCAAATAAGATGAACAATTAGCTGAGAAATAAACTACACATGTAATTTTTAAATCTATTTTTTCTTTTTTCACAAACTGATATAATGTTAAAAATGGTACATTCTGCATCAATTTTGTTTGTTGTAAAAGTCACCAAAAGTTGCGAAATTACATGATCACTTAATTTCCATAACTCATCATCTGCACATGATTAGGAACAGTAAAACAGTTTTTAACTATTTTGTATGCAATCTACTCCAACTATGAAAACTGACAACAACAAAAACACTAATAGAAATACTGTGATTTAAAATATAATACAACTTCTAATAAAATAATAAACAATAATAATAAATCAGATTTTTTACATTTACATCTCACATTGAAGGGGATCATTCAGCAGTAGCTTTGTAGATGCAATATACATTAGCCGTCTGGACATTTAGGGGTGGGGGCTCTGACTTAAGCGAGGAAGGACTGCTGTGAGTGTGAGAGGACCCTGTGAGCGCTTTGCAAGGGGGCGAGGGGCCGATGCTTATTGAGAGAGTAAGAATACGAGCTTTCAAGTGATTTTCCAATTGCTAAATAGCTCACCAATCATATTTTAGAAAAAGTGTTGCTTTTGTTCATGAAAATCTAAACTAATTAAATAAATATTGAGTAATGTAGCCTCTGAAGATATTCACTGATATGATAGTTTTGAAAAGCACCACATCAACTGAAACTGAATAAACTGGTCTCAGATATGGTGCTTGTGACACCACTTTCACTTTCATGTTATGATTTATATCTGCTACTATCAACTATTCGGCAAACTCATCTCTCTATGCGATCATATACAAAAACACACTGCTTTGCCTTGACTTAATTATAGACAATAATTGCCTGTTTCTCCTTCTACACCGTCCTATATCTGTTTTTCTTTTACAATTTGTGCCACAGTATAACAGAAAAAGAGAAAGATTAAGGGAGAAAGGAAAATAGAATGAGATGTGATAGACAGTTTCAAAGGGAAGGTGGGAAACTTTTACCACGATAAGCTGTCATTAGAGCGGTGGGATGATTCAGAGGCCTGACAACTCGCCAGTCCAAACATGCAATCACCACATTAGTGACAACTGCCTCAAATTGTGTTTAGCTGCTCTTTGCAAGGAGCTCCTTAAGTCTGCATTTGTGTGAAATATTGCTTCTACATTATATGCAATCTTTGTAAAATTGTCTCACTAGATGGCAGCAATAAACACACTCTAATGCTCACATAACTCCAAACAGGTTTTATTTCGCCCTGCTGGTTTAAAAAGAAAAGAATATGTCCACAAAATAGTACATATATATAGATATACACTCAGCAATATTTACATTTAACTAGATGTAGCAGACATAATCTACAGGAGAGGGGCACGGTCACAATTATTGTAAAAAAATAAAAATAAATCCATTACATTTAGGCAACAAGAACTTCACTTATGAACTTTAGCACCACTAGGTGCAGCAGGATAACACCTCTAACTGTCCTCACAATTTTATTTTCCTTATAATTGTTCCCTGTGGGAAAAAATTAGGAGAGTAAAACAGAGAAAAGGCGTGGAGGGTGGTTGCTGATACAGAGAGGGGAGAAGTGCTGACAGTGTAGCTACAGTGGGTCTGTTAATACCTTTCCATCACAGCTAGCATTGTGCTTTCAATGCTGATAAGAACACACAGTCCAATAAGCAAAAAGAAAAAAAAAGAAAAGAAAAAGACCTTACACAATTTTATCTAGATAATACTGGCAATGCTCAAGGTGTAAGAAAATAAAGGGAAGCATAGGCACCATGAAGAAAAATACATTGAATTAAAATAACTGAGTAAGGAGGAAAAAAAACACAAGACATATTTACATCTCCATAGTCAAGTGAACACACTGATTTCATCAATGGGATGAATTGCCTATTGAGCCGTCAACTGTCTGTGTCAGTGACTGTATGATGTGTGGAAAGTTGCTTAACTGTTAGTCAGCTTCTTTGGAAAAAAGAACATGTGTAAATAAAAAAATTACACCAGGCCTCCTAATATATTTATGAGTGTTACATATAAGCCTCTGTTAACATGTCTAATTCTAGACACAAAGGCAAATCTGCTCCTGAAATGCTTCCTTGACAACCTATTATCTTCCTGTGCAGTTTGGCCACATTTTACTGAAGACTGATACACGCATTTAAAGGAAAGTCTGCCTATCCTTATGTACACCTATAAAGGAATTACACTCAGAGAACATTACATTTTCAAACGTCACATCCTGAAAGACAAAAGCTATTCTCTTTTCACAGATTGTTCAGAAAAAATCTCATCTGCTGAAAGCTGGTGGTAATTTTGGAACTGGATAAGGAAGAAAAAAAAAAGAGTAACCAATTGGAGGTGCATGGTGTGTGTGTGTGTATGTATGTGTAGAGTAGAATTATAACTTAAGAGAAAAACCTTCTGACGTGAATCCCCCAGTCAGATGTTTTCTTAATGTTACAAAGGAATCCCTCATCAGTTCAGAACCTGAATCTCTCTGTTAATTAAAAATAATTGTAAAAACGGAAGACATTTTTCTCTGTCCCTTATGAATTCTGCACTTGCTGTGATTGTGGCTAAATAGAGAACAACTTCAGATGCAAAAATGGGTGAATGACAGTTTGTATCTTTATGTCCATGGTGCCACCTCCAGAGCAAAAATATAACCAAACCGACTGCAAAACTGGTGGGAAAATGAAGTGGATTGTGTTCCTTAGTGAATTTTCTTCCTTGTTGTCTGGTGGCTGAAATAAATGCAAACAGCTGCACTGTAATTCATGTGTGCTTTCATGGAACATTTTTAAAAACTAACTATTGTGGTTAACCAACTTACAGGCAGTCAACAGGAGCTCTGATTCTCTGAATCATTGGTGTGAGTTTAAGCATGTGGTTTTGTTCCGCTGCACAGAATCACAGTGAGTCAGTGATTATAGTTGTTTTCAGAAACAAAAATGAATACAAAGGGAAGAAAAAGAGTCCAACTGTGACAGTCAATCCAAAGCACTCTCCCACCTACTGAGCTCTCTTTTTCCCTCCCCTTCCTCTTCTCTTTGGGTCTCAATCCTTCGCTGTCAACATTTCTACTTCTCACATACAAACAGCCTCTATTATTGCTTCTCTTTCTTGCTGGTGCATCCACACCTCCTCAAAGACCACCACACACCCTCCTAACACACACACACACACACACACGCCAGGGAGCAGCAGATCAATTGCAACAGTGTTAGTCGGGCAGGAAACCTGTAATTCACTTCATTGGCTGCAGAATAAACCCCTGATTACATACAATCAATGTGATAATGGTTAAAACACATTTTGCCCAATAGGCTGATGGGTTGTAAAGACTGGGAGGAAACATATGTGTTTGTGTTCTATATTTCTATGTTTTCAATAGTATGTCAGGTTGTGTGTGCAAATTATAACTCATGATACAGTGAGTGTGAATGTTTATGCAACAAAACTGAAATAACCTCAGAAAGTGACTTCCACTGTTTTATAGTGTTAGTACAAACACAATGGAGAGAGGGCACAGTGGCTCTGAAGGAAAAGTTTAGGTAATAACATTTATTAAGACATTTGTGTTTTTTAACCCCCTCTAAAGACTGCTACTGTATTGTGGTGGAAGGCTTTGACTGTCCCAATGATTTTAGGGTTTTATTTGCCTCATAGGATCACCCATGGTAACCCTCTGGTCCCGCTGGTTGACACTGTGGTGAGAGACACTGTCTAGATGAGGAAGTCCTACCTGGCCTTTTTGGCCTGTGGAACTCCAAACCCTAAGAAGGGTCCTGGAGGGTGTATAGGAGTTCACCCGACCAGTTTAGATGCGTTTTGTGGACTTGGAGAAGGAATTAAAAAGTGTCCCTTGGGGAGTCCTTTAGGGCATACTTCAGGACTACAGGGTACCAAGCCCCTTGATATGGTCGTTTAGGTCCCAATACATGTCACAGATTGGTTCACATTGCTGGTAGCAAGTCAGAATTTATTTTTCCAGTGTCACCAAGGTTGCCCTTCACCACGATTCTGTTCATGGACAGAATGGGCAGAATTTCTAGGCACAGTAAAGGTGTTGTGGAAATCAGTTTTAGTAGCCACAGGGTCAGCTCGCTGCCTTGGAGAGGGCTAGAAGCTTGGTCATCTGAGAGGGAGTCAGAGTAGAGCTGCTGCTCCTCCACATCGAGAGCAGTAAGTTAAAGGTGGCTAGAACACCTTGAAATGTAACCAATTGGAGGTCCCACTGGGAGGAAACCCAGAGGCAGACTAAGGACATGACCATGTTTCTTGGCTGGTCAGGGAATACCTTGGGCTTCCCCCAGAGGAATGCATGTACAACGCATGAATGGCTTCTTTAGCAGCAGAAAGGAAGTGGCAGGACATGAGAATAATTTTAGATCTTGTATATCTCAGTCAACTGAGTACAGTCCTTACTTCAAAGACAACAAAATCCGCCATAAAGACACAGGTGAAAAGAAAACACACCAGAACAACTTATATAGCCAGAGGCCTTCATGTCTGCAGGAATACTTTTCAGTTTCTCATGGGCAAGTTTAAAGACTTTTATTGCTTTTAGAATATGATTATGATACACTGAGTTTTGAAGTGTATTCAAAACTTGCAGAATGATAATAGGCACTGTTGTTCATAGCACACTTACAGATGCTCCGCTGTGGCCTGTCATTGAAGCACGGCCATTGCCACTGGCCCTGCCTACGTCTGCACTGCTGTGGCTGGGCTGAGTGTGCTATGATGGTGACCAGGCAGGTGAGCATTGGTGAGCAAAGCAATGTAAATGCATAGCCTTTCTTAACATCCCCAGATAGTCCATCAGGGAAGGGGACAGACTTTGAGAGCTGTTTTCTAACAAAGTGCCAGTATTCAGTACCCATATCTTCTTTTTTGTATTTCTATGTTTGGCATTATTAGAAAGCTAAGAATCCACATTTTCAGAATCTGTAAATGACTCAAAACACTTCTGGGGAGACTTGTACAAGTCACATTTTGGGATATCATGTTGTGTTTGGTGGCAACTGATTTCTTTAGGTAACTGTTAAAAATCCATTTCAAAAACCCTATTTCTGTTTTTCTCTCAAGTTCTTGTGTCATCTGCATAATAGATTATTTAGATTTAAAATCTACCTGTTTTACAGTTGTTACTGAAGTAAAAATATAACACGATGAAGACGTTAAGGGCTTTCTGCGTGGGCGTGTGTTTGCGAGTGGGGGTGTGTGTGTGTGTGTGCATGCGTTTCCGATGGGAATCTTGATGATTTAGGTCATTTTCTTGCGGAGCAGTTACTGATAAGTGTGCTGCTGCCAGGCACTATCTTTGTCACGGTGTCTCTTTTTCCTTCCCTCTCTTCCTCTCTCTCTGTCTCCTTTATCTGTTTTGTGTCATTGTGGTGGTTGTCTGGTGTGCGAACAGTCCTTCAAATAAAACAAAAATAAAGCTCAACTCCATCGGAAGTGGAGCAACGTGGCTTAAAAGAAGGGAATCTGGGATTATATTAAAGTGTTTATTTGCCAAATAAATACATATGATAATGTAAACCAGCTGTGCTTTAACACTTGAGCCACCTAAATTACATACTCTGTACTTGCAATGACCTCCAGCATTTTACTGGAGAGACTGCTGAGCGAAAATCAATTAAATTACTTCAGGCGTCCTCCTGTTATGTAAACCTTTATAGAAGATGCTGGATGCAGCCAGTCACAAATCATTCTTTTAAAGGAAAGATGTAATCACAAATTCATATTCTATTTGTTGAAATTATATGCAAAATTGATATAACTACAACAGAAACAAATTGAAGCTGTTTATTTATACAATTTCGGTGGGATCTGGTTGTGAAGTGATATCAGCGATATAAAGGTTGAGCTCACCCCTTCATAAAAGAAAGGTCATTGACGAAGGTTGTGCGTAATTGCGTGGTTGAAAACTGTTATCGCTCAAAAAATTCAGACACTGGTGTAGCACACATAAAAGCACACATACACAAACTCATCATTTTGTCCAGGATAAATTGTTTACTTCTCCCATTTCTTCCTCTTATGCAGAGAAAGACAGCAACCTGGGCAAGGTGCCACATCCAATGAAACTGTGGGGAAATAAAATAATAAAGTATTTAAGGACAAAATATCCCTCCATCGGATTAAAAGCACATTTTATTAAGCAGATGGTGAAAGAGGATTTTCACTCTTGTAAATATGGCAGGGCTTTCAAATGTGACATGGGAGGAGGAAATAGAGGGGAAGAGGGTAAGGAAGAGAAAAGGAGACAAGGAGGAAATGGGAAAAGAGTGCAATGCTACGACGGGAAAAAGATAAAGAAAGGGGGAGAAAGTGTGTGAAGTAAAACTGGATTTCATCATAGAGAACTAGGAGAAAAAGTGGAATATAACAAGAAAAAAATGTTTGAGAGAAGAGTGGGAGAGACAAGAGGAAAGGAAAGGGTGCACGAGTGAATGGAGAGTCAAAGCTGCATTCTTTAAGCAGATCAGATTTGGGGAAATTGGGCTGTCACTACAGGACTGTGATGATTTACACCTATCCATCATGGTAAGAGGAAGAGTAGCAGAATAATGCACAGCAGCTGGAAAAATGGAAGAAATCCATCCTAAACGGGCAGCTCTAGGCCTTCACCTCTCAATTTTCTGTACAATATTCAACAAAAAACGGTCTAATTTAATATTTTCTGTTACTTTCGTCTGTGTATTAAGTGTATAGATATTTGCAGAAATCAGATCAGTATTTATATTAGTCTGTCATTCTCCAGGTCAAAAAAAAGAAAGCAGAAACAGCAAATGGCAGAGTAACTTATATCACTTATAGTAAATCGAATGTCACAAATACATGTTCGTTTATATTGTGGAAACTAGTTCGAGACTAGTGACAATGTACATATTTTACAGTTGCACACTTTCACCCTGCCACAAGCTGCAGTTGACACTTGTCTCTTCAGCTTACTCGCCTGGTTTTGCCTATCTTTCCCCCATGGCCTCCTTCCTCTGCCTTCCCCTCCCCTCACTCCTGGCTCATGCACCTTACAGCCTCGCTCCTGGACCATCTGTTAGGGAATCTAATTCACATCCAGTCATAATCAGGTTTGCTGGATTGCCCACTGTCTCTGCTCATCTCTGTTGCCCTGTCTATCTCTCCCTGAATTCTTTGCTATCTATTTCCCACCATGTTTTTTTTTTTTTTTTTTCAGTTTTAACCCCCTCAGAAAAAAAAAAAAATAAATAAATTAAATACTTATTCCCCTTGTCTCTTTTCCACAGAGGTCAGGTTGTTCTACCTTAAAGACATTTTGTCTATTTGCACAGGTCATCAACATCTTCCTGTCATTCCAATTCAACTTGTGCATCATTTCTCAATCATTTTAATGTTCTAAACTTTATATTTTATGAATACAATTTAAAAATCTGTAAATACTTTAAAAATACTTGAATTAATACACTGCATTGGTAACATAAAGCACTGCATTTGTATTCGATCCTAAATATGTATAGCTATAAGTGTGCATATGTGAGCGTTCGTCCATAATTGAGAATAAGGGGAGCTGAGGTGAAGGGGGGTGGAAGTTAATGAGAGGTGAGTGTCTGAAACCATCTCCCTCTTTCTCTCTCTCGTTCTCGCACTGCTTCTGCAGTAATCCTCTTCTATAAATCTGCAATCCAATCAGTGTTGTCTACACTAACACACACACGCAGACTCGCAAACACATACACACAAGCTGTTGGGAGGCCCATCTGTGTGTTAAGGCAATCTGCTTTATCATTATGATTACATTGGGCTCAGTATACAATGATGTGTTGTGTGCCTCTGTGTTCGTATGCGTCCGTGCGTGAGAGAGAGTGTGTGTGTGTTCATGCACACAGTAGCTGGTTGACATTAATCACATTCCCATTGCTTGATGGCCTAAATATAAAAAAAGGGTATAATATTATTGCCACCCAGAGAAAACGGCAAATAAAAGAAAAAAAAAAAGTTTAAGTTAGGCCTGAGATATTTTTCACAAAAGATTTCTGTTTTTTTCTTGTTTAACTTAATGCTATTCTGCATCAAGTAGCTAAATTAATAAAACTAGAAAAAATATATAATTTGAAATAAATTAAGCACTTCTGACTTTTACCATAGTCTATTTAATAAGTAAAGGTGGAAGAATTTACCACCACAACTATAGGTTTTAGAGCTTGTGTGCATGCGGGGGTGTGTGTGTTTGAGAAAGTGAGTGCATAATTGTGACCAAATCGCATCAGCACAGTTGGTTGTCGGATATCCTGTGGAAGTACTCAGGCGATACTATGCTGCATGTGTGTCTTTCCATCTGCACTTGGATAAACAAACAAACAAACAAACTTGTTTTTTTTCTATAATTACGACCAAAACACAGTTTGAGTCTGAAACTAACACTTGACTCATTAATCCAAACAGTACCATCATCCCAAAGTTTTATGTATATTTGGTTAGTATTTGTAACAACCTACAACTAAACCACAGTGTGGAGTCAAATTTGCCTATGAATGGTTAAATAAGGCATATGACCCAGGGCAAAACTTTGCCGCTCTCGCCTCCACTGCATACCACACGCATACATACACCCAAACACACCGATGCCATTCTGATTGGCCAAGGGTCGGCGTGAGAATGGCTTGCCAGACCTGTAATTGGCTTGACCCAGACTAACCCTAAAATCCTATTGAACTAAGACTTTCCAGTCTGTGGTACACACTGCAATATACACGCACACACACGCCCGCACACACACACGTAACATTAGAAAGATTTGTGAAAGCCTAACAATGAGCTAATCAATTGTGTTCTAATAGGCTGTTCAAAATTTAATACCAGTTTTATAAATGACTACAAACTTAGTCAGATAATCACAAAAGACCCTACAGAGAAGGCTTTTTAAATATAAAAATGAAATATCTTCTTCTAGAGCTAAGATCTTATTTTCAAAGGAAAGTATGGATAAAGTTTATAAAAACTAAATCTATCAGAGAAAAAAAAACATTCACCAGAAATGCAGAAAACATTCAGATGCTTTTCATTGTTGTTGTTTAAAATTATATATTGCAACATATTTATTGGAATGAAAAGGAAAACTTATACTTACTATTAAAGTTTCAAAATCTGGACATATATCCCCATTTCTTATCCCCAGAAATATAACATTTTTAAAAGACTGATGACAAAAAAAAAATTGGCCAACGGTAACTTCAAGTACGAAGAAAGAGAATGCCAGCCTTTATTTCATACGTCACCTGTTTCCTGTGTTTTAACATGAAACAAGCAGCTTTATTTACAGTTAGATTTCTAAAACTACACCTCAGATACGCTTGATAAAAGTTGTTTACAGCAACAAAAGGATAACTGCACAGGAGGGAAAAAAAATCCCCTTCTACGATTCAAAGCTTCTGTAAAGTGCTGTAGTTGCATCACAGGTACCTGGTTAAGGATGTATTAACAAAAACACATCCATGCCCAGAATGCCCGATAATTTCTGTAACTGAAGGCTTTACTTTTCTCTCTACGTCTTCAGAGTGCTTGCTTTTTCTTTTCCCTCTTACATAAGCTACAGAATGTGACTTTAGCGAAATACTTAAAACAGGACAGGCTCATTGATTTGACATCACCTGCATCGTTTGTAATGCTGTCTTACCTGGGGTTGTAGAGGGCATGTGCGTCTCTCATGTGGTTGGCTTCTAGTGAATCGTAGCTCTGGTGCATCCTCCAGGCGCCGGCGCCACATTTAACATATGTTGACTTGGAGTTTTCTTCGCTGCTGCTGTTCACCAATGGCCCCTTCGATAAGTTCATTCTGAGCAGTGGGAAATATCAGGGAGGGGAAAGAGAATGACAGCAGTGAAAAAGCAGCCAAGGCAGAACAGAAAACACAGAAATATGGCAGAAGGAAAGGTTAATTTGGTTTATGTTTCATTCCTTGACAAAAGATCTGTTAATGCTTAGTTATATTCAAATACTGTACAAAATATTTTTCACAGTCAATTATTTTCAGTTCAGAAATCGCAAGGACACCAGTACAATAAATGGATGACGGTGAAATGTATTTAATAGACACAACATGCAGACAATCACTTCCCACATGCTAATTCTGCTTATTTGTTTGGCCTCAGTGTGAAACCGCTCAGCACAGTTTGGACATAGAGCGACAAGACATAAAAAGAAAAGGCTCACACACACACACAGACACACGCACGCACACACACACACACACACACACACACACAGAACAACACAACTGACACAAAAGTTGACATGCTGGGCCAACAGGCAGATGCCTTCAGAGAGCTGTGGAGAGGACAGGCTGTAATTTTAAACCAGTAGAGACTTTTGTCTTGTTGTGTTAACACATTTCAATCAGACAGATCAGTCGGCGCGCATCCGCATCATTGAATGTTAACCGTTGCACTTTCCAGCCGAGTCTGGTGTCAGAGGATATTTACTAGTTTTAGCCTTTGACAATGCTTTCAGAATGAGAGAAGGGAAAATTAAAAGTACAAGAGGAGGGACTGCCACCCGTCAATCAAACAACAGGTGAAGTACTTCTGCAATAGAATCAAAATTGTATGAAAAAAATAGAAATCCTACAATATGAGCAATACGAGGAGGTTTCCTTAGGTAAACGATAAAGAGAAGGGAAAAAATATGTCTTTTGTTAACATGCTTAATTCCTTACAGACATTCGGAAAGTATTGGGACAGAAAGAAGGTTTGCAATGTTTTTAGAAAAATTAGAAAACTTTTTAACTGCTACTATTTTTTTTTTATTAAGAAACAAATGAAAATGTTTCTTTTTTGGTGTTTTCATCAATCACATCAAGAAATGATGTTTTTTAGGTTCTAGTTGATAAAATAGATACAGATTAATAAAAGTTTTTTTTTAAATTATCAATTTGATGATGTGCATTTGCAATACATGGTGTTTATTTTAGCTATGTGCTTAGTTTTATTTTAATTGTTTTTGTATACTCTTCACTTTAGATTTTATATCAATCTAATGGACAGTAACTAATTTTCTTTTGTATCTTTATGCTAAAATAAAAAGTATTTCAAGGTGCATAAAGAATGCTGGAAACATTGATATCTACCCATAATTTTTGTCTCAGTTTGAGTGTTGACTATTTTTTTTATAACAGCTTACTAGTTCTAGTACCAACATATAGAACAAAAATAGCATTGGTGCATCTGTTTTCTTTTTAAAACTCTGCTACACAGATATGTTAAATTGTGTTTTTACTTGTGGGATGTTGACACTTGTAGACAGACAGGTAGGCAGACCAATGACATGTCTGACAGCTACTGCTCCATCCAGCATTGGTGCAGTGCGAGGTAGAGGCCAGGGTGTGTAATATGTAGGTTTTAGTTCCACTCTGGTGAATAGGAGAAATCAATATCTTTCTGCTGCCACTGCTGCTAGAGTCGCTTATTGGCTTTGGTTGTGGTGTCACAATGCGATATAGACAGGCAACACTTAATACTGCAGTTCGGTTTTTGTTTTTGACTCTGTCCTGGTATAACCAAACTGAAGTATTTTGAGTACCAAAAGGCAGATGATAGATTCAGTCTGAATGCCCTTTCTGTCTCATAATGACTGAGAAGAGACCAGTTTGCCCTTTAAGTCAGTATAAAGTAAAAAAGAGGATTAAAAAGGTAAAAGAAAGCAATTTTCATGCCAAAATTACCGCAAATACAGACATGCAGTGTTCAAAAGAAATCCTATGTTTACAATATTTGAGATAAGTCACTGTTCCAAAATATTTTTACCTCGATAAATTTTTTTTAGCCTAAACCCACTGTGGATAACTAAAAGACTTGTAATTCAGTGCTTCACTAGTTATTGCAAAAATAATTAGTTAGTCCTTGATTTTTCATTAATTAAACATAATTAATATTTGAAATTCAGCCCATAATCCAGATGTAATTACCTCTAAAATCATTAAAGCGTGCATTATTCTGAATGTAAAGTTAAAAAAAGAGAATGAAACAAAGTATTAACCTTTGTGATTCTTCCTTACCTATTTCATGCGCCTATAAATGCGCGTACGCAACCCAAACACACAGACACACACACGCCCACACGCACACACACTGCGAGTTAAAGTTGGGAGGTAGGGAGATTGAGGGTGTCTTTCTGATGCTCAGTGACTCAGTCATGTGTTGCTGGTCCATCTGTGAGCAGAATGACCACAACAAGGTTTCTGTGCGTCAGTGCGTGCATGCGCGTGTGTGTGTGTGTGTGAGACATGGTGATGCGGTGATTGATGAGACAGTTACCAGTCTTACTAATGCAACACACATATATCCCCGAAGGGAGCAAATGCCACACCGCACACACATGTGCACGCAGAGCTGCAACTGCCCCACCTAATTACCCCTCCAGCCTGAGGTCTTACAGGCACATCCAGAATGTGCGTTGCTAAATGTGCTCAAAAATCCTTTTCGTACTAATTTGGACTGCTTACAGCTAAAGGTTAAGCTGAAGAAAGACTAAACATAGAGAATATGTGCCAAAGTCAGTTGCCTGATCGCAGTGGCTTAATTGGAGGGCAAAAAAATGGTGTTCAGGTAAATAAAAAAGGAGAAAAATTATGCCCTTCTTAGCAGTAAAATTGTAGCCATTGGAATGTGTTTCTTTTTAACCTCCTCTGTTAATAGCAGAAATATTTTATCATTTATAGCACATAACTGGAGAAAAACCTGGGATAGGTAGAGTCCTGGATGAAATCCCTTCACTGTGTGTCCTGGACGCATTAAAACGAGTGGGCGGATAAGCATATTCTGCTCTGAATGTGTGTCAATGCTGCGCTGCGCGTGACCACAGGCACATCAGGGCAGGTGGGGTTGGATGAAGCACTATGTGTGTGTGTGTGTGTCTGAGCGGATGTGTGTGTGTGCACGTTAGCGTTAGCGACGGGAGCTGTTAGCGGGGCAGGCGGCAGATGGGCTGTCGGCCTTAATAGGGACTGAGCGGGTGCAGAAAGGTGACAGCTTCACAAGGGAGGGGCGTGTGGAGAGGGAGAAAAGAGAGTGTGCGCGTGTGGCTGCGGTGGGGAGGAATTGTGAAGGAAGACAGAGATAAAGAAAAAATGACTTATCAGCAGGGGTGAGGAAAAGAGCGGATCAGCTGCGCAAAGGAATGCAACTCCTCAGGGCAAGAACTGGTTCGCCTTTTTTATTGGCTTAATTGTGTACTTATATATGTATTTATGTTTAAATATTTTCACCATCTGGAGAGTTTCACCAAATATTTACTCTGTATTAAGCTGTACATTTTTTAAGCATAAACTTCCAATGTTTTCCCGCATAAATGTGGAAAACAGTAGGAACAATTTTCCCACTGTTTTTAATATCTGTAGCGTTATAAGCAAACAGCGCATCAAGAAGTAAATTCAAACCACACTATGTTTGAATTCATGCATGAGAATGTTGGAGGCATTTCCACATTTTCATATGTTCATGAGTAAAATAATGCCTAATGGAATGCTGAAAAATTACTAAAGAGATGATAATATGCAACACTTTATTTGAGAGATTCGCCATGCAGCCAAGACTCATGTCTTTTGAGAATCATGCGCAAAGAGCAACACAGAGTATGTTTGCAGTCCCTTGAGGTTTTTCTTCACAGCTCACATCCTGAGTCAAACAGGTAAAATTACTTAAATGATAATATTTAATGTTGATAGGTTAAAGAGAGCTGCGTTCAGTACTGGAACAAAGTTTGAGTAACACGTATGGATTCACATTTACACAGCTGGTTTAGGTTTAGTAAAACTAAGAGAGAAAAAAAATATTAGAAATATAAAAAAAATGTAAAAGTCTGAAGATGAAGAAATGTAATATATTTTTTCTGAAAAATGTAAGTCCTGTTTTGTAGCTGGAGGTACAAAGTTGTGAGTTTATTACTGTCTGTTTAAGGGGAGAGTCTGTTCTGGTGTTCTAAAACACCAGTATGTTTGAAAGTGTAAAAAATGGAAGTGCATACATGATATCAGATACACTCATTCAATGCAAGGATTTATTCAGAAGTTACAATTATTTAAGTAAAAACTTAAAGTCATTGCAGGTGCACATGTGAGCATAAGGAAGAAGAAAATGTAGAAAAAAAACCCCAAAAACCTAAAGCTGGTGTTGGGACGGTGGGACGGTCTGTCATTCTCTCCCCATCAGGCACACACATGAAGCATGATGGTTGAATGAGAAGAGAAATATTTCACTGTCAGCCAAAAGGCGGCATGGTCATTCATTTCTTTTCCTCAATATTCATTTCTTTCCCTTGTATCCATCTCTTTCCTGTTCCACTCTATCATTCTTTTTTGTCTTTTTTGAACCTCTTACACTGTGTCGAAAAATGACAATTTAATCAGACTCTCAGCTTGAGCACGTGAAAAAAAGGCGACTTCTCAAACAGGCAATCTATAGGCTCTTCCCACAAACAGCACAAAAAGGAAAACGTGAAAAAAGAAAGACAGAGCCTGCACTATGCTGCAACACACACACGGGTATGCACACCTTCTCTCCGGCTGAACCTTCTCTATTGTGGTCAAGTCTTTGCTGTCTCCTTGTATTAGCAGTGGTTAAGAGCTTTGGAGGCTTTCAACACAGCACAATGACTTCACACACACAAATGCTTAAAACAGTCCGCTCAACAGTTAATACAACTGATCTGCTGAAATTATGCATAAAACCAAATGTCATAGAAATCAAAGTGACTTTATTCCCTTTCTCTAACAAATAAAAGCTTAAATCTGCACAGGATTTAAGCTTTTATGTCAATGTGTCCAAAAGAAGTGATTTTCTAACCTCTCTCTTGGATGAGACAAAAGTCAGAAGCGGCTGTGTGATGAGTAATTCTTAGAGGGAGCATAAGTGATTTGATAGATCATCATAATAGGAATAATAATTGAATGCACATTTTGATATATGGATGACGGGAATGTATGGATGATGGAACGCGGGGAATAAGCGGATGAGCGCAGCAGAGAAAAGGGTAGGGGGTGGGTGGGGAGGAAAAGATGAGCTGCATCTTCTTCTGCCATCTCTCTCTGTCTCTTTTCAATCAGCACTTTGGCATTCAATCACACAAACACACACACATTGCTTCACAGCCAGTGCGGTGTACTAGCTAATTGCAGTGTATATATGCGTGTGTGTTTGTTCGTGTGTGTCACAGCTGGTAAAGTCCCTCTTACTGCTCTTTCAACACATAAAGGCCTGCACTGACCCGTGACATACTCTCCCACACTCCGAGCAATGATGGATTGCATATAAATCGGGGAAGTTCCCGTCATTCCCTTTAATTTATTCAGCTTTTTTTTTTATTTTTTTAGACAAATTAAAAACAGTGGTTGCAGGTGTACTTCATTTAA
This sequence comes from Gambusia affinis, assembly GCF_019740435.1. Taxonomy (NCBI): domain Eukaryota; kingdom Metazoa; phylum Chordata; class Actinopteri; order Cyprinodontiformes; family Poeciliidae; genus Gambusia; species Gambusia affinis. The sequence continues at coordinate 11,086,566 of NC_057869.1, read as the reverse complement.
TTATTGATGCAGCAAGGCCCATGCATGCTTATGTTGTATCTGCAAAACCTTCAAAAGAAGGTGCTTTCTGCTGCGTGTGTGTGTGTATGAGAGTTTGTGTTTCTGTGGACATGTGTGCGCTCATGCATACATGTGTGTCCGTTGGACCTCCTGAGTGCTGGTGTCACACAAAAGCAAACCCCCGGCCCCCCTCACTTCGCACCTCTCGCTCTATCCGTCTCTCTCATTCCATCTTGCTCTTTACGGGACAAATTTACCACTGGAATGCCCAGAGTCTTCAGAGGAGAGAGAAGCCCACCTTGAGCCTGGGCAAGAGTCTGGAATTGTTTGAGTGCGTGCGCGTGTGTGTGCGTCTGTGCGTGAAGGGGTTATACAATGCGAAAATCGACAATGGGATTCGACGAAGACGCACAAAAAGACGAACATCACTTCCTCGTGCTGGCCTCGTTGGGTCACTCGTGAACACACACAGGGACACACAACAGCACACGCACAAGTTGTGGGCAGGGAGTCACAAATTCGTGCAAAAAAAAAATAAAAAATAGAAAAGCAAACGCATGCACACCCGCCAACACACACAGAGATGCGCTCACAGGCTGCAAATCATTGCAGCACATATTGACATGCTTTGACAGATGAATTAAGTAAATGATTTTATAAGGAGATTAAAAGGATTTTAATTTACGCAATCTCTCTTTGGTGTCCCCCCCCAACCCCCCCCGTCCCTTCCTGCAGCCAGCTTTACCTCTCTGCCTCTATCGCTTCTTTTTTCTTCATGGCCTGAAAAAAAAAGACGCAAGTACAAAAAGAAAAAAGGGCGCAAAACTGTTCCATGAAAACCTTGGCACTTTTCTCTTCACATTAATTGGTCTTTTCTTTACTGTGAAGTAATACAAAAAAAAAGGAGATAAATTGTCTCACCACTTGCAAGACGTCTGGCCTCTAGGCTTAAATTTCTTCAAGAATATTGGTTAATATTTTTAAAATGCGTTTAAATTTATTTGCTCCGTATAGTAGAACATTGACCAAGTTTAATGGGTTAAAACATATTGAGCATGGCCTGACATGTTTGACATTTGATAAATCCTTATTTCTTTTTTTAAATGAGATTCAAAAATTCATCATCTACAATAGTAAAAGAAAAATTTTAATTTACCCAGAAAATTTTATTTTCAAGTTACTGAAATAAATATGCAGAAACATTTTGCGTAATAAATAATTCTAAATGAAATCTGTGCAACGTTATGCTTTTCTTCTTATTCGCACTGCAAACCTTTGCCTGGAAAATTTGCACGGCCGCTGTGCAGTTCTCTCCACAGGTCTGCCCTTTGCACACACACAAATATCATAAAATTCACAGAAGTCACGGTAGGAAAAAAATATTTTAATCATATGCAAATTGTATGTATATGGTGACATGGGGGGAATGTAATTATGTTAACAGCTTAAGCTGTACTTGTTATTATTATTGGTATGATCATCATTATCCTTAATATTTTAATTAGGAAAGCTGTGCCTCAAAGCAAAGGAGGCAAAGCCTGAGAGGAGAAGAGAGAATGGTGGACAGATGGATCGATGGAAGGATGAAGGAGCGGACAGACGGGTGACTGGACCACAGGGTCCTCTGAAATACGCGAGAGGGAACAGAGCACATGCAGAAAAAAAAAGTAAGAAAAAAAACCTAACAGGTGAAATCAGACTCATTCTACTGAAGTTAATATGTTAAGATGTTCATATTTTTATCCTCAAAACATCTTGCTGCACAAATACAACCATGCAAAAGGTAAAAATTCTGGTCAGAAAAGAAAATGTTTTCTGGTCTATTTCAAAGTTTTGAAAACAGAGACAGGTGTGGATTCTTCAGCGGAAACCCAGAGTGGAGCAGAGAGACTTAAGCTGAACGGAAACATCGTTCAGCTTCGTGTCCCTGCAGCTGGAAGAGCCTTAAAGCCAGAGTTTATTCTGGACATCAAGTCAACGGATTACAAATGATATTAATTAAAATCAGTATTATAGGATATTTTTTACTTTACTTCTAAAGCTGCATTAGAATCATAACTGAAGTTTCTATTACAGTCAATGAGAATAGGTTATTATTAGTCTTTTGTAACATGCTAAACAAATAATTTGTAAAGATCAAAATTAAAGAATACATATAATTTAAAAAGCTAAATTTTACAAAAGCAAACAAGGCTTTGCTCAATAGTAGAGGGGAAGTTTAATTTGATTCTGCTCATTTCTGTCTTTGGTCTCTGGTCATTCGACACGTTGTGCACCTAAGATGGTCCAAAAGACACATACACACACACGCACACGCACACACACACACACAGAAGAGAGATTAAATTGTAAAAACTGCCCACTTTCCTTTCAATGTTTAGTAATGTGTTTGAGAAACACCAGTAAAACATCTTTTGATTGTTTGCTTTCATATCTCTGCTCCAGACTTTCTCTCATGAAGACCCCTTCATTTCAGATCCATTTCATAAAACCGATTTACTTTAAAGCCAGAACTAAAAACAAACTCATCCCATAACTTTGTTATCTCTTGTAATATAGCTTGAATTCATGTAAAAGGTGAGTGATTTTCCATGGCTTATACGTTAATGCAAAGTTTCCAAATTGCTGTATCTTTTTGTGAAAAGATAAAGCAATTTTTTTAGAAAAAAGAAACATGAGAACAACTAAAATTACTTAATATTTTTGTTTCAAATGCGATATTTTTAAATAAAAAAAAAAAGATTGCTAAAAACACTCAAAAGAAGAAAGAGCACAAGCTGGTGTCTGCTAGCGCAATCAGTCAATCTGCATTCTGAACAGCCTTTTATTTACACCTAAAAGAGCAAAGTGTTAGCTAAAGGAGCAGCTGAACTCCAGTCACTGCGTGTGTGTGTGTGTGTGAGGGAGTGTGCGACTGTCTCTAAATTCTGTGCGGGGGCCACACGCTGAGCTGCCCGTCTGAAATTCAACCTCCTCTGGCATTTAAGAGCGCAGCTTTCCCCCTCTCTTTTTCCTCCTCTCCCCATTCTTATGGGCCGCTCTCCTCCCGTCCCTCCACGTTCCGCCTGTAACCCCGGCGCCCTGATAACGTACTGATTGTCTGCTTGGATGAGCATGCTCAACACAATGGTCCGAACTCACTTGGTGTTTGGCTCCGAGTACAATCCAACTGAAAGTAAAACAATCTCCTGAAGACGGAGAAGGTAAAGTAAAGAATAAAGTCCTCACTCTTCATGTGTGTGTGTGTGTGTCCAGGTGTGTGTTGCTTTCAGGTAACAGAAATTCTCCAAACAAACAGAATAAGAACTGCTGTCCGGATACTGCAACATCACACAGATGCACGCATGCACACGCACCCACTCACGCGCGCACACACACACACACACACTGGAGCAGGGATCGCGTGCTACCTGACAGCAGAAACAACCTTGACACGGTGCCGGCCACCTTCACTGCATTCCAGCATACCAACACACATGCAGCCACTCACAGTGGAAGACAGTGAAGATGACAAGTTGGTTAATGCATAGAAAGGTAAGATAAAAAGGTAAAATTTACCTACTCTTGTTCAGAGTGCATTAAAAAACACTCGGATAACGGGTGTCCTACCGACTCCATCAGCGATACCGGGTCATTGTCACATCAACCTCCTCTGAAGAACAGCAAAAAGGTTTAAAAAAAAATATCAAAGTTTTGATATGTTTCCTCCTTCTCCTCTTCTTTCTCTGATCTTCCACTTTCTCTCTCTCCCTCTCTCTCTCTCTCTTACTCTCAGTCCTTCCTTCCACTTGGAGGGAGCAATACAATTACCAGGCTCTGCGCCGGCTGCACTGATCGGCTCTGCGTGTGTGTATAGATGCAAGGGAGCGCGTGTGTGCTGTGTGCATGCGAGAGCTGGGGGAGAGGGGGGCTGTAGACGCACACGCAGCCAGCCGGGCAGTCGGGACAGAAAACTGTGCTGCTGTCCTAATCAACGACTTAAAGCCCCGATAGCTGCTCATGAATATTAAGCAGGATTTTGCATATGCAGTCCCTTAGGTCCTGGTTCTGCTGTGATTGGTGGACAGCTGACCAATGGCTGCAGGGATGGGTGGAGAAAGGGGTGGAGAAAAAGGGGGGTCAAAGCAGAGCGAGAGGGAGAGCGGCAGGTGGAGAAGGAGGGATCGGACAAAGAGCGCAGCAAAGAAAACGGGAAAGAAGGAAACAGGGAATAGAACAGGTGAGAGAAAGGTTTAAAGAAAGACACCCTGCCCTCTTTCCTTTAATTTTTCTTTCTTAACCCATCTGTAAGACCTACTTCTTCTAAAACATCTCTCCCCTCTGATCTGTACTGCTCCAATTTATTGGCCGTATTGGCGTTTAAACTCCCACAAAAACATTACATATCTACAACAAAAAGACAACATCAAAATAACTTTACCTTCTGCTTTTTTGAAACTTTGTTAAAAAAGTTTTAAAGCAGGCATTTTTTAAGCTTTCATACACCCCACACCTTGCTGCAAGACAGCTTTCTGGTGGAAAACATGGTTTGGCGTTTGCTTGGCTGCAGGACACAAAATTGACCTAATCAAATCCAGAAAAATTGCTAGATCAAAGCAACGAGTGTAAGCTTGACCCTAAACCCAAAGCTTGAATAACATGTCACACTTCCAATGCACACAGACAGGCAGAGCGCAGCGGAGCCCATCACAGCTCAGCAGTAAAATACGAGATTATGGCAATTCCACAGTGCTTGTCCTTTGTTGTGGAATGATTTGGGCATGATTGGGGCAAGGTTCTCCCTGCTGCTTGTTGTTTCTGTCAAACCCGTACACATCTTCTCACCAGCGTGCCGTTTCCTTCCAGTGTTTGCGAACACGCTGGAATGTACCGAGACGGAAACGCCAGGAGAATCCGTGCAGGACCCGTCAGTGTAAAACAGGCTGCCGACAGAGGAAAGGCGAACGGGGAACGGCAAGGAGAGAAGGAAAGGAAAAACAGCACACATTAAACTTCAGGTCTTTTTTCCAGTTTTCCGACTTTTCCAACACTCTGGTTCCCCAACAAAAACACAATGGAAGTGTGTGCCAAAAAGAGTCAGATTCTAAGAAGAAAATCAGAAGGGTGGCAAGGGGGGATGCAGAGATGAAAGGGAGTGGTTGTAATTAGCACATTTGGAAGAGAACAGATAATAAAACATTTCCTGAAACTAATCTCTACTTTGAAGTGTTTTGTGGGTGTATGTGTGTAGAGGCGTGTGCGCGCGCGCGTGTGTGTATGTTGTGGACCTACAAGAACAACAACCTCTTTTCCTGTATTTTTTATGCCACGTATTTGACAGCATTTTAAATTTCTGACGCATCTACCAGGTCTAATTTCTAACTTCTGCTGATGTCAGGTGCTGTTTTCATCCCACAAACATCTTTAAAGTCAAAGTTTATTGTGACATGAAAAATGTGCTGCACTGAAACAAACCCAAACACAACTTAAAAGTGATTATTTACACTAAATCACAATAATTCATAGTCATTACCTCCTTTAGTAACTATTATACAAACAAAGAGATCATGCAAAAGAGAAGCAACCCACAAACACACACAGACGCTGCTTTTCCTGTGGACAGAGGGAGGTGAATTCAAGCGCATTCATGGACGGTCTGAGGCTCATGCACACACACACACACACACACACACTCACGGTTATGATGTATCCAGAGGCTTATAAGCATCGACAAAGATGAGTGTGAATCAATGCTGCCGCCACCACTGTGCAAACAAATCTTTTACTGAAACCTCTGTCTCTAAAGCACATGTCCTGGGAATCCCACACACACATGCGCATCTATCATTCTTGAGTCTGCGGAAATAGATTAGGAGTTGAACATAAAGTAATGTTGTGATCAACATACCAGTTAAATATGAAACAGTCTAGCTGCAGGTCCTTTAGAAATATTCAAATGGATTAAAGTGAATGCTAGAAAACTGCCAGAGCTTCACAAGAAAGACCAATCATTTAAAAAGGTGATTCGTTCTGTTAAATATTAAATTAATTATAATAGCAAAATACTGGATGTCAATTGCACACATAAAATCATAAACAGAGCTGATTCACAACAGGAAAAACATCTAATGTCAAAAAATCTTCTGGGTCTTGAAGTAATCTGTTCTCATTGTTTCCATATCACTTACTTCTTATTCTCCTGTCTGACCCCCATCCACCCCACCTCACCCCTCCTAGACTATCGATTGCCTCTGAATCTGAGAGCATGTTGACAGTGACCCCTTTAGGCCACTTCCCTCTGAAAGTAGACAAAACCTCCTCGGATTATGCACAAAACCATAATCATAAAAAAAAAAAGGCATCACATCTGTGCAATTTCTTTGAATTCCTCTGAATAATTTAACCATTTTCAAAACATTTCAGAAATTAAAAATATAAAATCTGATCCTATCAGTTTGTCCCATAGCCAATAATTGCATGCATGAATTCAGTCGTGCACTTGCAACGTCACTCACAACCCACTCTGCTCTTTCATCTGTGATTGTGTGCAGGAGTCTGTGTGAGTTGCCTGTTTTGACCCTGCGGTGGCAGCCTGTTGACATCTATGGAAGAATTATCCTTTGCAACTCTTACCAACATCAATCACAGCGCTCAATAGGCCACGGCAAGTTCACTCACAGCAATACAGGTGTGTGTGTGCGTGTATGTGGGTGTCTTTGCTGGTCAACACGATCTTTAACAAATTCATGAGGTGTCCACTTAGAAAACTGACCCAGTGACACAAATGTGCCAGTCATAAACAGATCCAAGTTTCATTCATATTCAACCACAACCAGATAAACTTATTACTTTAATGTTAAATATAAAGTATAAATAAGTGCTTTGTTATTTTCCTGCCTGTGATAAAAGGGTCCCTATGGCATTTCACAATCACAATATCTTACTTTGCTTTATCAAGGGAAGGGGAGAGGAACAGAAGAGACAGAGAGCTTCTGCTTGTACTTCACTAGTAACCAACAGAGGGAGCTGTGGACTCTGGTCTATTTATACACAGCCAGCAAAGGAAGCTTAGAATTAAGTCTGTGTGAGTGTTCATGTGTTTAGCCATAAAATATAATACAGTCATCCACTGATCATTATATTAACAAAAGGTCTTAAAATATTTTTTAATTCTGACACACACGCCCCCACACACAATTAAAACAAAGAAAAAGGAGATGCAGGAGAAACTTGAGTTCAGTTTTCGGATTGCTGTTTGCAGCAAATGCAGCAGAAACAAAGTGAGAACAATCAGGTTAAAGATGGGAGATAAAGGTGAGATGTAGATTTAACAGAAGAACTATCTGACAGCAGTGAGATCTTGTTGTTATCCAAATCTATGCTTACTTGTTTTTACTTCATTTTGTTTTGCTGTGCTCTGGAGTGTCAGCCTTTGTTTACAAAAAGTATTTTCATTGTCTTCTACAAATATAAATGGCGTGAATTATTAACATTGTTAAGTAAAATCTGCACTACAATTGAAAAACTAACCAGTAAAAATGATTTTATTTTTTTGCAGTTTCAGAATAATTCAAATATTTTCATAAGAATTATACATTATACATTTGTCATACATTGATTGCTTATAATGTCCTATCAGTGCACTTGACCTAAACTTAATCATAAAATATTAAAACAAACTTAGCTCCAAACACTCAGTTCAGACAAAAATCCATCAAGTAATCTACCAAGTTGAAATGTTTCATAATATATGGCTTTTTATCAAGGGGTTTGAAAAGCTATACTGACTTATTCTTATTTTTAGATGCCCTCAATGGTCCTGAAACTATAAGTACGGTCAACTAGTTCAGTAGCTCTGGATGTGTCTTTTTAGTAAACAAATACAACTCCACTGAACAAACAAGCCAAACGGCAAAATTTTCTTGACTTTAATATCTATGAGAATCTGCTAGAAATATGTCTGTGTGCACACACATGAGATGTGTGTGTGGGTGTGCGTGTGTGTGTGTGTGTGTGTGTGTGAGCATCAAGGTACTTCCAGGCAGGAAATAGATGCTGATCAAGGCCAAGGAGAGAGCCACAGAGCTGCTTGGAAGAGCTGCTGGGTTTAGGGGGCTTTCTGGAACCTGTCACCAGAACTCTGTTTGGGTAACCTTTGCAGCAGCATGGTATGAAAAGACACACACACATGAAACACACCGAAGCTTATGTAATCACACCACACACACACACACACCACAACTACCCCTCCTTCCAATAAATTTTGCTACAGCACAGTAACTGTTTGTTTGCCCATGTACTGTTAGTTAGAAGATGTAACTCACACAGAAAGTTGCCATATGTCCACACAGTGACCGATTTCACTGGAACCGAGCTCCATGTTGCCCGTCACAAAGGTCAGGTAGGTTTTGCAGCGGAGAGGAATGAGGTGTGAGCTTACGCGTATGCTCATCAGAGACACAGACAGTACAAGGAAAGCATTTATATTTAGATGAGAAAAAGTGGGTGAGAAAGGGTGTCATGTAGAAGGTGACTTTACTATTTATAAAAACAGAATATTAACCTCTGCTTAAAATTTATCACATCATAGTGGACTGTTCTGCATACTTTAAGAAAGTTTTAGCTCTTTTGATTTCAAAGTTTGAAGCAAATCTGTTGGGTAAAGGAAATTGCATAAAGATTTTCACCACTTAACACAATCAAATACTCAAATAGACACAGCAGCATGTCATATTTGCTAACTTTGCTGTCAGTGGTCAGACTGAAGGTTGGCTGGACTGCACCTCATAACAGAGTGAAAGGTGTGACCTCATCAAGTGAGGACAGGCTAAAGGAAAAGGCTTTTGGCTCAACTGAGGTTGTGACCTCATCAAATGGGGACAGATAGGGCAGAGATGATAGATGTCAACATTGAAAAAGTGTGTTAGTGTGTCTGTGCATGCACATTGTTTCCATTGAAGATATGTTAATGTTCCTGGCACAGGAACATTAACATATGTGTTGCAGTTAGTAACTATATGTTACTAACTGCAACACATATTGTGAGAAAACAGACAAGTCAGTCCAAGTAAAACCTCAGACTCCCACCTTCAACTTGAAAGGAACTGCAGTTGTTAATCCTCCTTCTGATAGAACCTCCCACATTTATGTGGGGATAAGAAGGGATCAAATGTCAAAAATCTCAGTTAAAATCATATTTGCGTGGGGACATGTGTTCAGCAGATACAAAAAGAGGTTTAGTCTGCTAATAACCGAACATGAATAACATTTTATCTCACCAATTTTTGTTTTACTTAAAACTTTCTCTAATTTGGACAGCTACCACTCTACTATCTAGTTCCCCTTCCTCCTCCTTCTCATCCTCTGGTATTCATATATTCTCTGGCATAAATTAGAACAGGGATGTAATTATACACAGAATGAGTTTTGCCTGGGTAAGAAAGCACTGAGTTTGTGTGTGCTTCTATTGTGTACCTTCCCAGCAGCCTGTGAGCCTGTTTAAAGCAGCGTTTTGTATTGAAATGGGTGACTTCGGAGAGGTGCGCTCCTTTAATTACGCCGCTCTCAAACAGAACATGAGTGGGATATTCCACTGGGATTACTCGACTCTCAATGCAGTCTCTCTGTTAACACAATACACACACATAAACACGACACACGTGTACTCCCAGACATAAATGAATACCTGCCAAAAAAAGCCTGTCTCTCCAATAGTACAACACTCAATTTATTCAACTGAGGTGCAAGCCAAGTGAATAATTCCACTACTAATAAAGACGGTAAGAGGCGGCGTTTGCACAGACAAGAAGAAGTGGGAAAAAGGATAATAAAACAGCATCGAGGGAGCAAAGTCTTTGGAGTAAAAGTAAGCCTACAGGAGAAAGAGCGATAAAGTTCAACAAGACATATTTTTTTACTCCAGTTATTTAAACAACCAGTGTAGAATAGCAATATTTGTTGGTAAAACATTTTTCTTTCAACATTGTCATTGGAAACTCTTGCGCCAGGACTACGTCAAGGAAAGGAGTTCTAACCTGCTTATTCAGATGCAATAAATTAGAATATGCATTCTGATGAGGTTCATTTTGTCAGATTAAAAAGTACCTTTCAAAAATGTACAACCTTTAAGCCAGTATAAAACATACTTTTCATTAAGCCCACATATCTGTATAAAAATGTTTTATATGGATGATGTAATATTATCATTTTAAATGTCATGTTCTCACTACCAAATATAAAAACAAACAACCATGTGACATTTTCAAAACGCCTTGATAATCTCCAAAACCTGTGGAAAAACTTTATGTTGAATGAAAAATGAAAGTGAAACTTCTTGAAATATGTGCATCCCATTTCATCGCTCATAAAGCAAAACACCTAAAAAGGGGCAACTGTGGTTTAGTAGGAAGAGTAGATATTTTGCAACCCAAAAGTTGTGGGTTTGATTCCAGCTACTCCTGTCACATATCGATGTGTCCCTGAGCAGGGCACTTAACTCCAAGTTTCTTACCAATCTGTGCATCAGTTTATGAATGTGTTCCTGTTAGTGACTGCAACTGGGTGAATGTGGCTGTAATAAAAATGCTTTGAGTGGCTAGTAAGACTAGAAAAGTGCTATAAAAATTCTATCCATTTCCCAATCATCAAACAATGTGTGATGGTCTGGGGCTATCCGAGTGCCTCGTGACTCCCTTTAAATTTGAACACGAATCCTACTCTCTGCTAGAAAATACTGAAACAGAATGCTCAACCTTCACTTTAAACCTAAGAGTACTGGAGTTTAAGATTTGGTGCACTTGGATTATGATGCAAATCACAGCAGCAAGTCCACCTCTAAACTGATCAAAAACCTAAGTGAAAAAGTTTGAGTAGCTTAGCCAAAGCTAAGTCTTAAATCTGATCAAGATGCAGCTTGATCTTTAACAGGCAATTTATGTACAAAAAAACATTCATTGTTAAAAGTTATGCTAACAGGATTGAGTCAAAGTTCATCCACAGGGATAATCCAGGTATGTTTTCGAGACATTAAAATCTGACCGGGCACATTTGAATGTTGTAAAAAGAAAAAAACTGAAAAAATCTGCAAGGGGCCAAATTCTTTTTCACAGTTTTGTGTGAGTTGAACAACATGCTCAGCAACAGATATTTGGTTTATGAAAGAAATCCAAAGCTTCTTGAGGAAGTCCAGGTATAATTCAGACATCTTGGTGTACTAGTACACTACTATCCTAAACAGACTCTACACTGAAGACAGTAAAGAAATTGCACTAAAACTATAATAATAACTTTGAGGAAAAAACACAAAGGTCAAAAGTTTGAATTACTTTTCCTTTGTTACTTCATATGACTTGAATTAAAACCTAATGATGTCATAGCTTTTTGCAGAAAAAAAAATAAGTTGAAATCTTTTTAAATCTTAAAAAAACGTACTTACTTGGATCAAGCTACTTGGTGAGATGGTGAAAATTTGTTGTGTTAGACTGATGGCGATATTGCACAAATAAGAAAAAAGGGGCTACAAAAATCCACCGTAAAAGATACACAAACCATAAACACACTCCACTTCATCTGCGTCAGTGTCTAATGACGTGTGTGAGTAATTACTTTAAGTCCAATGTGTGCGGCCGTTTAAGTGTCTCTGCTCATGTATGTTTTTATCTAGGCTTTCGGCTCTGTCTGTGTGAGCAATGAGTATGTTTAATGGTGTGTGTGAAAATAATCACTTAATCGCAGCTTCCTCCATTTGAAAGGTGTGTGTAAGTGTTAATGTGTGATTCTTGGTGTAATGGTCTCAATGTAAGAAATAAGATGGAAGACACTATGATGGGCAAGGTGTCCTGAAAAAAGCCAAAGTGAAACAGTGAAATGAATGGTTTGAAGGCATTAAAAAAAGCTTTCAAATGGAGAAAAGATGACAAAACAAAACACTGAACAGAAATTGAGGGAGAACCTCTGGAGAAAGACACACCCTTTCTTTTTATCTCTCTCTCTAATTCTCCACTATAACCCTTCCTTCCAATCTAGCTCTACAAACCGTCGGCTTGTGAATTTATAGTTGGCCCAATGATTGCTTCTCAAGCCATGATGGCTGTAAATTGCTTTGCCATTTGGTAAATGCTGGCAGTTAGAAGGTATACAAGTAATTATTTCCGCTTGTGCTGATTGAGACATAATTTCAGACGAGGTCCTGGAAAAATGACAGCATTTTGAAACAACTCTGTTTTAATTTCCCAGCATTTCTAATTAGAATCTGTTTGAACATGGGGAGTTTTTTTTTATGTGGTTTCCTCCAATGGGGCCAGAAATAATTAAACTGTCAAGGGGAAATAAATACGTATAAACAAGGCATAATTTTTACAGAGCGCAGCACCTTGTCAGGCCATGACTTTTTGTGAAGAAAAAGAATGTGAGGAACAATACAGGGGCATAGAGGACATACTGATGCCATATATAAACATGCAAACGCACAATGAAAAACATACCTAATCTATACATCTGCAAATTTATAAACTAACCAAAAACCCCTGAAAATGTTCTATTTTGCTAATTAAGGTAATTTTTATACATAAAAACCAGTCCATATAAAACCATTTCATCTTCTGAAGAAATGTGACCTAGAGAAATACTCAACCTTTCAATAAGGAACAGTTTTTAACTCCATGCCATAATTTATCATGAGATTACATAACTCTACAACATTACAGGAAACATAAAAGACAAAACAATCATTTACTAAACAGGCAATAAAACACAGATGCAGATTATCTACCCCAACCTATTCCTGAGCAAAACCTCAACTAGTAATTAGACATTGCTTGATTTTATGTAAGAATACAAATTTCTGATGTTTACCAACTGAGAGTTTAAATTATTCTAAAGATAAGGACTACTAACCCATTTGGTTGTTTATTCCTGCACTACAAAAAAGTCTGATTCTAATAATTTGTAACATAGATGTCACACTCTGATCAAACTTTAAACCCCCATAAATTTTAACCATGCTTAGCAGGACTTCAGTCATACTGGGAAGAAAATAAGACTCATTATTTCCATCTCAACAACAAGATTTTGTTGAAATAGATGATTTTGCCCATGATCTGTTTCTAGGCAATAAGAGTTCTTAGTTGTACTCTTTTTAATGGCTTAACAACAACCTCTCTACATCTACATGTTGCAACAAAGAATTATTGTCAGAAAATATACAACAGATATTGTCTAAACACAAGATACTTAAATAACTAGCTAATACTTACTGTAGTCTAAGCAGTTTATTTACCACATGCATACAGCATACCAGTGACATGTGAGGTTCATGACTGGTAAGGCACAAACGCCACCATGGACGGATATAGAGCTAATAATGTAATAGCAAGGAAGATAAAAGCATATTAAATACGTTCGCGTGTCACATGATCTTACCTTTATTTTATATGCAACTATCCTTCTCCACGAATAGCTGTCATTTTGTTGTGAAAAAATAAAATAAAAAAGTCCGTGCCTCCCTTTTTCTTTTTCTTTTCAAAAATCTGCCAGCCAAAGGCAGTGACCTTGAATGGTTCTGTTTTCCCCATGATTGTTTTCAGTCGTTTCAATGCGTAGAAGAAGAGCACCTGGTGCTTGTTGTGTCTATGGGGCTCAGCACTGCCCCCTGTCAGTGAGGCACTTTCACTGCACATTTATGGCCGATCAGAAAGACTAAATTTTCTCTGACTAAATATAGTGCGTTTTCACTGTATATTTATGGTCTCACTCTAAAAATGCCTCACCGATAGGGGGCAGTGCTGAGCCCCATAGACAACGTGCCTCACTATCATTCTTTAGGCTCCCAAACGGCTCTAAATTTATTAACACCAGGAACCTCACAACTTGGCGAATATGAATGTTTTATAATGTTTTTGGACTCAATGTTCCGTATATGACTAGCCTTCTACTTTCTTAATTTTATGTCTTTGTTCTGTTACGAAAGCAGACTTTCTTACTTTTGTGCAATATTTTTATCAAACTTTTAATTTTTAACAAATTAAAATTAACAAAACACTGCAAACACATCTACCAAACAGACTACAATAATACTTAATTGATACCAGGTGCTGCTTCTCTTACAGGTGTCAGTTATATTTCTGAGTTTTTGTGATGCACCCTACTCCCCTCACCACTGTCTATTTTCTGAGGGGATGGTCTCACTTGTCTGTCCTCTTCTCTGTCCACAAGGCTGCCATGCTAATCAAAATAACGTTCTGGTCTGAGCAGAGACGACTCCACTCTGCAGAGCCACTGAGAGAGTAAGAGCTGAGCAGCACTTGCTCCTTGCTGGCCAACTCCAGAGCTCCTCTGTGGAGAGAGGAGAAAGTTCCTCATGGACAACCATCTCTGCAGCAATCCACCAATCAAGCCTTTATGGTAGAGTGGCCAGACAAAAGTCACTACTTAATAATAAAAGCCTCATGGCAGCAGCCCACCAAAAGGCACATGAAGGACTCTAAGACCATGAAAAACAAAATTCTCTGATCTAATGAGGCAAAGATTGAGCTCTTTGGTGTGTGACAGACATCATGTTTTGAGAAATCAGACATGATTTTCCTCCAAACATGGAGGTTGCTGTATTGACCACCAGGTCAATACAGTGAAGAAATGTGGTTTCAACATCATGAATGTTGACTAGTCTGGTTAGACAGAAAGATGAAGCCATGTACAGAGACATTGAAGATGAAAACCTGCTCCAGAGCTCTGTTGACCTCAGACTGGGACGACAGTTGACTTTTCAGACAACAACATCCAAACCACACGACAAAGGAGTGGTTTCAGATTCACTCTATAAATGTTCTGGAGTGGCCAAATCAGTCCAGACGGGACTCCAACTGAACATCTCTGGAGAGTTCTGAAAATGGCTGTCCATAGATGTCTCCCATCACACCTGATGGAGCTTGAGAATAATCTAAAGATCTCTGTGCTAAGCTAATGCCCTCATATTCAAAAGACATGAGGCTATAATTGCAGCCAAAGGTGGATCAATAAAGTATTAAGGATAGGTTCTGAGAACTTTACGGATGGACTGTAACTGAATTACTCACCTGAAACAACGTCATGTAAACATCACAGCTATTAGAGAAAATTCAGTTGATGTCCAAACCCAAACTGCGTCAACAATTTGGAGAAATCGCCCTTGTAGAAAGGGAATTTTTCCCACAGCAAGAGTTGTTTTTAGAAATTTTAATCTATTAACATTTCACTACTACAACAGGGTTGGTACTAATATAAGCAGCAATACAATTCTAGGAGTCTGAAAATTGAGCTTGAAACACTGAATGACAAAGTGAGTGCACACTGATAGGCAGCACTAATAGAGATGCATTTGAACTAGAGTTACTCAATTACAACCTGACAACTCAAGGACCCCATCTCACCAACCCCATATGAACAGAGACACACAGGCACATACATATGAAGCATAGTGTAATCCCACCAACATGGATCTTATAATACAGCAAATGTCAAAGACTTTACTAAGACAGAATCAAAAAGTGAAATAAATAAATATTTAATTTGCTAAAGCATTTTACTAATCTTTTTACCTAATCTTTTTTTTAGGTTTATGTAAAAAAACATCCTCCACGTCTTTGTAAGTTCTTACATGTTGCACTCAAACACATCCATAGGGCCTGAATAAGACAGGATCTGTTTTATGTGAAATAATCTAAGGGGTTATTGATGTTTTATTTATTTATTTTGACAATTAAACATAGGGTATGTTTAATTATTCCATAAAATCTTTCATCTCTTAGTGTACCCTGAAAAAAAACTATATTTGTCTAGTATACGGGGGCTGCACAGTGGCGCAGTTGGTAGAGCTGTTGCCTTGCAGCAAGAAGGTCCTGGGTTTGATTCCTGGCCCGGGGTCTTTCTGCATGGAGTTTGCATGTTCTCCCTGTGCATGGTGGGTTCTCTCCGGGTTCTCCGGCTTCCTCCCACAGTCCAAAAACATAACTGTCAGGTTAATTGGTTTCTCTAAATTCTCCCTAGGTGTGTGTGTGTGTGAGTGTGTTGTTTGTCTTGTATGTCTTTGTGTTGCCCTGCGACAGACTGGCGACCTGTCCAGGTTGTACCCCGCCTCTCGCCCGGGACGCAGCTGGAGATAGACACCAGCAACCCTCCGGACCCCATTAGGGAAGAAGGGTGTTCAGATAATGGATGGATGGATGGATGTCCAGTATACTCAGTCACATAAACTTGTATAAAAATTCTATTTAAACATTTTGTAACATTTAAACATTGCTTAGTTTTTATTTTTAAATAGTACATTTTAATTTTTTAAACAGAATTCCATGTCTGAATTATCCAGGTTAGTTTTTCCTGAAGCCTAACATTTATGAAAAGAAAACAAAAGAAATTTAAATGAGTTTTTCTTTTAATTAAATTTGAAGATCTATGTTTATTTGCTTAAACCAGATGGTGAACAGCTACAGGTTCTTTGAGAAGGGCTTTGTGTGTGTAGACGTACACATGTACTAAGGTTAACGGTACACTTGGATACAAACAATTCTCATCTAATATTAATAGGATATGTTAAACAGTAACACTAAGTCAGCACGGACGAGGAAGGCATCTCTGAGTGCCAAGTAGAGAGATGAATGTCATGCTGACTAAAGTTACACACAATGATATATGTGAATATGTTGCAAGGTAACTTTTAAGAAAAACAGTCTCAATTTATAAATAAAATAAATAACTAAAAAATATTTACAACATGAATAATGATAATGTGCTACACACCGTTTTGTTTTACAAAACAGAAAAAAAGTTATCTATTTCAAAGATGCTAATTGAAGGTGCAACATAACCTTAAATAGAAAATCAGAGAAAGAAATGAATGGATCACACTAATAGTCTGTAATTGGCCTTAATCTCAATTTGTATCCAGAGGCTCGTGCCTCTCTATTCTTGACTGCTTGGCTCTGTGTCTGTAATTGTCTGGATGTGTGAAACAGTCACCCCTTCTTTGAAACAAAAACAACCACTTAGGCATGAACAGCAGCGCTTGGGAGACATCAATATTTCAGTCAGGTGTGTCGAGACAGAGAAAGGGGGAGACAGAGTGAGGAACATGAAAGCAGCAATGAGGGGGGGACCCCTGCCATACTGAGGCATTCCCAAGACTGACGGAAAGACTGAGGCTCTGCATACGTGTGTGTGTGGGTGTGGGTGTGTATTATGTGATTTTCCCCCATCGTCACCCCACTCCAACACTCGCTATTGTGTGTACCACCTCTGTCACCTTTCCTCTAATCAGGAGTTTAAATCAATGACGTTGTCCAAAACTATAATTGCCCGTCCTTAAACTGCTTCTCTCGCAATATGCTTTCACCAAGAAACGACTCGGCAGCAGAAATACGCCTTTGCGTGTGTTGTTGTGTGTGTATGTGCGAGCTGGATTAAGAGTATTTTCTCATTACAGCAGTGTCTGAATGTGTAGAAAGTGCTTCTCACATTGTTTTACAGCATCCTGAAACCTCAGAGCTCAGCACTAAGCAGCATAATACCCTGTTGTCCCACACTGATGCCTTCTTGTGGAACTGTTTCCACAAAATGGCTCATAAGCTGGACCCATTGCACTTTACTGATTAGGCCGTTCGAGAACAAATTAGTATACAAAAAAAAAAAAAATCGGAAGACTAATTTGTTGCTATAAGCTAATTTCTCTATGATTATACACATGCAAAAAAGAATAGCTCAAACCGTCATTTAGGATTCTCTGAAGCAGTAGTTCCCAAGTGGTAAAGACTTATGAGCCTAAAATCACAGATTTAACACAAACATTACTAATGGGCTAGTTAAACGAAGGCCTGATGACAGGACAAGCAGCTTTGATAATATTCATGCCTGCTAAAATATATCAATCGTATTTTAAATTTAATTCAAATTCAGAAGATCATTTTCTTTATGCAATACACAGAATTTGGCTAATGGCTTGTACCTCTATATCACTTTATCAAGTCTGAGAACCTCAAAGCACTTTACACAAAAATGTGTCATTCCTCCCATTAATTTACATTAACTTAATAAAGTGAACGAAGCCATCTTGAGTGACTTTTTGCCAAACAGCTCTTCTTTACCTACCCGTGACATGCACCAACATTACTAAATTGTCACAGCGACAGTATAATGTGGCTGTGAAGCCACAATGCACTGTAACACAAGGCACATGTGTGTGTGAGTCGAATGGTTTCTTATCACACTGTGTTACCCTATGCTTACGTCCAATTAACTAGACAGGGATTTTCTTGGCCTGACGATACACTGACATCAGTTAAATACACACATTTCCAACAAATAATTAAAGGGGAAACACATTCACACACCATCAGACAGTCCAACAGATAGGTAGATCACCTGGAAACAATGTGTCAAAGGTAGACAACTGCAATGATGTCTGAATCTTTCTGCCTCTTCATCTACACGGATGGACAGAATGGTAGAAAGAGTTGTAGACGAGAAAGCAAAGAGGAAAGTCAGATAGAAATTGAGATAGAAAGAGAGATTTCTGGTTAACAAGGTGTTGAGCACGACAAGCCCTGAGGAGTCTATGCTCTCTTACCCTCACAGATTAGACACCTTACCCTCCGTCAATCCCACTCCCTCTCTTGTTGCGACACAAGGGGAACATGCCACTAACACAAGGGGCACACCCTGGGAATAAATTCTGCCTCTCCTTCTCCTGGATGATTCAGTCCTTGTTTTTTGCAGATTTTTACTCTCTTCTCTTCCTGTTTGTTTGTTAGGTCCAGCTAACTACCAGTATATTTCAATCTGATGTAAACTCAGATTGGATTCTGAGATTATACTTCAAGAGTAGCTTTACACAAGGAAAATATGTGACTGTGACAAAGAACCCTGATCCAGAACGATGCTGCTCACGTTCTCACTAAAGCTAGGAAAATAGAGCACTTTACCTCAGTTCTTAAGTCCTTACACTGGCTCCCGAAACTCAGCAAGTAGACTTTAAAATGCTTTTGTTAGTTTATTCATCTCTGAATGACTTGGCAACAAAATACATTACAGACCTGTTGTCATTGTATCAATCTCCCAGACCACTCAGATCTCCTGGTTCAAGTCTACTCTGTGTCCTCAGAACCAGGACTAAACACGGGGAGGCAGCATTCAGTTTTTAGGCTCCTCTAATCTAGAACAAACTTCCAGAAATCAGCTAAAGTGCCAATTCTCAATAGTAGGTGGGTAAAAGGCAGAGTACACCCAGGACAGGATGTAAACCATACATCCTGTGTGAGTATGACTGTATCTATTGGAGATGTTGGTAAGTGTGCAACATTAAAAAAAATAAAAATATATATTTTGAACCTATCCCAAAATTCTTCCACACAAACAGCTGCCTGTAAGTTCAATAAGCTCTGTCCTCCTTTCTTTGCTTCTACTTCTCTCTAGTCTCCTTCATTCATTGTTCTTTTCTTATATCAGCTCTCACTGAGCTACAAACTTGTTTCACCCTCTCTTAGGTGTTTGACACCTCTCTCCCACATGAGCATCTCTATGTGTCAAGACAAATTGGCTGAGACTCACATCTTTTTCTCTCTTCCTCAGTCTGCTCACCACTCAACCGAAGAGAGGTACAGAGCAAGCAAAAGAAAGAACAGGTAACATAATGTGAAGAGTGGGGGAAGATTGAGCAAAATACACTGGAGTTATGGTGCAAATGTTACAAAGGAAGATGTCATAATTAAAAAAGGACGAAAGCTAAAATACACTTGACCAAAATACATGTCTGCCACTGCAATAAAAAGACCATACAAGGAGTTGCTTTTAGTGGAAAATACAGGAAACAGAGTTGATTAAGTTAAGCTATCCAACTGAAGCCAGATATTTACAACATATAAAAAAGCACAATTTTATAAATGCAGATATTATTTTGATCATCCTAATTGACCTGAAACTGGTAAAGTATAATCTGATTTATTTTCAAATTCTTAGCAGCTTTATGTTATAGTTTTTGTTCAACAAAAACTAAAACTAGATACAGGGAGTAAGTCAAGTTAAGGTAAAAAGGAATGGCACTAAATCCAGGGCAACCCTAGAAGAAAACCTGCTCAATACTGGATACAATCTGAGGTTGGGGTAGTATTGTACCACCATCTAGAAAACAACCCTAAACATACAGCCATAGGAATAATGTAATGCTTTAGATCAAAGCACATTAATGTGTAGAATGGCCTAGACCAATATTTAATTTGTAGTAAAACTTGAAAATGGTGGTTTTAAACCTTTCCCAGTCCACTCTGACTGAGCTTGAGCTACTTGTAAAGGTAATGAAAAAAAGAAATCTATAACTTAGATCATTTGGGCTCAGTACTGACATTTACTTAATAAATGTAACATAATCTTCTTAAAAATAACTATGCTGATAATTATTATAATACACAACATACCTGTATGCTTGTAGATATGTTTATAAGTTACCTAATATGTAGTTGTGATGTTTTATTATCTAAAAGTTCTGAAACGCACATTTTTGAAAAAATACTCTCTAGCTCTCTGAAATATTAAACAGATGCTGAAAGTAACTACAGATGTTGTCAAACATTTTCACACACAGGGACTAGCACTGGGCATCACATAAGCAAATATGGTTTTCTTGTTGCAAACCTGTACTTTTTCTAACATACTGTTAACGCATACAAACACCTTCACACCCTCTCACACACACACCGACACACACAGACCTATAGCACTGCGACAAAGAGATCAGAGAGACGGGCAGAAAATAATAGAATCTTCATCCCAGTAATCCATATTCATTCTTCTCATCCCTCCTCGCCTCATTCCTCCTGCCCTGCACGCCACGCTTCCCTGTATCTGACATTCAAATGAGTTGTCTTTTCTCCCTTGTTAGACACACGCGCACACACACAAACGTTCGCTCTCTCTTTTTGTTTCTCTCTCTCTCCCATGCATGCACACAAACACAAGGATACTCATCCACTTTCTTAGATACTTTCTGCCCCGTTGCACCCGTGATGGCAAATTGAGCGCCTCCCATCTCTCTTCCTCTCTTGCTCACTCTCTCTCTCTCTCTCTTGACTCCTCTCATCTTTCCTCCATTTTCTTCCTCCCCGACACCT